>NW_026057578.1:78919371-79113007 GCF_023721935.1 Panthera uncia | reverse complement strand
ATATATATATATATATATATATATATATATATATGCACACACACATACATTCATACATACCACATCTTCTTTATCCATTCATCAGTCAGTGGACATTTGCCTCTTGCCGTAGCTTGGCTATTGTTGATAATGCTGCTGTAAACATTGGGGTGCATGTGCCCCTTTGAATCTGTATTTCTGTATTCTTTGGGTAAATACCTAGTAGTGCACTTGCTAAATTGTAGGGTAGTTCTATTTTTAACTTTTTGAGGAACCTCCATGCTGTTTTCCAGAGTGGCTGTACCAGTTTGCCTTCCCACCAACAGTGCAAGAGAGTTCCCCTTTCTCTGCATCCTCACCAACACCTTTTGCTTCTTGTGTTGACAATTTTAGCCATTCTGACTGATGTGAGGTGGTATCTCATTGTGGATTTGATTTATATTTCCTTGATGTTGAATGATGTTGAGCATCTTTTCATGTGTCTGTTAGCCATCTGTGTGTCTTTGGAAA
The DNA here is from genome assembly GCF_023721935.1 of Panthera uncia. NCBI lineage: Eukaryota > Metazoa > Chordata > Mammalia > Carnivora > Felidae > Panthera > Panthera uncia. Next base: position 79,112,518 of record NW_026057578.1, on the reverse strand, counting down.
GTGTCTGTTCATGTCTTCTGCCCATTTCTTCACTGGATTATTTGTTTTTTGAGTGTTGAGTTTGATAAGTTCTTTATAGATTTTGGATACTAACCCTTTATCAGATAAGTCATTTGCAAATATCTTCTCCCATTCTATAGGCTGCCTTTTAGTTTTGTTGATTGTTTCCTTCACTGTGCTGAAGCTTTTTATTTTGATGAAGTCCCAATAGTTCATTTTTGCTTTTGTCTCCCTTGCTCCTGGTGATGTATTGGTACGTGATTTTTAGCTATTCATCAATGATTGCATAGTTAATGCCCCCCTTTTCACTCCTTCTATATATTAAGATACATAATTCCTTTTTCTTTTTTTAAGCAAGAGTAGCTTTTACTTGGATTTGGCCTTTTCAGTCTATCAAAGTTTAGACTCTTGGAAAAATTTGCAAAGATTTCTTTTTCAGGGAGTGCCTGGGTAGCTCAATCAGTTGAGCACCCGACTTCAGCTCAGGTCATGATCTCATGGTTTGTGAGTTCAAGCCCCGCATTGCACTTGCTGCTGTCAGTGGAAGCCAGCTTCAGAGAGAGCTTGTGTTCTCTTTCTCAAAAATAAGTAAACCCTTAAATTTTTTTGCTAATGTTTATTTATATTAGAGAGAGAGACAGAGCGCAAGCAGGGAGGGGCAGAAAGAGAGGGGGACACAGAGTCTGAAGCAGGCTCCAGGGTCTGAGCTGTCAGCACAGAGCCCAGCGCAGGGCTCAGACTCATGAATGGTGAGATCATGACCTGAGCCGAAGTCGTATGCTCAACGAACTGAGCCACCCAGGAGCTCCCAAAATAAGTAAATCTTTTTAAAAAGTTAGTAAAGAAAAAAGATTTCTTTTTCAGACCCTCGTGTGAACTTCCATATGCAAAAGACATACGCATATGTCTTTGGACGAAATCTCTAAGGAAATAATTATTTCTTTTTTTCCCATTGAGGACATAATTTTTAACTATGAATTAATTGTAGCACATTTTTTAGACTATCATGAACAAAAACCACTAGTCGATAAAAGCGGTATTCAGACATATGTCTTTAAATTTTTTTCACTGGTCACCAATAGACTTCTTGAACCAATCATCAGAATAAAAGATACAATATACTTTTTTTTATTTTTAAATATTTTGTACTATACTTTTTATTTATTTATTTTTTAATATGAAATTTACTGTCAAATTGGTTTCCATACAACACCCAGTGCTCATCCCAACAGGTGCCCTCCTCAATACCCATCACCCACCCTCCCCTTCCTCTCACCCCAATCAACCCTCAGTTTATCAGTTCCATAAAATTCAAACTAAAAAAGTAGCAACCTCATAGAAAGGAAATTTAGTCATTGCATCTGTTAAAAAATAGAATTTTTAGGGGTGCCTGGGTGGCTCAGTTAAGCGTTGACTTTGGGTCAGGTCATGATCTCAGTTTGTGGGTTCACGCCCCGCATCCGGCTCTGTGCTGTCAGCTCAGAGCCTGCCTCGGACTCTGTGTCTCTCTCTGTCCTTATCCTGCTCCCACTCTCTCTCTCTCTCAAAAATAAATGAATAAACAGTAAAAAAAATAGAATTTTTAAAAAGCATTTCCCATCTAAGTTCAATCAGAAAATATAATAATAAGCTTTTAGTTGGAAAGTGGCAAGATCCTAGAGTCGTGGTTCCCAGCCTTGGCAACACATTACAATCACCTGCAGAGCTTTTACAGAGGAGCCCACCCAGACTAGTTATATCTGAACCTCCTGAGAGGGAGGAGGCACCAGTATTCTTTAACAGGTTCCCTAGGTGATTCTCATGTACATCCAAGTTAAGAGTCACTGCTTTACAGCAAACTAAAAAAAAAAAAAAAAAACATCATTTTTGCATAACAGACCATGGAAAGGATAAAGCCCACATACTGAACCAAATGAGAGTTTTAACAGTAGATTCTAAGTAGAAAATTGGCTTACCAAGCAGCTAAAAAAAAAAGAAAACAAAGGAAACATAGAACTAAGCTCTCTGTGACTGAATTATCTGTCTTTCGGAGGAGGAACATTTTTTAATTTATTTTATGGATATTAGAAAACTCCTGGTCTAATTTCACACTGCAGAGCTCTAAACAACAGCACATATCTTAATTAGAAGCAGAGAGCAGAGAGAGTTATGTAGTCTAGGAAAAAAAATTTCTTTGAAAAATATACAATAGATAGTGCGCAGAGAAAGAAATTTTTATCAGTAAATTCATTTTAAAACAGCTTTTAATGGTGTGTGTGTGGATTATCATATATAACATGGTAATCATTTTTATTTAAATTCCACATACTCTTTATGTATTCCTTTTTAGAAAGTTATTATAGTCATCACAGAACTATTTAATTCATTCACTTTGTCAAAAATGTGATGACTACACAACTAATTCTTCCCTTACCTTTGTATTTGAGCAGGTATTTTAACTTTTCAGCTATATGGATTAGGTAATGCTTTCTGAGTATGATGGTAATTTCAAGCTGTATTACTCAGAAGGGGTCACTGAATTTGTTTACCAATTTAATCAAAACCACATAAGCATAGCTATTAAACCTTACAACTTGTAGTCAGGGATAGGGAAATATAACCTCACGAAGATAACCTTTTTCCCATAAAACTTAAAACTATTTTTGCAGTGATTAAGAGGAGCAGCAACTAATGAAAAAGTAAAAATGAGACGAACTTTCAATATGGCATAATTTGATTAAAAAAACATTCAGAAAGTGTTGTAAATGCATTCAACTGAAAAGCCAGAATATTTGAGAAACGTCTCTTCCAAAGAAATGTATGTACTGTGTTAGCTTTCAACTACATAACAAAGATTTTATATTCTAGGGATGGTAGCTTTTAAAAAAAAATCTCTTTATTATAAAAAAAACATGCATAAAGAAAACCACATGAACTAAATGTATAGTTTAATGAGCTATTACAAAGGAAATACCCCTGGAACCACACTCAAGTCAAGAAGTAGAACTTTGCCAGGTGCCCAGAAATACTATGAATGTACTATCATGATTTCAACCCTTCCTGTTCCCCAAAAGTAACCTCTGTCATGACTTTTAATCACTTTCTTATATACCCATATAGTTTTTATCACCCTAATGCATCTCTTAAAACTTTAGTATTATCCATTTAAGACACTTCAGGGTGCCTCAGTCAGTTGAGCGTCTTTGGCTCAGGTCATTATCTCGCCATTTGTGAGTTCAAGCCCTGCATTGGGCTCGCTGCTGTCAGCACAGAGCCTGCTTTGGATCCTCTATCCCCCTCTCTCTCTGCCCCTCCCCCCTTCAAAAATAAATACACATAAATTTTTTTTTTAAAAACCACTTTAATGTTTCTCTTTTAATATACAAATCCCCCTCTCCATTGCTTTCTTTTCCTTAAAATTTATCTTTTGAAACTGCAGTGTCTCATAGTGTGGATTTTGTTGTTTGCATAATCATGTGGTTCAACATGTTTCTCTTTTGAAAATTCTGCAAGTTAGTGTTGGCAAGACTGTGGGGTGGTGTGTTCTTTTCATCAGAAGGCACGTAACGTCAGGTTCTCTCTTGGTTGTCTCTCTTCTTTGATGTTAGCAGCTACTAATGTTCAGTGCCTAGATCCATTAATTCATTAGGTTGCAAATGATGATATTCTAATTACTAGTTTTTCATTTATTAATTGGGATACTTTTATAGATATTTCTACTCATTTCCTATTTGTTTTCCTAGTGGTTGAATTCATGTATTATAATCAGGATAAATGTCTGTTTCTTTTCTTTTGTTTACTAGTTTTCAAGATAATGAGTTGGTTCCTTATCACTCCCTGAAGATAACCAATTAGTTTTGTTTTTTAAGTAGCATTGATAATTTATGAATTTAAATATATTTGATTTGATGGGTTTTATAAATTGTAGTCGTTATCCTATTGAAAGCTCAAATTTGTCTCATATTTGGAGCCTCTACAAGTTGGTTCCTCTTTTTGTCATGACCCCAGTAGTCTTGGGTAGCTTCCCTGCTATTTGCTATGATAGTATGTTTCATGCTCATCTTAAACATTTTCTGCCTCAGATCTGGAATTAGCCATTTCTTTAATAAGCTCTGGTTTCTTTTCATGGAAAATGGTATTGTAAGCCCAAGTTTGGGAGCTAGGGATAAAGTGTTGTTATTGGATTGGGCATTATTTCTAGATATCTTTAGTAGGATGAGCTACATATTTTATACATATATATATATATATATATATATATATATATTCAGAGTGAGTTCACATTGTTACTTCTAACTCAAATTCAGGATACAGGGTTTTAAATTTAACCTCTTCTATATTACATCTGTTTCTCCTCTTTTTCATACAAAAATCCTAGTTTTCAGGGACATGGGAGATGAATTATAATATCTCACAATTACTTGCTTACTTTATGTCACAGTATACACTTAACAGTCTGAGAATAATCCTACTAATACTACCACTACTAATATAAATTACTGAGAATATTCAGAAACTTTTTGCCTATGTTTTTATCAATTTTTTCCTTTGCATTTAAAAAAAAAATTTTTTTTTAACGTTTATTTATTTTTCAGACAGAGAGAGCACAGCATGAACGGGGGAGGGGCAGAGAGAGAGGGAAACACAGAATCGGAAGGAGGCTCCAGGCTCTGAGCCATCAGCCCAGAGCCCGACGCGGGGCTCGAACCCGTGGACCGTGAGATCGTGACCTGAGCCGAAGTCGGACGCTCAACCGACTGAGCCACCCAGGCGCCCCTCCTTTGCATTTTTAAATAGTTGTACTTTATTTACATTATTGGAGCATAAAGTCATTACATACAATGCTCTCTCGAATTCTCATCTAGTCATCCATAGGTTTTTGGTTTTGCTATTTAGTTGAACTGTTTCTTTCATGTAGGGATTTAGAGAGATTCAAAAACTATAGTGCCACCATCACCACTTTGCCAGAATCAGGGATGCTATACTCATGGTCATAATAAACACTTAGTTTTTTTTTTAAGTAAGCTCTCCACCCAACATGAGGCTTGAGCTCATGACCCTGAGATCAAGAGTCGAATCCTCTACCCACTAAGCCAGCCAGGTGTCCCGATAAACACTTAGTTTGAACCAGCCCTCTATAGCTAAACATGAAACATGACAATCTTGAGCCTATCTCCAGCTCACTATAATTGCTTTTCTGCTTTCTGTGCTTTCTTAATTTTAAAATATCTTCCGGAGAGGACATCAGTTATATTAACTATTTAATGCTTTTCCTACTCTATACTGTTCCTTTTTTGATGACTTTTGGAACAGCTCTGTCTACCTTTTTCAAATTTACCCTTTTTAAGAATAAAAATGAAATAATCTCAGTGTGCATTTTTCAACAAGTTTCAGCCTTAAAGCTGACTGATTCAAACTTGACTGAAACAATTCATTTTAGGAATGAAACTACCAGCTTGTTTATCCTTGAAATTAGAAATTCCAAGACCTTTAGGATTCTTCTTTACCTTTTCTGTTCTTTCTTGGCTTGAATTTTTAAACTCTTATCATTTCTTTCTTTATTACACAGTTTTCTTTAAAAAACAAAAAGCAAATGGGGTGCCCAGGTGTCTAAGTTGGTTACGCGGCCAACTTCGTCTCAGGTCATGATCTCACAGTCCTGAGTTAGAGCCCCACACCGGGCTCTGTGCTGACAGCTCAGAGCCTGGAGCCTGTTTCGGATTTTGTGTCTCCCTCCCTCTCTCTGCCCCTCCTTCACTTGCGCGCATGCTCTCTCTCTCTCTCAAAAATAAATAAACATTAAAAAACAAACAAAACAGAAAGCAAACAACAAAAAAATAAAACATTGAATCATGGTCATCTATTCTTAGGTCTGCTATCACAGTCTTTCTTAACTGACCCATTGGAACATAGCATAATCTGTGGTTTAGCTAACACACTGCCTGTTTCTGTGCTTTTCTTCTTTGTACCTTCCTATTACTTTAGAATTAAAGCAGAGATCTTTTTCTAAAGATCTCCAGACTTTAAGCAGGCCACCACACACTATAAAAGTCTTTAAGGGTGCCTGAGTGGCTTAGTCGGTTGAGCATCCAACTTCGGCTCAGGTAATGATCTCACAGCTCATGAGTTTGAGCGCCATGTCAGGCTCTGTGCTGATAGCTCGGAGCCTGGAGCCTGCTTCAGATTCTGTGTCTCCTCTCTCTGCCCCTCCCCCGCTCATTCTCTGTCTCTGTCTCTCTCAACAATAAATAAACATTTAAAAAAATTTTTTTGGTGTTTATTTTTTCATCCCTTAATTATCTACACTGTTCTTCTGCATCTCATTCTTTGCCTGCTCACTATGCCTTTGTTAAAACTTTTCACCGTGTCCTTTACCACAGCCATTCCCATTTGAATTCTACTGACTAGTTCCTGAAACCTCTGGCATGTATTTTTTAAGAATCTTTAAAGAGTTATTAGATTTCAGAATTCACCTAATCTGAGGAGTGCCTGAAGATAGGATTAAGACCAAGAACTCAATGTTGCTAAGACAGTAAATCTTAAAAGTACTTATCACAAGAAAAAAAGTTTCTAACTGTGTATGATGATGGATGTTTATGAGACTTCCTATAATGATCATTTTCAATATATACAAACATTGAATCATTTTGTTGTACACCTGAAAGTAATATAATATATGTCAATTATACCTCAATAAAAAAAAAAAAAGAAAGACCAAGAACTCAGTGAAAGAAGGGAATTCTTGATCATGAAGTTTGTAGAGGATAACATTGAACAAGCCTTATGGAAGATGATAGAAGACATCAAATTAATCTTGTTAGCTTACATGAGTCTCATCAGCCAGGGTCCTCTGTTTTTGGATTATTTTCTCTCCTTTGTGCTTTTTTCTTCAGAGCATTGTCATTAATGTTTCTCCCTTAACTATACACTGTACTTTCTCTTTATCTTAACATTATATCTTGACCTGATCATCTCCTGACTAAGTTCATTTGGGGAGGAAAAACCAGCTGCATAAATATGAGAGATGTCTTAGTATATGCAAGTTTGGATTAAAAAGTCTGTATTTTTTCTTGGTATTTTGCAATGACTACCTAATTGCATTTGGTGTTTTCAACTTCCTATTTGCAAATGATCTGCTAACAGAGCACCTTATAGCTAGAAAATGTGTTGACAAATTTTCCTTTCAGATAGCTCTTCAGTCAGTAGGGTATATTTTAATAACTTTATTTGATTTTTTTTAAAGTTTTTATTTATTTTGAGTGAGAGAGTGTGCGCACATGCAAGTGCGAGCAGGGGCAGAGAGAATCCTAAGCAGGCTCAGCACTGTCAACACAGAGCCTGATGTGGGGCTCAAACCCACAAACTATGAGATAATGACCTGAGCTGAAACCAAGAGCTGGACATTTAATTGACTGAGCCACCCAGGTGCTCCTAACAAAAAAGAAAAAAAGAAAAAGAAATAAACTCTTGGTGTTTAAAAGAAATAAATTGTTTTAAAACTTAAACTGATATTTTTAGATATTCTACTACCATACTATTTTAGTCAAAGCCCACCTTATTAGTTTTTATATATTGAACATTAAGTTATTTACAGACTTTCAAAAACAAAGTGTTAAAGTTAAAATGTTACAATTTCTGCAGCTGTGTTATATATGTGCTATATATATTTATGTGTTCTATGAGAGAGAGATGCACAAATATATATGCACATACATATTTAAATGTTGCTGATGTTTAAGGTGATAATTGATGGTCTTCAATGGGATGCTGGATTAATATGCAGTCGTATGTGTGACAGCTGAAGAAAAACCAAGGTCTGTGTGAACATACTTGATACTTTTCTCACAGGTTCTGAGCTGTGTCCGCACAGAATGGGATCCGCTGGATGTTCGCTTTGGCAATAAACAGCCTTATCAGGTGTTGACAGTGGAGCACTCCATCAGTGTAGACAAAGAGCCCATGGCTGACAGCTGCATCTATGAATGTGTTCGGAATAAAATCCAGTGTGTGTCAATAACCAGAATACCACTAAGATCGAAGGCCATTAGCTGCTGCAGGAATGTTACTGAAGACAAACTGATTCTGGGCTGTGAAGATTCTTCAGTAATTCTTTATGAAGCTCACCGTAGAGTAACTCTCTTAGCCCAGGCTAAACTTCTGCCTTTGTTAATAAGCTGCCACCCAAGTGGCGCCATTCTACTAGTTGGCAGCAACCAAGGGGAGCTGCAAATTTTTGATATGGCTCTATCCCCTATTAACATCCAGCTCTTGGCTGAAGACCGCTCACCCAGGGAGACTCTGCAGTTCAATAAATTCTTTGATATTTCCAGCAGTCTTGTTCAAATGCAGTGGATAGCTCCTCAGGTGGTTTCTCAGAAGCCTAAAAGTGGGGACATCTATGATCTCCTCTTCCTCAGGTTTGACAGAGGACCTTTGGGTGCACTTTTGTTTAAACTTGGTAAGTCAAAGAAGTTGGTGAGTAAGTAAAATGTTTATGATGATAACATTATGATTAAGAGAATAAAACCGTTCTAGAAATGTAGGTTTTCTGTGTCTTCCCGTAAATAGGCTTGCCTTTCAGACATTTCATGTAGCTGTGTTTTTTTTCCAAGTAATCTCTATGCTCAACGTGGGACTCAAACTCACAACCTTGAGATCAAGAGTCACATGCTCCACCAACTGAGCCAGCCAGGTGCCCTCATATGGTTTAAGAAAGCTTTGTGGATGATTTTCTAAGTGTTAGGGAACATTAGATAGTGAAGAATTTGGAAATTGCACTAATTGTCCATTGTGATGAATGAAAAGCTTAAACTTCCACATTTGATACTTTCCAAAATAAATACATATGTGAATATTTTAAAACTATTTACTATGCCCATTAAAAAATTTTGTGTTGAAGGAATGTGATAATTTTTCTATTAAAATGATTTGATTTGATTGATTTTATGTTTACTCATTTTTGAGAGAGACAGAGTGTGAGTAGGGGAGGGACACAGAGAGAGGGAGACAAGAAACTGAAGCAGGCTCCAGGCTCAGAGCTGTTGGCACAGAGCCCGATGCAGGGCTCGAACTCCCAAGCTGGGAGATCGTGACCTAAGCTGTAGTCCAACGCTTAACCGACTGAGCCACCCAGGTACCCCTATTAAAATTATTTGATATAATATGTATGTATTGCTTCTCAGATTGGAGTGTGTAAGGCTTAAAAAATAGATTTAGGTTTAAAAAATAGATTTTAATTAATGCATTTTATCGCAACTTGAAAACATAGAAAAGTCAATACATTTTTAAACTCTATGCGTGGTTTGGCTCTGTGATACAGAGTTAAGTTTTTATTTTTTAAAAAATATGTATTTATTTATTTTGAGAGAGAGAGAGGGAGACAGAGAATACCAAGCAGGCTCTGTGCTGACAGCAGCTGTTCATGAGATTGATGCGGTGCTCAATCTCATGAACATCAAGATCATGACCTGAGCTGAAATCAAGAGTCAGACGCTTAAGTGACTGAGCTAGCCAGGTGCTCCCAAAGTTAAGTTTTTAAAGATACTGTAGTGTTTGCTAAGTATATGTCAGTTTATTATTTTTTAATAGATCTACTTGCCTCTGAAATTGAACTGATGAAATAAATCTACTTAAAAATGACTTGATTAACCTGAAAGGTATAATGTGAGCTCTGTGTTCTTTCCACATAATAAAAATGCATCTAAATTGATATATAATGTTAATGTTGTCCAAGAAAAAATGTTTAGAATCTCATTTATTATAAAATAATCCAGTTCTTTGCCCAACTACATGTTTAACAGTTGTATGTCTCCATACACAACGCTCATTAAAGTGGATGTTAGATGTTTTGCATGTCTGTTAAAACACACACACACACACACATGCATGCACACACACACACACACACACACACACACACACACACTCTCTAAATTACCCAGTTACCTGTCAAACAGAAGGCTGTCTGCCCACATATACCTAGCTTTTCTTCAGCCCTCCCTTGTGGGCCTACTCACAACAGCTTTGCAAAAAGCACAGCTTTCTCTTCCTATCTCTAGCACATTTGCCTTCTTACTAAAGTAAACAGGCTCTCAGTGTAGGGATTTAGAGGGCTTCCTGCTAATTGCCAGCTTGTAAACTTAATTGGACTGTCTCCCTGGGCACTGTTCCTAAATCAATTAGGCAATGAGTTGGCTGTCACATCTTTTTCCCAAGAAGGTCTCTTGGAAGAGAATTATCCAATAGAAGTCAAGCATTCAAATGAAAAGGTGATAACTTCTGCAACTGACATTTATCATTAAAATTTTATTTTCAATATGACTCTTAAGTTTTATGGGATAGGGAAATTTTGCAGACTTACAGACTCTTTAAAAGATCTAGATATGGAGTTTCCCAGAATTTTAAAAAACACATTATAAGATTAATATTTATTACAGATTATTAATTTTTCTAGGAAGAGTAGATTCCTTGAAACAGTAGATTCCAACTAACAGATCTTTTTTTTTTTTTTTAAAGAAAACCCTGTTTAAAGAACAGATTTTTCTTAGGTTCTGCTACTAAATACATCCAAAAATTTTAATATACTTCTTGAATTAACACAGTGCTGATTCTGGGCATCCATGTGGAATTTTCATGTATAATTCAAGTTACTGCATATATAAACAGGTAGTTGCATGTGCAGTTTCCCCACTAGGGAGCATTTACGAGATTTTTTCATAAGCTTGTTATGCAAGCCTTTGGAAAATTTGACATGCAAGGTGTAGCTTACAATTTAAGAAGCTGACATAGATCATAGTTTAAAATAGAATGCTGTCATATGTAAACGTGGCAGTGGCTGGTGCCAATATGCTAAGATTTTTGGAGTTTGACTTTTAGAATAGGTCAGTGTAATCTTGAAGGAAAACTTTGTTCCAAGACTAGAGCTTCCATTCTAAATCCTTATAATCATCATGCAAATGTGTTGGGGATTAAAAGGCCATCACTACTGTTAGAAGAATTTGAAGGGCATGCCTTCCTCAGGAGGGAGCTAGAAGTATCATCCTCCCACGTGGAAGCCAAGAAGTACTGTCTCATGTAAAGCAAAATATAATCAGATTTCTTTGCTTGGCAGTCATTGTCCCGTATTTCCACATATGTAGACTGAGATTAATTTTTAAAAGACAAGTCCCTAATTATATTACAGAGATATTAAAGCTTTTCCATTCTCATCAGTACCTTTTTCAACTTCCACTGCTCTCTTTAAACTCACATGATCATCTATCTCTCTGCCCTCTGAAGAGAGAATCTTCCCTTTTAATTGATACTTCATTAAGTTTATCTGCTTCTTACCACCTACCCACCCAACCTAACCAACCCCTTATCTACATGAACATAAATCTTTCCTTCTCAATTCAATGGAAAAGGAGACCTTCCTCTTGTCCAAGACTAGTTCCACCACCACTTCCACTCTGGATCCCACTACATTCCTTTTGACACCTTTACTTTGTCAGCCTTCCCACTCCCCCCAAAAATCTTACTATACCCCAAGACACAGGCCCAAGCCACACCATAAAACAAACAAACAACAGACAAACATCTCTTCCTTAACATTGTTTCTCTTCCGTTATTAGTCAGATGATCACCTTCTTTCATAGTCAGATGCACCAAAATAATAGTGAACATTGACTTTTTCTGCTTCTTCACTCCCCATTCACTCCTCACAGTACCAAGTTCTGGCTTGGGTCTTTAGTTTTCTGGAACTGCTCTTGCAAAGGTCACCAGGGACTTCCTACTTGATACATACATTTCTGTTATGTTACTTGATGACTTTTCAGCACTTAATGGTTGCTTACCACTTCTGTCACAGAATTCTCATTGTACTTGCCTTCCATGACCCCAGATAACACCTTTTCATCATGTTTGTGTTCTCCTTCTGCCTATTCATGAATATGTTGAGGCTCCGTAAGGTTCCATTTTTAGCTCTCCTCCTGTTTTATGTAGATTGAGAGTTTATTTCTTTCTCCCCAAACCTGTTTCTTCTATATTCTTCATTTTGGTGGATGGTACTATTATTCAGATGGAATCCCAAGTCAGAAATCATCCTAGAATCTTCCCTCACCCCTAATGCCATATGCAATCAGTGGCCAAGTCCCATCAATTCTACCTTCTAAATACTGTCAAAAACATCTCTGTACAGCCTTGCTCTCATGACCTTAACCTGGACCTTCCCTGTTTTCAAGCAGCAATCAAGTAGTAGCTCTCTGTAATCTTCTGCCTTCCAATCTTCTCATAATCCCCTGAACTGCCACCAGAGTAATCTAACTGCAGATTTGGTCATGGATTCTCTAGCTTGAAATCCTTCAGGGATTGATAAGCCCTTGTCTGCCTCTCAGGCTTCATCTCCCCAGCTGTTTTTGCACTACTGTAGCTCCCCATTTGGGGCATGTGCTCTCTCTCACATTCCCTCCTTCCTGTGGTGATTTTGATAGTATTCCATCTACCTGGAGTGCCCTTGCAGTACTCTCCCAGAGCCTGCAAAGTTAAAAGGTTAAATATTCAAGTGATAATATTAGGCAAGAAATAGTTAAAGCTAACATCTGCCCTCTCATAGGATTTTGAAAATCAAAGGCAACGTGTGTGTGCGCGTGTGCGTGTGGGTGTATCATTCTGTCTAGAAAATTAGTAGGATGATTTTTCTCTTAGTATTTTTATAAGAAATAGGTTTTCTTCAAAAGTTCTGTTTTGATTACTTTTTTAGTATTGTAAATAAGATACCTTTTATTATTTAGGGCATTTTTAGGAGGTTTTTCTGTTATTTGTGACTGAAATAAATTTAAAACAACAGTCAATATTTCCAATTGTGATTACAGATTTTCTTTATTTTTTTTTAATATTATTTATTTTTGAGAGAGCACAAGCAGGGGAGGGGCAGAAAGAGAAGGGGACAGAGGATCTGAATCAGGCTTTGCACTGACAGCAGCGAATCCAATGTGGGGCTTGAACTCATGAACTGTGAGATCATGACCTGAGCCGAAGTCAGACACTCAACCGACTGAGCCACCCAGGTGCCCTACAGAGTTTTCTTTAATCACAAAAGATAGCTATTAAATCCTGAAACAATATTTTTATGTACCTAGTTTCATCTGAGAGTCCAGGTTCTAGAAGTTACTAAAACTCCAGGCAAATAAGGTCCTTGGCTTAAAAATAAAATGTAAAATGATTTTATCGCAGAACACCTATTAGCCCCTGAAGGAGAAGTTAGAATTGTCATCTAGAAGGGGATCAAAAAAGGCTTTAATCTGAATATTTAGCTCATATACATATTTATACGTATATATGCCATAATATAGGCATAATCACTATATTAATTAATTAATTTATTTATTTATTTAAATCCAAGTTAGTTAACATATCGTGTAATAATGATTTTAGGAGTAGAATTTAGTGATTCATCACTTACATATAACACCCAATGCTCATCCCAACAAGTGCCGTCCTTGATGCCCACCACCCATTTAGCCCATACCCCTACCAGCACCCCTCAGTTTGTTCCAAAAGAGTTACTTTTAGTGAGCTTTTAAAATACTAAACTTTACCCAGGTGGTAATTGTGGGTAATTTATTGCTGGAAAGAAATGTCAGATAATTTCTTAGATGCCTAGTAATCTTAAACTTGGATCTCAAATCATTTGAAATAGACTGTTATTCCAGACAGCATTCTGCTAAACTAGAGTGATGATGGATTTTTAAATCAAGTTTATTGGAGTATAATTTACATAAAATAAAGTGTACCCATTCCAAATGTGCAGTTTAATGAGTTTTGACAAATGTATGTATCCTCATGATTACCACCACAATCAAAACAGAATATTTCCATCACCAAAAAATTCTCTCAAACCTCTTTGCAGTCTATTTCCCTGGAGGCCAAAAGAGCACTGACCTGCTTTCTCTCATTACTGATTAGATTTGCTTTTTCTAAATTTCATAGAAAAGGACTCATAAAATAGGTACTTTTTTAGTGTTTTTCTACATGAAAACATTTATCTGTTTATCTGTGAGATAAACAGCATTTATCTGTGAGAATCTTCCATATCGGTATGTACATCTTCAAATTTTCCTTTACATTAGTGAGTAGTATCCCATTATGTAGATAAACCACAATTTGTATATTGCTCCACCTCTTGATGGACATCTGGATTGTTTCCAGATTTAAGCTAATATCACTAAAAATACTATGTATTTTCATGTACAAGTCTTTATATTGACATATATGTATATATTTTGTTTAATGCTTATTTATTTTTGAGAGAGAGAGAGACAGAGTATGAACAGGGGAGGAGCAGAGAGAGAGGGAGACACAGAATCTGAAGCAGGCTCCAGGCTCTGAGCCGTCAGCACAGAGCCCGACGCGGGGCTCGAACTCACAAACTGCGAGATCACCTCCTGAGCCACAGTCAGACACTTCACTGACTGAGCCACCCAGGCGCCCCTATATTGACATATATTCTAATTTCTCTTGGGAAAAATCTAGGAGTAGAATGCCTAGGCCATAGGCTCAGGATATGTTTAACTGAAGAAGAAACTATTCTGAAGTTCTGGTTGCTCTATATTCTACCGCTTAGCCTTAATGGTCTTTTTAATTTTGGCCATTCTAATGGGTGTGTAATGGTGTTAATTTTCATTTCCCTGACGACTATTGGAGCTTAGTATCTTTTTATGTGCTTATTTGCCATATATCTTCTCTGATAAAGTATATCTTCAAATCTTTTGCCCAAATTTAATTGGATTGTTTATTATTGAGTTGTAAGAGTTTTTATATATTCTGAATAAAAATCTTTTGTGAGACACTAGTATTATGAATGTTTTCTTCCAGCTCATAGTTTTACCTTTTCATTTATTTAACAACGTGTTTCGGGTAGCAGAAGTTTTTAATTTTAATGAAATTCAGTTCTTAAATTATTTTATGACTTGTGTTTTTTATGTACCATCTTAAGAAGTGTTTGTCTAACCCTGTTTCCTCCTAGACATTTTAGCTCTTACAATTAGGTTTATGGTCTGTTCCAAGTTAAAATTTTGCATATACTATGAGGCATAGATTAAAATTAATTAGAAAAAGTTAACGTTTTTTCATTCTTGAGAGACAGAGCATGAGTGGGGGAGGGGCAGAGAGAAAGAGGGAGACATAGAATCCAAGCAGGCTCCAGGCTCTGAGCTGTCAGCACAGAGCCTGATGCGGGGCTCGAACCACGAATTGTGAGATCATGACCTGAGCTGAAGTCGGACGCTTAACCACCTGAGCCACTCAGGCGCCCCTAATTTTTAAAACAATTTTAGCCAACCAGGGGCCCCTGAAATTAGTTTTTAAATATAAATATTCATTTGTCCCAGAACTAATTGTTGGAAAGACTGTCCTTTCTCCATTGAACTGCCTTGACCATATATGTATGTGTTTATGAATAGATTCTATTCTCTTCCACTGATCTATATGTCTGTATGGGAGTACCACACTGTCTTAATTACTGTGGTTTTATAGTAAGTCATAAAATCAATTACTGTTAGTTCTCCAACTTTGTTCTTTTTCCAAATTGTTTTTGGCTACTCTAGATCCTTTGATTTCTATATAAATTTTAAAACAAACTTGTCAGTTTTACAAAAGTACTTGAGATTTTGATTGGGATAATGTTGAATCTGTAGTTCAATTTGAGGTGGAATGACAGTTTAACAATATTGAGTCTCTCAATCTTTGAACACAATATCTCTCTCCATTTATTCAAATCTTTTAAAACTTCTCTCAGCAGTGATTTTTGGGCACCTGGGTGTCTCAGTTGGTTAAGCATCTGACTTTTGATTTTGGCTCAGGTCATGATCTTGCAGTTCCTGGTATCAAGCCCCAACTCGGGCTCTGCGCTCAATGCAGAGCCTGCTTGGGATTCTCTCTCTCTCCCTCTCTCTCTGTCCCTCTCCTACTTGCATTTTCTCTCTCTCCCTCCACCTCTAAATAAATAAATAAATAAATAAATAAATAAATAAATAAAGTTTATGAAAAAATTAAAAACAATAAAATTTCTCTCAGCAGTGTTTTTTAATTTTAAGTGTAAAGATCTTATGCATACTTTGTTCATATTTTTGGGTGCTACTGCAAATAGTATTTTTAATTACAATTTTAATTGTTCATTGGGATTATATGGAAATAAAATTTTAAAATCTTGACCATGTACCCTGTTAAACTCATTTCCAGTTGTAATAATGTTTTTGTAGATTCTTTAGGACTTTCTGAGATGACTATGACAATGGCATTTAAAAACAGTTTTACATATTCTTATTCAGCCTGTATGCCTTTTATTTTGGTTCCTTATTACATCAGCTGGAATCTCCAGTACAGTATTAAGTGAGGTGGCAAGGGAGGACAGCCTTGCTTTCAGATCTTAGATGGAAAGCATTTAGTCTTTTCACTATTAGTATTAATGTTATTACGTTGAGGAAGTCCCCTTCCTTCCATTCCTAATTGGCTAAGATATATTATCTTGAGTAGATATTGAATTTTTTCAAGTTTTTTTTTTTTTTTGCATCTGTTGAAATTATTATGTTTTTTCTGGTCATATGGTGAATTATATTGATTAGTTTCCAGATGTTTTAGCAGCTTGCATTTGTGGGATAAATCTCTCTTGTTCATGATCTATGATCTTTTTAATATATTGCTAGACTTGCTAATACTTTGTTAGGTATTTTTGTATCTCTTTATGGGAGATATTGGTCTGTAGTTTTCTGTCTTTTCCTGTACTGTCTCTGTCATTTTTTACATCAGTGTAATTAATGCTAACATGATGAAATAAGTTGTCAAGTGCTCCCTCTTCTTGTATATTGAGTTGTGTAGAGTTAATATTATTTCTTCTTCTGATATTTGGGAGAATTCACCAATGAAGGCATCTGGACATGAAGGGTGTGTGTGTGTGTGTGTGTGCGCGTGTGTGTGTGTGTGTACATGCATGTATGTACATGTGTGTTGAAAGATTCTTTAACTATGAATTCAAGTTTAAATAATATAGAGTCATTCAAGTTATCTATTCCTTCTTGCAAGAGCTTTGATAGTTTGAGTCCTTCAAGGTATCCATCTCATTTACGTTATGTTTATTTGTATAAAGTTATTCATATTACTATTTTTTAATGTGTGTAGTTCTGTAGTCTTTCTTTCTTTTTTTTATGAATTTAGGCCAAGATTGGTCAGTTTTACTGATCATTTCAAAGAACTAGCTGTTGATTTCATTGGTTTTCTCTATTCTTTATTTACTAGTTCTTATTTTTATCATTTCCATCCTTCTATTTACTTTAGGTGTAATTTACTCTACTTTCCCTAGGTTCTTAATGTGGGAAGCTGGGATTGTTGATTTTAGACCTTCCTTCTTTTCTAATTAAAACACTTAAAGCTAGAAATTTCCCTCTAAGTACTGCTATAGCTACATCTCACAAGTTTTGATGTTATATTTTTATCTTATTTATTTATATTTTCCTTTCTAAATCTCAGAGAGGGAGAGAGAGAGAGAATCCCAAACAGGCTTCCCACTGTCAGTGCAGAGCCCGATGCAGGGATTAAACTCATGAATCATAAAATCATGACCTGAACTGATGTCGGATGCTTAATCAACTGAGCCGCCCAGGCACTCCTTTTTGTTTTTATTCATTTCAAAATATTTCCTAATTTACTTTGTGGTTTCTTCTTTAAGTCATAGTTTATTTAAAAGAATGTTGATTAATTTCTAAATAGTTGGAGATTTTCCAGGTATCTTTCTGTATTGATATCCAATTTAATTCTGTTGTGGTCAGAAGAACCTACTCTGTATGATTTCAAAACAGTTAAATTTATTGAGGTTTGTTTTAGCCCCCTGAATATGATCCATCTTGGTTGATATTCTATTTACATTTAAAAAGAATGTATTTTGCTGTTAAGTGAAGTGTTTTATAAATGTCAGGTCAAATTCACTGATAATGTTTTTCAAGTATTTTCTATTTTTGCTGATTTTGTTTATGTGTTCTCTCAACTAGTGAGTGAGGAAATTCCAATTATAATTGTGGCTTTCACTTTTTCTCCTTTTAGTTCTATCAATTTTTGCTATATTATTTCAGAACTCTGTTATTAGTAATATTTAAGATTGTTATGGTTCTTCATTAATTTTCAACTCTTTATTATGAAGGTACAGAATTTTAGTTTAATTCATTTTTATCTAAGCATTTTTAAAAGTCTTGCTGTTGTCTTCTGGCTTGCATAATTTCAGAAACAAAGTTTGCAGTTTTTCATATCTTTGTGCCTGTGTCTTTTTTCTTTGGCTACTTTTTAAGATTTTCCCTTCATCCTCTTTTGAACATGATTATGATTATGGTTAATGTTTTTTTCTCAGCAAATAAGTTTCTTCTCTTTCTAGAGGTATTGCTTAGGGTACGAGCAGAATCAACAGATTTCAGATATTTTTGGTTTCCTATAAAGTTCCTACACATTGATATCTACTGCCAAGGAACCACCCTGATTTATGAGAGTTTACAGTGCTTGACTGCAAGCTTGTGAAGACTTTTGGATAGTACCATTCATGATTCTACCAACACAGAAAGAATAGTGAGGTTTTATTGCTTGGTATGGTTAGGGCAATTCCCCAGATTCCCTATCAAGTTGAGTCCTGTTACATATAGCACAAATTCTTATTTTGATGTGACTTGAAGTTAGTATGAAGAATTTTGGCATCTTTTGCATGAACTAATGTATTTTTTAAAATCCTAAAACCTGTAACTATTCCAGTTAAATGATGTTGATGATGATAGTAATAAAAAGAAGAATTGCAGTAATATTTTATATACTTTACAGCTTATAAATAATTTTACATATATTTTCTCATTTGGTTTTATGATTATTTGTACTGAGAAATTTTTATGGACTCACTCAAATCAATAAACATTGCTACTTTTGAAGAAAAAGTATTTTATAGCCAACCATTTTTAAAAGATTAGAAAAAAAAAACCCACCCTGCTTAAAAGCCCTAATACTTACTGTCATTTAATTACACAGAAATTGTTAGTTTCAAATGAAATCAAGGATGTATAAAAGATGATAAAATTAGAATAGAATGCCCCATCTTTGTTTTGTGGTCTTGCTTCTCTTACATTAGAAGTGGATTTTCTTTGGGGCGCCTGGGTGGCTCATTCGGTTACACGTCTGACTTTGGCTCAGGTCATGATCTCACAGTTCGTGAGTTCAAGCCTCACGTTGGACCCTGTGCTGACAGCTCAGAGCCTAGAGCCTGCTTCAGATTCTGTGTCTTCCTCTCTCAGCCCCTCCCCTGCTCACACTTTGTTTCTCTCTCTCAAAAATAAATAAGCATTAAAAAATTTTTTTAATAAAAAAAAGTGGATTTCTTTCATTTTTTTATTTAAAAAAATTTTTTAATGTTTATTTAAAAAAAAAATTTTAATGTTTATTTATATTTGATACAGAGAGAGACAGAACATGAACGGGAGAGGGTCAGAGAGAGAGGGAGACACAGAATCTGAAGCAGGCTCCAGGCTCTGTGCTGTCAGCACAGAGCCCAACGCGGGGCTCCAACTCACAGACCGTGAGATCATGACCTGAGCCGAAGTTGGACGCTCAACCGACTGAGCCACCCAGGAGTCCCGATTTCTTTCATTTTAAAAGGATAAACTAATGTACTTATATTGTGCCAAGATATTTTATAGTAAATATTAGCTGTGAAGGGCATCACTAGCAAGATTAACACTGATCATTTCTTCAGTAGAAAAGAATAGTCTTTACTTTTTAAATTTTTTTTAAAGTTTTTATTTATTTATTTTGAGAGAGACAGAGACAGCATGAGTGAGGGAAGGGCAGCTAGAGGAGAGAGAGAATCCCAAGTAGGCTCTGCACTGCCAGCAGAGAGCCTGACGCGGGGCTCAAATCCATGAAGCCATGAGATCATGACCTGAGCTGAAACCAAGAGTTGGACGCTTAACCAACTGAGCCACCCAGGTGCCCCAAAAAGAATAGTCTTTAAATGCCAATTTAAAATAAATTCGTATGTGGTATCTATGAAAAAACTATCAATTGAGAGCACCCATTAATAAAAACAGACTTCAAAGCATATATATAGTCATATTTGTCATGGCTATTTGTACTTATCCCCACCCACACCAAAGTATGTGGGGCTGAAGAGTAAAAGCAACTTAGAACCAATAGAGCTAGTCAATAAGAATTGTGTTCACATCAAAACCCTGTCTTTAAATGTATATAACAGAGGCCTAAACAACTGGTGCGAAAAATAGGGTTAGCTATTGTGGTCTACCTAAAAGTGAATAAACAAGAGAAGAATCTTTAGGTAGACCGCAAAAGCTAACCCTATTTTCCCCATCTGTTGTTTAGGCCTCTGCTGTATATGTTTAAAGACAGGCTTTTGATGTGAACGTAGTTTGATTATGTGGAGTATAAATTAATTAATATATGCTGAATGACAGGCATAAGATAGATGGAGTTGGTAGCTGGTAGCCACAAAATCATATTATTCTTGCCCCCCTAGATCCCACATTTCTAGCACTTATGCAGGAAATGATTATTTTTCCTTTATGGAAATGTTAACTCTGTATTTGTTAATCTACTTGTTATTTTCAAAAGAATCACTTGGTTTTACTTTTTTGTGACAGGTATCTTCACACGAGGACAGCTGGGCCTGATAGACATCATATTCCAATACATTCACTGTGATGAGATATATGAGGCGATAAATATCCTGAGCAGTATGAACTGGGACACTCTGGGCCACCAGTGCTTTATCAGCATGAGTGCCATTGTAAACCATCTTCTTAGACAAAAGCTCACTCCAGAGAGAGAAGGTCAGACATGGAATATATTTCATAAATGGATTTTGTATATATATGAAGTACATTTTATTGAGTCCACTATGTTTTGAGGATTTTTTTGAATTGTATTATCAGAGATTAAAAGACAAATGTTAATGCCCTATTAAAACTGACAAGATCAGATATCAAATAATTATCCATATGGTACTTAGCGTGTAGTATTTGTCAACATAAAGAACAACTTTTTTTGTGTATACCTGTGTTGGAACTCACAATGCAGTCATTGTACATTTCAGTCTAAGTTCATGTGTGTAATATGCTCAGATCTTAAACTTTAATTGAGAATTCCATGTACTCTGTAGGGGCTGGTAGACAGAGGGCCCCAAATAAAGGTCCTTATTCTTCCTTCATTTTAGACATCAGTATTTTTTTCTCATACTCCAAGTCTTTTGTCTAGATGGTAGTCCTTACCACTGATTTGTGTGTGTGCTGTGTGTGTGTGTGTGTGTGTGTGTGTGTGTGAGAGAGAGAGACAGAGAGAGACAGAGAGAGAGAGAGAGAGAGAGACAGAGAGAGACAGAGACAGAGAGAGAGAGAGAATGAGAATTGTGGCCCAGGCTGCTACTCCTTGTTTTCATTTTAACTGGTAGTTCCGATACCTCTCTGCCTACTTGGATTCCTCTGTTTTCCTTCAGTAAGTAATTATGCCCATAGGATCTCAGATAAGACATTGTTTTTTAAGTGAGCTCTGTGCACAGCATGGAGCTTGAACTCACCACCCCAAGATCAAGACTTGCCTGCTCTACTGACTTGAGCCATCCAGGCGCCCCTCAGATAAGACACTTTTTTAAAAAAGAGAAAAATAATGTGTACATACAGTAATGAAATTCATTTTTGTATTTTCCAATTATTCAGTGTATGCTATTTTTATTATGAGTTATTAATATAAAATGCACCTAAACATTCTTGCACTTGTGTCTTTATTTCAAATCTTTGCAAGAAGCTTTGACATTAATGATGGGAAGTCCTGGACAATGAAAAATGTCCCTAGGTAATTTACAAGGTAGAGAAAGCAGGAAATATGTCAAAAGGTCTTCACTGGAGAGCTTTTTCCCTACTATTTTCTTTGAATGTTTATAGATTTTCTTCTTCCATTTCACTATGTTTCCAAAGTAACCAAATTGTGTAGATAAAATTCTGTACCTAACCTTCATTTTAGTAATTTTAAAGAACAGGTTCCTTCAGGAAGTTCACATCATGGGACTTGGCGCAACTCTTAGGAGGCCCACAATAAATATTTATTTAATGTTAATTGAATGTGCTCTTTGGAGGTAGTCCAACCCATCTCTGGAGGGTCCAGTATTTCTACAATGAGAAAATGCCTAGCACAATGCTTGGCCTACCATAGGTATTTAATGACTATTAGTTAAAAATAAAAAGAAGAGTATAACTTTAAAATGTTAGGTTACTAGATATTACTGTAATATTTCTGCCTACAGAGTTATCTCAAGTACTTATTTCTTAGTATTGGTACACTCTCAGAGATTAGGTACATAGTAGGGGGTTAAAAAGCAGAATATGTAAGGAAAGCCTGTTATAGTATACACAATATGTGTAAGAGATGCTAAATTTACAGTTGAAGAATTGTAGAGAAGATAAAATATTGACTGTCAACGACGCTGAGAAATTGCTAGCACCTTGGTGAATTTGTGTTGTAAGATTCCTGTGTTGTAAGAAAGGTTATTAGGGAATTCACAAATGGGCATTATCAGATTCTTGCTTTAATAAAGGATATTTTCAAGGTACCGTGTTGGGAAGATAGGGAAATGAAAAGCTTGTATGATACTAGGCTATTAAAATAAAAGACTTGCATGATGCTGGATTATCAGAATATGCACATTTTAAGTAGGTATATGCATTTCCCCCCAAGTAACTGCAAAATACATTTCTAAAACATTCAGAATTCTTCTCTGTTGAGATTTATTCTGTCCGAATCTAACAAATTTGACATGGTAATTTGTTTTCCTTTTATTAGTGGAACCCAGTGAGTTCTTTCATTTGTGCTGTGTTGTGGTTATCTTTGAGATCTTCATTTCTGCCTTAAACATCAAGCTGGGCTATCTAATGAATCTGTAACTGTGCTGGGAGTTATGAGTGTTCCATATAGGTTTGAACATTGCAGAAGTACGAAACATGCTGTCAAGAAAACAAGCAATGGCAAGAGGCTCTGGCTTGTTTTCACAATAGCATTGCTGTATTCAATTTTAATCTAAATTGACTGCTGCTTTGAAAGAAAATACCTCTGAAGTTCATCTTACTTTACTGTCTAGATTTGAGATTAAAAAAAAGAAATTACTAACAGCTTAGCCAAGTCCATAGCAATTACTCTGATGAGGTATTTAATACTTTCAAACCCAAATATACCTAAAACTAGAGTTTTGCTAAATAAGGAATTTTTTATTCACTCTAGCACTTAGTAGCATAAAAATCAATGGAGTTTTACTGTAAGCTGAAGTTCTCTCATACAGTGCTCACCATTATTGTAATTATATAACTTCCAGGTGTTTGGGGGAGAAAACACAACCCCTTGGTAAAATTATGAAGTAGGCAAAATGTGCCTTTTTCTCCCAGTCTCTAGCCCTCTGGTTTATCAAAACTTGCTCTCCAATCCTTTTTTCCTAGGAAGGTGTCAGTTGACCAAGAGCAGATTAGCATGACATCCCTCCCAGGGGTGTTAGCTTTCACACTTGGACAAAACCAACAATCTTGTTTATTAGAATGAGATTTAGGGAAGGTATGGGGACTTTCACTGTTTCTTTAAAATTGTCTTAGAAGGATGTTATTACTTCAATAGGGCTGTATTTATTTTTAAATGTTTATTTAAGACATTCCTAATACTTCTTTCAATCCCCAATGCAAAAAGGTTAGTTTTCTCCTTTTAGGTAAAGAGTAAATGTTCAGCACACTGTGAGTTGATTCTACTGGAAATACTAGTTCAAACTGTGTTACTTTGATGAGTCACTGTTTTAATTACCCATTTGTGGTGAGAGGTTGGTTCATTATGGATTTCTTCAGTTTTGACAGCTTTTTGTTGCTCAGAGTCATTGTCAGCTTTGCCTCAAGTGAAAGTTTATACACAGGTTTGTTTTTGTACCAGCTGTCATATTTTAATTTCATCTTTCCTGCAACAAGCTCACATTTCATCCAAGTTTGCAAAACCTGACTGACTGCAAACATGAGTATTCTGTTGTAATTGAAGGAGTTTCACTTGTTTCAGTGCTGCTATGTTTGAATTCCACAGCACAGCTTGAGGCAAGCCTTGGAACCTTCTATGCTCCAACAAGACCACTTCTGGATACAACTATATTGGAATACAGAGATGAAATCAACAAATATGCAAGAAGATTCTTCCATCACTTGCTCAGGTGAACAATATCTTGGGATTGATTAATGTCAGACTACCTATTTAAGGAACCATCTTCTTTAATTAGAATATTCCATAATGTGGCTGTTTTCTAATAGTCCATTTCCTAAGAGAAAAAAACAGATCTTCTCTTGATACTCTTTAATATGTTCTTGTTTTCCTTTTAATGAATATATTTGAATATTGTTTAGGGCTTTTACACATCATCAGAATGCTTGAATATAACTTCCCCTTTAATATGAAAGCAAACAATACTAACTATGTAAAGTCAATTTTATTTGTAAAGTCAATTTTATTTATTTTATTTTTATTTTTATTTTTTTGAGAGAGAGGGGGAGGGAGAGGGAGAGAGAGCAACTCACAACTGTGAGATCATGACCTGAGCCAAAATCAAGAGTTGGATGCTTAACTGACTGAGCCACCCAGGTGCCCTAGTAATGTTCCATTTTTTTAAGATGAGAGGGATATGCATCAGGGTCCATCAAAAACTATTATTCTTTTAATTAAATATATGTGTTGTATACTTTTATATATCATGTATTTTATAACAGGAAGTAAGAGAATTATCAACTTCATGTACCAAAGGTAAGTATTACATCGAGTTGAATTTTGAGTTTTAATTTCATTTATAATGTGTCATAGTTCTTTTTAACTCTTTCAAACAATTTCATGTATTATCTCTCCTTTTTTCTCAGAACATACCCTGTAAGAGGGTATCATTATTTGACAAATAAATAAACTATTAAGTGGTACTTTGGTCTCTACCTAACAGTGAAGCCTTTGGAAAACAGTCTTAAAAGTTGAGAAATGTTGATATATTGCATGAATTATGATCTGTAATTGAATCTTGCCTTTTTATCTGAATGATTTTAGCATATTTCAAGAGACTCTTCATCCTGAATGAAGCTGTTTTCTATGTGTGAACAAATGCCAAAAATACTAGGGCGGATGTCACATTTATTTGGACTTCTTTGCTTTGTTCTATATTTTGTTTCCCTTGTTTCTGAATTTACCTCCTGCCTAAACAGCCCAAAAAAAGGTTATTCCTAGAATTAAATGTTTTTCCTTGGGGTATATCAGGATTTTCTCATTTCCTTTTTTGCACGCTTTGCTACTATTTCAGTTATCATGAGTGTTTATTAGTTTTTTGATAGTAGGCTATATATGACATTATGAAAAAAGTGTACATTTAGAAGAAATTAAATGAAATAGTTTAAATTGGAATTATTCTTTTTTTAATCTGCTGTGAAGTTCTCCTGCTTAGAGGAAGAGGAACAGGCTAAGTACTTTGTATTTGTGAAGTGCTAGAATTGCATTACTGCCTGTACCTTGTCTAGCCAGTATATTAATACTCTAAAAAGTGTTATTAGATAATGGAATAAGTTCTAAACAGTAAAGACCATCATAAAGAATTTCAAGTTAAAGATGAAGAAAAGAAGCACCATGCAGAATAGGGATGTACCTAAGGTCACTCATTGGTAAAGCTGACTGAGACTGCCTGAGTCCAGATTGGGCTCTTTTGATAAAGAAGAATAAAATATTACATTGATTTTAATTTCATACAGCATATAAAGCATGAGGTCATAGTATGCATGCATGAGGACAGTAATCCATTTTGGTTATTAAAATAACTATTTTTGATACAATTTTGTTTTTATCTTGACATTAGAGGAAGTACACAGATCTTTTTGTCATTAGCAAGTATGAAAACTTATCTTGACAGTCTTCCTCCAAATACAAATGAATCTAAACTTTAAAACTGATTTCTCATGTCCTTTCTTGACACCTTTTTGTATGTGTTCCAAGTAATAAATTTTCATCAAGAAATGTTCCCTGTAAATGTAAATCATGGCTTTTAACATTGAAGATAGAAAGCAGTAGAGGTACAATATTGATAAAACAGCTAAATAAAATGTTTACTATAGTAAAATTTTAAATAGATGATGCAGTCTATTTCATAAAATCATTAAGTTGTAAGACGCTTACCTATAGAAGTTGTCTAGAAAAAACTTCAGTGTGTTTTCCTTTATTCCCATACTCACTCTCTTGACACCAGATAGGTGGGAGTTTTTTCCCCCCACACTGACCAATCTCTGACACCTGCAGGGTGTTCTAGAATTCAATACAATTCTGACAGTAACCAGAGTTAACACAGACCACACATGTAAAGTTATCAGTCCTACAGGAGTGTCCTTATTTCAGCTGCCATCTGCAAGTAATAAGTCCCCAGGTTACTCACAGGTTCTGTCCAATTTGGCTACAAATTGGAGTTTCCTGCTACCCCCTTCTCAGATTTGATAATTTGCTAGAGCAGCTCACAGAACCCAGAAGAGCAGTTTTCTTACTATTGCCAGTATTTTAAAGGATGTTTTATTTATTTATATTAATTAAAAATTTTTTTGAACATTTATTTATTTTTCAGAGAGAGAGAGAGAGAGTGAGTGAGCAAGCATGAGCAGGGGAGGGGAAGAGAGAGGGAGACACAGAATCTGAAACAGGCTCCAGGCTCTGAGCTGTGAGCACAGAGCCTGACGTGGGGCTCAAACTCATGAACCGTAAGATCATGACCTGAGCAGAAGTCAGATGCTTAGCCTACTGAGTCACCCAGGCACCCCCTTAAAGGATGTTTTAAAGGATACAGGTGAACAGCCAGATGAAGAGATGCATAGGGCAAGTTATAGGAGAAGGGACATGAAGCCTCCATTCCCTCTCCAGGAGTGCCACCCTCCCAGCACTTCCACTTGTTTACCAAATTTGGAACCTTTTCGAACCCGTTCCTTTTGGATATTTTATGCAGGCTTCATTACGTAGGCATGATTGATTAAATAATTGGCCATTGGTAATAACTCAACCTCCAAACCTTCTCTCCAGCCCCAGGTCTGGGGATAGGGCTGAAATTTCCAATCCTCTAATCATGCGCTTGGTTCCACTGACAACCAGCCCCCATGCTAGGGGCTTTCACAAAGTCTCCTCTGTAATGTAAACTCAGATGTGGTTGAAAGGGGCTTGTTACAAATAATAAAAGACTTTCTTTTCTTTTAGGAAATCCTAAGGATTTTAGGAATGGGATAAAACCAAATATATAAAATATATATTTCTTACTATAAATCATAATATCACAGAATGCAAATGCAACTGCCTAAGCTAAGTTCAGAAGATGATTGTTCACCTGTCTTCATGAAATAGAATAGTCCTCCAGAACTACTGAATAGGAAGGTATTAACAAGTAAGAACTTTTCATTATAAACAAATAGAAACTATAATAGGAACTCCTAGATATTGATGAAATAAAAGGGCAAATATTTCAAGTGAATGTGCCACATATGAAACTTATTTTACTAACATGGAAACATATTATAAAGGATTAAAAATTAATTGATGCTACTTGTTTATTTCCCCTCTTAACTATAAGACTACTGTTTGCTGGGGCGCCTGGGTGGCTTAGTCGGTTAAGCGTCTGACTTCAGCTCAGGTCATGATCTTGCGGTCTGCAAGTTCGAGCCCCGCGTGGGCTCTGGGCTGATGGCTCAGAGCCTGGAGCTTGCTTCCGATTCTGTGTCTCCCTCTCTCTCTGCCCCTCCCCCGTTCATGCTGTGTGTCTCTCTCTCTGTCTCAAAAATAAATAAACGTTAAAAAAAAAAATTAAAAAAAAAAAAAGGCTACTGTTTTCTGACTCCTATGGAACAATGTGATTGTGGCACAGAGATAGCGTCATGCTTTTCAATTATTAGAAAATGGTAAGCAAGTTGGAAAAGGGAACTTTATTGCCTAGAAATAAAAATAAGATGTTTGTGGGGCACCTGGGTGGCTCATCAGTCAGCAAAGTGTCCGATTTCAGCTCAGGTTATAATCTTACAGGTCGTGAGTTCGAGCCTCCAGTCAGGCTCTGTGCTGACAGCTAGAGCCTGGAGCCTGCTTCAGATCCTGTGTCTTCTTTTCTCTCTGCCCCTCTCCCACTTGTGCTCTGTCTCTCTCTCAAAAATAAACATTTAAAAATTTTTAAAAAATACAATGTTTATGAAATATTTCAGGCAGAGTTTAGTGATACCTGTATTTTCCTTTTCACTGCAACAAAAAGTAAGAGGAACTGATGGAAAGAAAGGGAGATGGATAGATATGTAATAAAACAATATTGTAAAATGATGATAGAATCTAGGTGGTAAATATATTCATACAACTTTCCTGGATGTTTGAAAATTTTTACAATAAGGTGTTGGAGGGAAATATATATTATGTTGGGGTCAATATTTATACTTAGAGTTCAGGTAAAAAAGGGTAGTGTTTTGGAAATTATTCTTAGCTTTCTTTCTTTTTTTTTTTTTTTTTTAATTTTTTTTTAACGTTTATTTATTTTTGAGACAGAGAGAGACAAAGCATGAACGGGGGAGGGTCAGGGAGAGGGAGACACAGAATCTGAAACAGGCTCCAGGCTCTGAGCTGTCAGCACAGAGCCTGACGCGGGGCTCGAACTCACGGACCATGAGATCATGACCTGAGCCGAAGTCGGCCGCTTAACCGACTGAGCCACCCAGGCGCCCCTATTCTTAGCTTTCAAAATGGTTCTTAGCTTATGCAATACATATATATGATAGGCACAAAAATTATTCTGTGACTAAAAAAGTTGTTAACCAGCTTGATTTCTAAATGGCTTTTTTGGTTACACTTTTCACTAATGCAGCATACATAGTAAAGTAAGTAAAACCATTATATGAAATCAATTCAAAGAATATTAATACTAAAATAGTTCCCTAAGAATATTTAGGAAATAACACAGAATTATTTGCAGAGAAAAACTTCCTGGTCAGATCATCTAAACATGCTTGATAATATATTTAAAATATTTGCTTAAAGCGTGGCAGGAAACTAAGGGAAACACTCAGGTAGAAATGACAAGGATGCTTGATTCCACTAGAGTAAGCAAACTCAAAGTTTGCCTTGAGGGCATGTGCTGGCACCTGGCAGTGAGGAGCTTGGTTTAGGAAAGCTTGTACATTCAGAGTGTAGGAGACAAAGCCTAGGGCTCAAGCAGAATGGGGAGATGGGATCTGAGATCTCCACATCAATCTATGACCATTGGAGGGTAGCATCTTCTCTGAACTATAAGGAAGGAAGGTATGAAAGGCAAGAAGGAATGGTGGGCAAAATATAATACTAAACTTGTAGGAACATACAAATCAATAGTATAAAACATAAACACTAACATCTAATTCAAGGGATTAAAAATTAAGATAAAATTCTGGTCAATAACAGTATATAAATCAGAAGATGAGTGAAGAAGTTAAAGTATTCTAAAGTCTTTATGCTTTTCAAGAAGAAGATATACTACTAATACTAGGTTTTATTTATTTTTTTAAATTTATTTATTTTTAATCTTTATTTATTTTGAGAGAGAGAGAGAGCATGAGCAGGGAAAGAACAGAGAGAGGAGACACAGAATCCCAAGCAGGTTTCAGGCTCTGAGCTGCCAGCACAGAGCCTGACGCAGGACTTGAACCCATGAACTGTGAGATGATGACCGAGCCGAAGTCGGATGCTTAACCAACTGAGCCACCCGGGTGCCCCAATACTAGATTTTATTAAGTAAAATATACACGGTAGAATTTCTGGGGCAATCACTAAAAAAATGCAAACATTATATAATTTTCAAACAAACAGAGTGAATATGTTGGATGAGAACAAATTCATCACAAAAAAAGGCAAGAATTGGGAGAGGGTGCAGCACACAGGGGGACGAAACATTAAAAAAAAGATGGAAAACAGAAAACACAAAATGACGTAGTAGAAATTAATTTAAAAATCAATAATCATTGTCAATGATTTCATTTGCAAAGAGAGAGAGAGACAGAGTGCAAGAGGAGGAGGGGCAGAGAGAGAGGTAGACACAGAATCTGAAGCAGACTCCAGGCTCTGAGTTGTCCTCACAAGCCTGAACTGCAGGGCTCGAACTCACAAACCAGGAGATCATGACCTAAGTCGAAGTTGAATGCTTAACTGACTGAGCCACCCAGGCACCCCTAGGTTCATTTTTATTACTGAACATTCTTTTGTCTTCTCATGACATATACTATTAGAATACATCACATTTTATTTATCTATCCTAATGTTCAGGGACATTTCTGTTATGTTTAGGGCTACTATAAAATATGTTGCTCTTCATGTACATGTCTTTGGTGGATATGTATGGATCTTTGTAAATTTATTGACCATTTGGAATTTTTTTTTGTAAATCGTCTATCCATTCCATTGGAATTTTTACCTTTTTTATGGATTTTTAAGCAAATGTTATTGATAATCTTTCATTTGTTGCAAATATCTTTTCCCGTATTGCCATTCGTTTTTCAGTCTATTACATGCATGTTGTTGTTGTTGTTGTTCCTAAAGGAGTTTGATAAGGTTAATTAATATATGACTATTCTGCATTATGGTTTCCTAGTTCTTAGAACTTCTCTCCCCAGCATTATAAAAATACTTACCTTCTTTTTTCTTGTGTTTTTTTTTTTTTGGCCTTTTTTAAAAATTTAAATTCAAGTTAGATAACATACAGTGTAGTCTTGGCTTCAGGAGTAGAACCCAGTGATTCATCTCTTACATATGACACCCAGCGCTCTTCCTGAAAAGTGCCCTCCTTAATGCCCATCATCCATTTAACATTTAACCCACCCCCCCACACCCTCTCCAGCAACCCTCAGTTTGTTCTCTGTATTTAAGAGTCTCTTATGGTTGGGGCGCCTGGGTGGCTCGGTTGGTTAGACGGCTGACTTTGGCTCAGGTCATGATCTCACGGTTTGTGGGTTCGAGCCCCATGTCGGGCTCTGTGCTGACAGCTCAGAGCCTGGAGCCTGCTTCACATTCTGTGTCTCCTGTCTGCCCCTCCCCCACTCATGCGTGTGCTCGCTCTCTCTCAAAAATAAATAAACATTAAAAAAAAAAAAAGAGTCTCTTAGGGTTTGCCTCCCTCTCTCTTTTTATCTTACTCTTCCTTCACTTCCCCTGTGTTCATCTGTTGAGTTTCTCAAATTCACATCATGATATGTCTTTCTCTGACTGACTTACTTCGCTTAGAAAAATATACACTCTAGTTCTATCCACGTTGTTGGAAATGGCAAGATTTCATTCTCTTTAATTGCTGAGTAGTATTCCATTGTAGATATTTGCCACATCTTTTTTATCCATTCATCAGTTGATGGACATTTGGGCTCTTTCCATAATTTGGCTATTGTTGACAGTGCTGTTTAAACATTGGGGTGCGTGTGCCCCTTCACATCAGCATTTTTGTATCCTTTGGATAAATATGTAGTATTGCAATTGCTGGGTTATAGGGTAGTTCTATTTTTAATTTTTAAAAAAATTTTTTTATGTTTATTTATTTTTGAGAGTGAGAGACAGAGCATGAGTGGGGAAGGGGCAGAGAGAGAGGGAGACACAGCATCTGAAGCAGGCTCCAAGCTCTGAGCTGTCAGCACAGAGCCCAACACGGGGCTCGAACCCACAAACTGTGAGATCATGACCTGAGTCGAAGTCTAACGTTTAACCAACTGAGTTACCCAGGTGCCCCTATTTTTAATTTTTTGAGGAACCTCCATACTGTTTTCCAGAGTGGCTGTACCAGTTTGCTTTCCCACCAACAGTGTGAAAGGGTTCCCCTTTCTCCACATCCTTGCCAACATCTCTTGTTTCCTGAGTTGTTAATTTTAGCCATTCTGACAGGTGTGAGGTGGTATCTCATTGTGGTTTTGATTAGTATTTCCCTAATGATGAGTGATGTTGAGCATATGTATGTTAGCCATCTGGATGTCTTTTTTGGAAAAGTGTCTATTCGTGTCTTCTGTCCATTTCTTCACTGGATTATTTGTGTTTTAGGTGTTGAGTTTGATAAGTTCTTTATAGATTTTGTATACTAACCCTTTATCAGATATGTCATTTGCAAATATCTTCTCCCATTCTGTCAGTTGCCTTTTAGTTTTGTTGATTGTTTCATTTGATGTGTGGAAGCTTTTTATCTTGACGAGGTCACATTTGCTTTCATTTTCCTTCCTTCCAGAGACATGTCAAGTAAGAAGTTGCTATGGCCAACGTCAAAGAGGTTGCTGCCTGTTTTATCCTGTAGGATTTTGGTAGTTTCCTGTCTCACATTTAGGTCTTTCAACCATTTTGAATTTGTTTCTGTGTATGGTGTAAGAGAGTGGTCCAGTTTCATTCTTCTGCATGTTGCTGTCCAGTTTTCCCAGCACCATATGCTGAAGAGACTCTTTTTTTTTTTCCATTGGATACTCTTTCCTGCTTTGTCAAAAATTAGTTGGCCATATATTTATGGGTCCATTTCTGGGTTCTCTATTCTGTTCCATTGATCTGTGTGTCTGTTTTTGTGCCAGTACGATACTGTCTTGATGATTAAAGCTTTGTAATACAGCTTGAGTCTGGAATTGTGATACCTTCAGCTTTGGTTTTCTTTTCAGCATTACTTTGGTTATTCAGGGTCTTTTGTGGTTGCATACAACCTCTGTTTTTTTTAATCACCTTTATGACTTTATATTCTACATTTTATTCTTTAATACTGAAAATAATTTTGGCATAAGAAATAACACATAGATCCAACTTTATTTTCTCTCTTCTCTCTGGGCACTTGTCCTAAGATCCATTTTCTCATGACTTGTGAACTTACTGTATTCCATAGTAA
The DNA here is from genome assembly GCF_023721935.1 of Panthera uncia. NCBI lineage: Eukaryota > Metazoa > Chordata > Mammalia > Carnivora > Felidae > Panthera > Panthera uncia. The sequence goes on along the minus strand of NW_026057578.1, from coordinate 79,079,631 downwards.
CAATTACAGAATAACTTTAGGCAGCAGTCACAAAGTCATGCTCATCCACTAGAGTCTATATATGCATGCATACATGTGCGCGTGTGTGCACACACACACACGTACATACATGCACACATGCACACACACATACACACACATTTTAAGAATTTGAGTCAGCATTTAAAAATTGATATTGCAGGGGCACCTGGCTGGCTGTGTTGGAAAAGCATGTGACTCTTGTTGGGGTCATGAGGTACAGCCCCACATTGAGGGTAAAGTTTACTTAATTAAAAAAAATTGACATTGCATTAAAACCTAATTTATGATTTCCCTTAAAAAAAAAAACTCACTGGATTATTTGTTAATAGTGAACCTGCATTTTTCAGACAACAATCAGAGCAGAATGGCACATGTCCCATCCATAATGGGTTTATATTCTCCCTTTTGACACAGATTCCCACCAGTTCTTCTTGCTTGTTACATTTGGCCTATTAAATATATATCTATTGCCTGCCTGTTTTATCAGCATTTAATTTATGGGCTCTATTTCCAATAATCTATCCCCCCCCATGCCCTCTCCATACCATTTCATTTACTATAACTTTGTGTACAATATGAAGCACTCTTCAAAATGTCTCTGCTTTATAATAAGTTTTTAAAATTTCAGATAAACTCTAGGGTTCTTTGTTACTTTGTAAAAAAAAGGAAATCTCATGAGGATTTTGATTAGAATAGTTATGAATATATGGATTAATTTTAGGAAGAATCAACATTTTTATAATACTGAATTCTTCTGTTCAATAACAGGTTTCTCTCTGTTGATTCAAGTTTTCCTTTACATCCCTAGATATATTTTTATATGCACATATTTCGTGTTTACTCCTCTATATTTTATTGTAGTTTTTTCCTATTTTGGGGTAAGATATTTTTTAAATTCAACTTCTAATTTATGATTGTTGGTATATCAGAAACTATTGATGTTTGTATACTAATTTTTTAGTGGATTACCTTTTTGAACATTTAAAAATTATTTCTAATAATTATTCAGTTGATTATTTTGTCTGTCCAAAGTGGACAAGCATGTTGTGTATAAATAATTATCATTTCCCCTTTCCCATATTTATACTACTCATTCTTGTGTAGTAAATAATAGTGGCAGTAGGACACTCTTAAATGTGACTTCAACGACAAAGTTGCTCTTCTTTTATAATTTAGGATGATGCTGTCAGTTGTTTTGTGATGTATACTTTTTAAAAAAATTTATTAAGGTTTTTATTTTAATTCCAGAATAGTTAGCATACAGTGTTACAGTAGTTTCAGGTGTACAATACAGTGATTCAACAATTCTATACATTAATCAGTGCTCATTATACATGTACTCTTTAATCCCTATCACCTATTTCACCCATCCCCCACAAATACCTCCCCTCTGGTAACCATCAGTTCTCTATAATAATTACGAGTATGTTTCTTGTTTTGCCTCTCTCTTTCTTTGTGTGTGTGTGTGTGTGTGTGTGTGTGTATTGCTTCTTACATTCCACATATGAGTAAAATCATATGGTATTTGTCTTTTTCTAATGGACTCATTTCACTTAGCGTTATACTCTCTAGATCCATCCATGTGGTTCCATTTGCCCAGATTTCATTCGTTTTTATGGCTGAATAATATTCCATTATATGAATATATATATACCACACCACATCATCTTTATCCATTCATCTATTGATGGACACTTGGACTGCTTGCATAGTTTGGCTATTGTAAATAAGGCTCCAATAAATATAGTGGTGCATATATCCTTTTGAATTAGTGTTTTGCAACACTAATACTGAGTGTTGTAAACACTAATACTGAGTATTTACTTTGGGTAAATACTCAGTAGTGAAATGCATTAGTTTGCATTTCTACCAACCGTGCACAGAGTTCTAATTTCTCTACTACCTCGCCAACACTTGTTATTTTCTGTTGTTTGATAGTAACCCTCCTAACAGATGTGAGGTAGTAACGCATTGCAGTTTTGATTTACATTTCCCTCATGATTAGTGATGTTGAACATCTTCATGTGCTTATTGGCCATTTGTATATCTGGAGAAATTTTTATTCAAGTCCCTTGCCCATTTTTGCATTGGGTAGTTTGTATTTTTGTTAAGTTTTAAAAATTCTCCATATATTTTGGATATTAATCCCTTATCACATGTATAATTTGCAAACATTTTTCCCATTCTGTAGGTTTCCTTTTTACTCTGTGAATGGTGTCTTTTGGTGCACAACATGTTTAAATTTACATAAAGTCCAGTTTGTCTATTTTTTTCTTTTGTTACCTGCACATTTGGTGTCATATCCAAGAAATCATTGTCAAATTAAATGCTGTGAAGCTTTCATCTTATGTTTTGTTCTGAGAGTTTTATTGTCTCACATTTAGGTTCTTGATCCATTTTCGGTTAATTTTTATATACGCTTACTGGGTGAGGGTCCAACTTTATTTTTTTGCATGTGGGTATCCAGTTTTCTAAACACCATTTGTTGAAAAGAATGTGCCTTCCCCATTGAATAGTCTTGGCCTTCTTCTCAAACAGTGTTTCATTATAGGGATCTCCTGGTTGGCTGGCTTAGTCAGTAAAGCATGTGACTCAATCTCAGGGTTGTGAGTTCATCCACCTGTGGGGCATGGAGTTTACTTAAAAATAAATAAATAACATAAATAATTTCATTATATATGTGAGGGTTTATTTCTGGGCTCTGTATTCTATTCCGTTGGTCTATATATCTGTCTGTATGCCAGTACCATACCAATGCTTCATTTGTGATTACTTTGCAGTAAGTGGAAATCAAGAATCATAAATCTCCCAATTTGCTCTTGTTTTTCAAAATTGTTTTGGCTATTCGAAGTCTCTTGAGATTTTATGTGAATTTTAGGATGAGTTTTTCTATTTTTACAAATAACATCATTGGGATTTTTGTAGGGATTTCATTGAATCTGTAGATTGCTTTGGGTGGTATCAACATTTTAACAATATTAAGTCTTTTAATCCATGTACAAGGGATGTGTTTCCATTTATGTTTTCTTTAATGTTTTTTTAATTTTCATTGGCTAAGTCTTTTACCTCCTTGGTGGAGTCAATTCCTAAGAATTTTATTCTTTTTGATGCTACTGTAAAAGGAATTAATTTTGTTATTGTCTTTTCACATTGTTCATTGTTGGTGTGTAGAAATGCAACTGATTTTTGCATGTTGACTTTGTATCCTGTTACTTTGCCGAATTCATATATTCTAACAGCTTTTTTTGTGGAATCTTCAGGGTTTTCCACATATACAATGATATCATCAGCAAAGAGATAATTTTATTTCTTCCTTTCCAATTTTTATGCTTATGTTTTCCTTTTTTTTTTTTCTTTAATTGCTCTAACCTGAATTTCCATACTGTGTTGAATGTAAGTGGCAAGAGTGAGCATCTTTGCCGTCTTCCTGAACTTAAAAGAAAAGCTTTCTTTTACCATATAGTATGATGTCTAGTGTGGGCTTTTCATATAGGGCTTTTACTAGGTTGAGGAAGTCCCTTCTATTTATATTTTGTTGAGCATTTTTATCCTGAAAGGGTGTTGAATTTTATCATGTGCTTTTTCTGAATCAATTCAGATGATCATGAATTGATCATGATTCATTCCGAGATGATCATGTACTTTTTCCCCTTCATCTTGTTAATGTGCAAAATACGTTCATTGATTTTTGTATGTTGAACCATTTTTACATTCTAGGAAATCCCACTTTGTCATAATGTGTAATTCTTTAATATAATACTAAATTCTGTTTGTTTAGTATTTTGTTGAAGTTTTTGTGTCAGTGTTCATATGGTATATTGGTCTGTAGTTTTCTTATACTGCCTTTGGCTTTGGTATCAAGGTTATGCTAGCCTTGTAAAATGAGTTAGGAAATGGTTCCTCCTCTTAATTTTTTTGGAAAAGTTTGAGAAAAATGGTTATAGGTATTGTTTAATGTATGGTATAATTCACCTGTAAAGCTATCAGGTCCAGAACTTTTCTCTGTTGGGAGATTTTTAAGTCCTAATTTAATCTCCTTACTAATTATAAATCTGTTCAGATTATGTTCCTTCGTGTATTAGTCTTGATAGTTTTTGTCTTCCTAGAAGTTTGTGCATTTCTTGTAGGTTATTCCATATTTTGATGTACATTGTTCATAGTAGTCTTTTATAATACTCTCTATTTTTGTAGAATCAGTAGTAATGTTCTTACTTTCATTTCTGATTTTAGTAATCTGAGTCTTCTCAGTTTTTTAGTCCATCTAGCTAAAGGTTTGTTTATTTTGTTGATCTTTTTGAAGAACCAACTTTTGTTTCATTGCTTTTCTCTATTGTTTTTCTATTCTCCATTCATTTATTTCCACTCTAATCTTTATTATTTTCTTCCTTCTGCTAGTTTTGGGCTTAGTTGTTTGTTTATTTGTTTTTTTCTAGAACATTTCTTAAAATGTAAATTAAACATTAACATTTCTTGGGGCACCTGGGTAGCTCAGTCAGTTAAGCATCTGACTTCGGTTCAGGTCATGATCTCACGGTGTATGGGTTCAAGTCCTGCCTGAGGTTCTGGGCTGACAGCTCAGAGCCTGGAGCCTGCATTAATTTCTTTGTTCCCCCTCTCCCTCTGCCACTCCCCTGCTCATGCTCTGTCCTCGTTCTGTCTCTCAAAAAAAATAAATGTTAAAAAAAATAAACATTAACATTTCTTAAAATGTTGATTTTAGATCTTTCTTGTTTTTTAATGTAAGTGCTTACAACTGTAAATTTCCCCCTTAGTGCTGTGTCTCGTAGGTTTGGTGTGTTACCCTAAAGTCATTCATCCGCAAGTGTTCTCTCATTTCCCTTGTGATTTCTTCTCTGATGCATTGGTTGCTTAAAAGTGTATTGTTTAATTTCTACAATTTTCTGAATTTCCCAGTTTTACTTATGTGATATATTTCTAACTTCATCCAGTTGTGGTAAGACAAAAAATTGTTTGAAATCTATTGAGACTTAATTTGTACCAACATATGGTACATCCTGGAAAATGTCCCATGTGCACCTGAGAAAATTGTGTATATTGGGTAGAGTTCTGTATAGGTTACATTTAGTTGGTGTATTGTGTCGTTTATGTCCTCTATTTCCTTATGTATCTTTTGTCTGGTTATTCTATCCGTTATTGTGAGTAAGATCTTGTAGTCTCCAACTGTTGTAGAACTCCCTATTTCTGACTTCAATTCTGTGGGGTTTTGCTTCATATACTTTGATAATCTGTCTTTAGGTTCATAAATGTTCATTATAGGTTTATCACCTTGCTGTGGTAAACTTTCTATTAATAGATTGGTTCCGGAAGATGGCGGCGTAGGAGGACGCGGGGCTCACAACGCGTCCTGCCGATCACTTAGATTCCACCTACACCTGCCTAAAGAACCCAGAAAACCGCCAGAGGATTAGCAGAAGGGAGTCTCCGGAGTCAAGCGCAGACTAGAGGCCCACGGAAGAGGGTAGGAAGGGCGGCGAGGCGGTGCGCGCTCCACGGACTGGCGGGAGGGAGCCGGGGCAGAGGGGCGGCTCGCCGGCCAAGCAGAGCCCCCGAGTCTGGCTGGCAAAAGCGGAGGGGCCGGACAGACTGTGTTCCGACAGCAAGCACGACTTAGCGACTTAGCGTCTGGGAGGTCATAAGTTAACAGCTCTGCTCGGAAAGCGGGAAGGCTGGAGGACAAAGGGAGGGAGAGCTGCTGAGCTCAGCTTGGCGGGGAACAAAGGCGCCAGCGCCATCTCCCCCGCCCATCCCCCAGCCAAAATCCCAAAGGGAACCAGTTCCTGCCAGGGAACTTGCTCGCTCCGCGCAAACACCCAACTCTGTGCTTCTGCGGAGCCAAACCTCCGGCAGCGGATCTGACTCCCTCCCGCTGCCACAGGGCTCCTCCTGGAGTGGATCACCTAAGGAGAAGCGAGCTAAGCCTGCCCCTCCACCCCCCGTGCACCTTGCCTACCCACCCCAGCTAATACGCCAGATCCCCAGCAACACAAGCCTGGCAGTGTGCAAGTAGCCCAGACGGGACACGCCACCCCACAGTGAATCCCACCCCTAGGAGAGGGGAAGAGAAGGCACACACCAGTCTGACTGTGGCCCCAGCAGTGGGCTGGGGGCAGACATCGGGTCGGACTGCGGCCCCGCCCACTAACTCCAGTTATACACCACAGCACAGGGGAAGTGCACTGCAGGTCCTCACCACGCAAGGGACTCTCCAAAATGACCAAACGGAAGAATTCCCCTCAGAAGAATCTCCAGGAAATAACAACAGCTAATGAACTGATCAAAAAGGATTTAAATAATATAACAGAAAGTGAATTTAGAATAATAGTCATAAAATTAATCGCTGGGCTTGAAAACAGTATACAGGACAGCAGAGAATCTCTTGCCACAAAGATTGAGGGACTAAGGAACAGTCACGAGGAGTTGAAAAACGCTTTAAACGAAATGCAAAACAAAATGGAATCCACGATGGCTCGGCTTGAAGAGGCAGAGGAGAGAATAGGTGAACTAGAAGATAAAGTTATGGAGAAAGAGGAAGCTGAAAGAAAGAGAGATAAAAAAATCCAGGAGTATGAGGGGAAAATTAGAGAACTAAGTGATACACTAAAAAAAAATAATATACGCATAATTGGTATCCCAGAGGAGGAAGAGAGAGGGAAAGGTGCTGAAGGGGTACTTGAACAAATTATAGCTGAGAACTTCCCTGAACTGGGGAAGGAAAAAGGCATTGAAATCCAAGAGGCACAGAGAACTCCCTTCAGACGTAACTTGAATCGATCTTCTGCATGACATATCATAGTGAAACTGGCAAAATACAAGGATAAAGAGAAAATTCTGAAAGCAGCAAGGGATAAACGTGCCCTCACTTATAAAGGGAGACCTATAAGACTCGTGACTGATCTCTCCTTTGAAACTTGGCAGGCCAGAAAGGCTTGGCACGATATCTACAGTGTGCTAAACAGAAAAAAATATGCAGCCGAGAATCCTTTATCCAGCAAGTCTGTCATTTAGAATAGAAGGAGAGATAAAGGTCTTCCCAAACAAACAAAAACTGAAGGAATTTGTCACCACGAAACCAGCCCTACAAGAGATCCTAAGGGGGATCCTGTGAGACAAAGTACCAGAGACATCACTACAAGCATAAAACATACAGACATCACAATGACTCTAAACCCATATCTTTCTATAATAACACTGAATGTAAATGGATTAAATGCGCCAACTAAAAGACATAGGGTATCAGAATGGATAAAAAAACAAGACCCATCTATTTGCTGTCTACAAGAGACTCATTTTAGATCTGAGGACACCTTTAGATTGAGAGTGAGGGGATGGAGAACTATTTATCATGCTCCTGGAAGCCAAAAGAAAGCTGGAGTAGCCATACTTATATCAGACAAACTAGACTTTAAATTAAAGGCTGTAACAAGAGATGAAGAAGGGCATTATATAATAATCACAGGGTCTATCCACAGGAAGAGCTAACTATTATAAATGTCTATGCGCCAAATACCCGAGCCCCCAGATATATAAAACAATTACTCATAAACATAAGCAACCTTATTGATAAGAATGTGGTCATTGCAGGGGACTTTAACACCCCACTTACAGAAATGGATAGATCATCTAGACACACGGTCAATAAAGAAACAAGGGCCCTGAATGATACATTGGATCAGATGGACTTGACAGATATATTTAGAACTCTGCATCCCAAAGCAACAGAATATACTTTCTTCTCGAGTGCACATGGAACATTCTCCAAGATAGATCATATACTGGGTCACAAAACAGCCCTTCATAAGTTTACAAGAATTGAAATTATACCATGCATACTTTCAGACCACAATGCTATGAAGCTTGAAATCAACCACAGGAAAAAGTCTGGAAAACCTCCAAAAGCATGGAGGTTAAAGAACACCCTACTAACGAATGAGTGGGTCAACCAGGCAATTAGAGAAGAAATTAAAATATACATGGAAACAAACGAAAATGAAAATACAACAATCCAAACGCTTTGGGATGCAGCGAAGGCAGTCCTGAGAGGAAAATACATTGCAATCCAGGCCTATCTCAAGAAACAAGAAAAATCCCAAATACAAAATCTAACAGCACACCTAAAGGAAATAGAAGCGGAACAGCAAAGGCAGCCTAAACCCAGCAGAAGAAGAGAAATAATAAAGATCAGAGCAGAAATAAACAATATAGAATCTAAAAAAACTGTAGAGCAGATCAACGAAACCAAGAGTTGGTTTTTTGAAAAAATAAACAAAATTGACAAACCTCTAGCCAGGCTTCTCAAAAAGAAAAGGGAGATGACCCAAATAGATAAAATCATGAATGAAAATGGAATGATTACAACCAATCCCTCAGAGATACAAACAATTATCAGGGAATACTATGAAAAATTATATGCCAGCAAATTGGACAACCTGGAAGAAATGGACAAATTTCTAAACACCCACACTCTTCCAAAACTCAATCAGGAGGAAATAGAAAGCTTGAACAGACCCATAACCAGCGAAGAAATTGAATCGGTTATCAAAAATCTCCCAACAAATAAGAGTCCAGGACCAGATGGCTTCCCAGGGGAGTTCTACCAGACATTTAAAGCAGAGATAATACCTATCCTTCTCAAGCTATTCCAAGAAATAGAAAGGGAAGGAAAACTTCCAGACTCATTCTATGAAGCCAGTATTACTTTGATTCCTAAACCAGACAGAGACCCAGTAAAAAAAGAGAACTACAGGCCAATATCCCTGATGAATATGGATGCAAAAATTCTTAATAAGATACTAGCAAATCGAATTCAACAGCATGTAAAAAGAATTATTCACCATGATCAAGTGGGATTCATTCCTGGGATGCAGGGCTGGTTCAACATTCGCAAATCGATCAACGTGATACATCACATTAACAAAAAAAAAAAGAAGAACCATATGATCCTGTCAATCGATGCAGAAAAGGCCTTTGACAAAATCCAGCACCCTTTCTTAATAAAAACCCTTGAGAAAGTCGGGATAGAAGGAACATACTTAAAGATCATAAAGGCCATTTATGAAAAGCCCACAGCTAACATCATCCTCAACGGGGAAAAACTGAGAGCTTTTTCCCTGAGATCAGGAACACGACAGGGATGCCCACTGTCACCGCTGTTGTTTAATATAGTGCTGGAAGTTCTAGCATCAGCAATCAGACAACAAAAGGAAATCAAAGGCATCAAAATTGGCAAAGACGAAGTCAAGCTTTCGCTTTTTGCAGATGACATGATATTATACATGGAAAATCCGATAGACTCCACCAAAAGTCTGCTAGAACTGATACATGAATTCAGCAAAGTTGCAGGATACAAAATCAATGTGCAGAAATCAGTTGCATTCTTATACACTAACAATGAAGCAACAGAAAGACAAATGAAGAAACTGATCCCATTCACAATTGCACCAAGAAGCATAAAATACCTAGGAATAAATCTAACCAAAGATGTAAAAGATCTGTATGCTGAAAACTATAGAAAGCTTATGCAGGTAATTGAAGAAGATATAAAGAAATGGAAAGACATTCCCTGCTCATGGATTGGAAGAATAAATATTGTCAAAATGTCAATACTACCCAAAGCTATCTACACATTCAATGCAATCCCAATCAAAATTGCACCAGCATTCTTCTCGAAACTAGAACAAGCAATCCTAAAATTCATATGGAACCACAAAAGGCCCCGAATAGCCAAAGTAATTTTGAAGAAGAAGACCAAAGCAGGAGGCATCACAATCCCAGACTTTAGCCTCTACTACAAAGCTGTCATCATCAAGTCAGCATGGTATTGGCATAAAAACAGACACATAGACCAGTGGAATAGAATAGAAACCCCAGAACTAGACCCACAAACGTATGGCCAACTCATCTTTGACAAAGCAGGAAAGAACATCCAATGGAAAAAAGACAGTCTCTTTAACAAATGGTGCTGGGAGAACTGGACAGCAACATGCAGAAGGTTGAAACTAGACCACTTTCTCACACCATTCACAAAAATAAACTCAAAATGGATAAAAGGACCTGAATGTGAGACAGGAAACCATCAAAACCTTAGAGGAGAAAGCAGGAAAAGACCTCTCTGACCTCAGCCGTAGCAATCTCTTACTCGGCACATCCCCAAAGGCAAGGGAATTAAAAGCAAAAGTGAATTACTGGGACCTTATGAAGATAAAAAGCTTCTGCACAGCAAAGGAAACAACCAACAAAACTAAAAGGCAACCAACGGAATGGGAAAAGATATTTGCAAATGACACATCGGACAAAGGGCTAGTATCCAAAATCTATAAAGAGCTCATTAAACTCCACACCCGAAAAACAAATAACCCAGTGAAGAAATGGGCAGAAAACATGAATAGACACTTCTCTAAAGAAGACATCCGGATGGCCAACAGGCACATGAAAAGATCCTCAACGTCTCTCCTTATCAGGGAAATACAAATCAAAACCACACTCAGATATCACCTCACGCCAGTCAGAGTGGCCAAAATGAAGAAATCAGGAGACTATAGATGCTGGAGAGGATGTGGAGAAACAGGAACCCTCTTGCACTGTTGGTGGGAATGCAAATTGGTGCAGCCGCTCTGGAAAGCAGTGTGGAGGTTCCTCAGAAAATTAAAAATAGACCTACCCTATGACCCAGCAATAGCACTGCTAGGAATTTATCCAAGGGATACAGGAGTACTGATGCATAGGGGCACCTGTACCCCAATGTTTATAGCGGCACTCTCAACAATAGCCAAATTATGGACAGAGCCTAAATGTCCATCAACTGATGAATGGATAAAGAAATTGTGGTTTATATACACAATGGAATACTACGTGGCAATGAGAAAAAATGAAATATGGCCTTTTGTAGCAACATGGATGGAACTGGAGAGTGTGATGCTAAGTGAAATAAGCCATACAGAGAAAGACAGATACCATATGGTTTCACTCTTATGTGGATCCTGAGAAACATAACAGAAACCCATGGGGGAGGGGAAGGAAAAAAAAAAAAAAAGAGGTTAGAGTGGGAGAGGCCAAAGCATAAGAGACTGTTAAAAACTGAGAACAAATTGAGGGTTGATGGGGGGTGGGAGGGAGGGCAGGGTGGGAGGGAGGGCAGGGTGGGTGATGGGTATTGAGGAGGGCACCTTTTGGGATGAGCACTGGGTGTTGTATGGAAACCAATTTGACAGTAAATTTCATATATTAAAAAAAAAAAAAAACAAAAAACAACTTTCTATTAATATATAATGTCCTTCTTTATCTCTTATAACCTTTTTTGATTTAAGATCTGTTTTGTCTATGGGCACTTGGGTAGCTCAGTTGGCTTGAGCATCCAATTCTTGATTTTGGCTCCAGTCATGATCCCACAGTTCCTAAGATTGAACCCCACTTAAGGCTTGGGATTCTCTCTCACTCTTTCCTCCTGCCCCACCCCTGCTCCCTCTCTCTTTCTCTCTCAAAATAAATAAACTTAAAAAAATAAAGTCTATTTTGTCTAATATTAGTTTAGCTGCTTCTATTCTCTTTTAGTTACTATTTGCATGAAATATCTTTTTCCATCTTTTCACTTTCAATTTGTTTGTGTCTTTGAGTCTCAAATGAGTCTCTTATAAACAGCATTTGGTTGGGTCATGTGTTTTTGTCCATTCTGCCAGTCTTTGTCTTTGGGTGGAGAATTTATTTCATTTACATTTAGAGTGATTACTCATAAGGAGGGACTTACTTTTATCATTGTGCTATTTGTTTTCTCTATGTGCTATAGTGCTTTTGTCCCTCATTTCCTTCATTACTATCTTCTTTTGTGTTTAGTTCATTTTTTTGTAGTGAAATTTGTAAATTCCTTTCTCATTTCCTTTTGTGTATATTCTATACCTGTTTTCTTTGTGGTCATCATGGGGATAACATTTAAACATCCTAAAGTTATAACACTCTAACTTAAACTTATACTAGTTTAATTTCAGTAGCTTACAAAAAGTCAGCTTTACAGCTCTGTCCCCAATTCTTTCAGTTGTTGATTGCGGAGAATTACAGTAGTCTCCCCTTATCCATGGGGGATATGTTCCAAGACCACTAGCTGATGCCTGAAACTACAGATAGTACTGAATTGTATATATACTGTTTTTTCCTATACATAAATACCTGTGATAAAATTTAATCTATAAATTAGGCAACAATAACAAGATTAACAACAATAACTACTAATAAAATAGAACAATTATGACAAGCTGTAATAAAAGTTATCTGAATGGAGTCTCTGTTTCTCAAAATATCATATTGTATTGTATCACCTTGCTTGTAATAATTTGAGATAATGAAATACCTACCTGATGAGATGAAATGAGGTGAATGATGCAGGCATTGTGATGTAGCATTAGGCTACTACTGACCTTCTGACAATATGTAAGAAAGAAGATCACTGGCTTCTGGATCACGGTTGACCATGGGTACCTGAAACTGTGGAAAGCAGAACCACAGGAGGTTCAAGGGGACTGCTGTACATCTTTATACATTGTATGCCCCAAAACATACACTAACAATCCTTTTAAGTGTCTCCTAAACTTTACAGAAAACAAGACTTGGAATTACAAACCAGAGTTACAATAAAGCTAGCTTTTACATTAATACTTGTTTTTTAAATGTATCATATAGAAAACAAAAAAAAAGTACAGTTATAAATTATTATTACAATAATACTGTTTTTTATAATTTCCCATGTATTTACTTTTATTGAGATCTTTATTTCTCCAAATGGCTTCATGTTACTATCTTGTGTTCTTTTATTTCACTTGCAGGATCCCCCTGAGTGTTTGTTCCAGGACAGGTCTAGTGGTCACACATTCCCACAGCTTTTGTTTATCTGGGAATGTCTTAATTTCTCCCTCACTTTGAAGGATAATTTTGTCAGATATAGGATTCTTGGTTGATAGATTTTTGTTTCCTTTTAGCACTATGAATGTATCTTTCCACTTTTTTCTGGCCTCCAAAGTTTTTGATGAGGAATCTACCTATAATCTTATTGAAAATCCCTTGTATATGTGATTAATTTCTATTTTGCTGCTTCCAGGATTCACTCTTTATCTTTTGAAAGTTGTATTATAATGTGTATCTGTATGGGTCTCTTTGAGTTAATCTTACTTGGAGTTCATTGAGCTTCTTGGATGTTTATATTCATGTCTTTCATCAATTTGGGAAGTTTTCAGCTGTTATTTCCTCAAATATTCTCTCTATCCCTTTCTATCTTCTTCTGGGAATCCTATGATGCATATGTTTGTCTGTTTAGTGGTGTGCCACAGGTCCCTTGGGCTCTTTTCACTTTTCTTCCATCTTTTCTCTTTCTGTTCCTGACCCTTGATAATGTCCATTGTTCTCTTTTCAAGTTTACTGATTTTTTCCTCTGCCTGCTTAACTCTGCTTCATATCCATCTGGTGAAGTTTTCATTTTGGTTACTGTACTTTTCAGCTTCAGAATTTCCTTATCATTTCTTTTTCGATTCTCCTTCTGTTGAGATTTCCATTTCATTCACACATTGTTTTCTTGACTTTCTGCATGTCTTCAGTTCTTTGAGCATCTTTAAGACAATTGTTTTAAAGTCTTTGTCTAGTATATCTGCCATTAGGTTTTTCCTTGGTCAGTTTCTGTTGATTTATTTTTTCTTTGAAAGGACCATACTTACCTGTTTCTTTGTTTGCCTTATGATTTTTTTTGTTGTTGAATGCTGGACATTTGAATATAATAATGTAGTAACTCTGGAAATCAGATTCTCTTCCTTACCCAAGGTTTACTGTTTTTTGTAATGGTTATTGTTTTTTGATCATTTTAGGTGTTTCTGTGCCAAGATTAGCTTTAAGTATAAACTTAATGTCTTCTCAGGTCTTTTCTGAGCTTTTCCCTGGGTATGCAGGGTCATTTTCTAATTTTACTGTATATGCAGTGGCTTCTGAATCTCCTAGTCTTTAATGGATGACTCTCAAAAGAGAAGAAAGCAAAAGATGAAGAAGGGGAAAGAGGACCTTTAAAATCCTCTGAAATTCATTTCAGCCAGAGGGGAAAGGGCTTGTAACAATGCCCTGGGGGGAGGGGGGGAGAGACACAACAAGGGTGGCTCCCTGGCTTCTTTGTACTTATGTGTTCAGAAACAGCAATTAACGATCAAAACACAGTTACCCAGTATTTGGAGGACAGGATCCTTTCCCCCATCCTAGCTCCCACAGTTATGAAAGTTGCTCCAGGAACACATGCAGAGATGCTTGCCATATGGTTGGGGTTGGGGGATTGGTAACTGCTACTGTGGTAAGAGCTGGAATTGACCAAAATTAGCCTCAACTTACCTTCAAAGTCTTTCCCTGGAAGTTGCAAGCCTTCAGTAGATTTCAGAATTCCAAAATAGTTACATCAGGCAGATTTTGACAGGGCAGTTGTTGTCTAGGTGGGCTGACAGATATCTGGTGCTTCCTATTCCACCATCTTCCCAGAATCCTCCCTGTTAGTGTGTTTTTAAATCATGTTAGCTGAACATTTGTCTCTTCCTAAGCTACTAAGAATCTGAAAAATATTTTGTATCTTATTGAATGCCTTTTGGAGATCTTCAGATAGGATTATATGCCCCTTTATAAAGATAGCCTATTTTATTTATTTATTTTGAGAGAGAGAGAGAAGTGTGAGTGGAGGAGGGGCAGAGAGAGAGGAAGACAGAGGATCCCAAGCAGGCTCCATGCTGTCAGCGCAGAGCTGGACATGGAGCTTAAACTCAGTAACCGTGAAATCATGACCTACTCTGAAATTAAGAGTCAGACACTTAACCTACTGAGCCACCCAGGTGGCTTTTGTTGACACTTTTATTGACAGATCCCTAATAATAAACCATCCTTATATTATTAGAATGTAATACTCTGATCGTAACTATTGAAGCAGATGTAAATAGTAAAACTTGACCTAAAATTGAATATTTATAATAAGTTGATTATTTCAAAATAAGGGCATACCTATTTTGCTGATGCACATGAGCCTCAACTTGATTTCTCTTCTGAGCAGTAATTACATGAAATCATCATTCTCGCAATGACATTTGAAACTTGGGCTTATCCCTAGAATTATAAGAGAAAAATCTTGATAATGAAGAGATGGAATAGAATCATAAAATATATTCAATCCAAAAGAATGTCAGAAAAAAAGACAATTGAAAAACAAATAGTAATGTGGAAGATTTAAAACCAAAACTTATCAATAATCATATTATATGTAAATGGTCTAAACACTCCAGTTAAAAAAAGAGAAACCACACCAGAAAGAACAGATAACTACTGGAAATCAGGACATACTTGAGATAATCACAGTGAATGTAGATGAAAAGGCAAAGGAATTAAAGCAATTAGAAATATGTATTAGATATAGAAGATAGATAATTCAACAGTAGGATAATGAGAAAAGACAATGTACTCAAATATATAAAACAAGAAAAAAGTCCCTGAAATGAAAAAAAAATCAAGCAGTGCAATCTAAGAATATTATACCTAGTTGAAATTTCTGTCAAGATTAGACATAATAGGCAAATAAATCAAACAGTAAAGACCTCAATATAACACCTCTGAACCTTTTGTGGAAAAAATGCTTAATAATGAGCATAAATAAAAGTCTTCTCAAAAATGGAGAATCTAACAGAAAAACAAAGAAGCTTGGTAGTAAGCAGTCGTTTTGTGAGTAACTAATACTAAACAACTATAGAAATTATAATTAGAAAAGTAATAGAATATTATCTTGGATAATATAAAAAACAGAACTGTATTAAGAATTGGAAGTTGGAGGAAGGGGAGACGGAGAAAACATGAGTCATTATCTTTCAAAACAGAGTCAGTAAATCCTGTTTAAAAGGAATATAAATTCTTTTAAAAACCTGAATATTTTTAATTTCTTAACTTTAAAGGGATCTTTTAGGAAATAGCCTGCGTTTAGGAAATAAGTAATTGAAGGTTATTTCTACAAAACTACTTTTCTTCTTTTCTTTAAAGCAAAATTAATTTTTTTCTCTTAACTAACAAATAGGATGTGTAACATAAAAGCCTTATACAGAAAAGAATTTCTTGGTATCTCTCCATCTATTTTATATACCTATACAAAGATACCCGGATGATGTGTACCTAATGTGAACAATGGAAATTTATGGGTATTTATTGCATATTTTGAGAGAGAGAGAGAGAGAATGTGTGAGTGGAGGAGGGGCAGAGAGAGGAAGACAGAAGATCCCAAGCAGGCTCCATGCTGTCAGCTCAGAGCTGGACACGGAGCTTAAACTCAGTAACCGTGAGAAATTTATGGGTATTTATTGCAATGTGGGAGTGACTTATACTTTGATATTTGTCCTTTTGTGTTGTTTGAACCTCTTTTTATGAATATGTACCCATTTTATAAAGACAAGGGTGATTATTTTGTGCATAGAACACATGTAATTAATAAGTGGAAGTATATACAGTTAACCTTTGAACAACCTGGTTTTGAACTGCATGGGTCCACTTATACTTGGATTTTTTTTTGTTCTGCTATAGAATTAAAAATGTATTTTCTCTTGCTTATGATTTTTCTTTTTTTCCTTATGATTTTCTTAATAACATTTTCTTTTCTCTAGCTTATTTAATTGTAAGAATACAATATATAACATACAAAATATGGGTTAGTTGATAGTTTATATGGAAGCTTCCAGACAATAATAGGTTATTAGTAATTAAGCTTTTGGGGAGTCTAAAGTTATACATGGATTTTCAACTGCACAAGGAGTAAGGCCCCCACCCCATGCACTGTTCAAGCATCAACTGTTTGAATCTAGATTAGTTAACAATGATAATTATGTTCTTCTTTATACTTCCCTATACATTTTTTCATTTCTAATTTTTAAGCTTTTGGTTATAAATTAAGAACAATACTAAAATTGTACCCCAAGTCATAATTTTAGGGACTTGTATGTTACAGGAAAACTGAAGCAGAAAGTATGCCTAAGAGTAGCCTAGTTTGTAAATAAAACATTCATGCAAGCACAGTGGTTGAGAAAATTAATTTGTGGAAACAAAATTTTTGTGTTAATATCAAGTAAATAAACTAAACTCTGAAGAGGCCAGCTCATTTTTCAAATGTATACGAACATCTCAGAGATTGCACACATTCAGCCTGTCTCCTAGACTACATTAGAGAAGCAGAGCTAAGCAGACCAGGGTTATTAGCTTAGTTCACTTTCCTGATGGTACTGTATCCTACTCATAGTCACGGGACTGCAGTATTAATAAATATAGCACTGATGACCAAGATAAGAATAACACATTTTCTTTAGAATATTATTTTTCTTTCTATTTTCAGGCCTTTCGACTTTCTTACCTCTCTCTCCCTTCAACTACCTCTCCCTACTCACACACACAGCTGACAGAAAAATGGGATTCTGTTGACCTTACCTGTATATGCATGTGAGAATACCTCATTAAAAAAGAAAAAAAAATAAAACCTCCCTCCTCCAAATTTTCAAGTGAATTTTCCATCCCTAGAGATGCTGTGAATCTTGGAGCTTTGCTGCCTCATCCCCTCTCTCTTTGACAAGTATAGCTTTGTTAGTGTTGCCCTCACTGTTATTCTCTGTTCCCACTCCTCTCACTTGCACTATCTGCAAAAGAATGAAAGATTAGGCTGGTGCTTGGACAGGTCATGTGATCCCAACATACAACTGAGTAGGAGGAGTTTTCTACCCTACATGGTGACACATGTGCTTGGTGTAGTATGAACTATACTCACGTGGTTTAGTTTCAAACCACTTTTTTTTTAAGTTTCTTTAATTATTTTGAGAGAATGCAAGTCAGGGAGGAGCAGAGAGAGAAGTAAAGAGAGAATCTCAACCAGACTCCATGCTTGGTATGGAACCCTATATGGACTTCGATCTTACAACTGTGAGATCGGGACCTGAGCCAATATCAAGAGTCTGATGCTTAACTGATTGAGCCACCTAGGCGCTCCCAAACTACTTCTTTATTTTCGCTTTCTGTGGAATCTTCTCCAAATTTTTCTTTAGTTTTTGAAAAAACCATTTATTCACTCAACAAATATGTATTTACTGTGTGCCATCTACTATGACAAAAGTGCAGAATATAGCTCAGAGCTCTATCTGCAACCCCATGCTTAATATAATTTATCATCAGTGGTAAATGATCAGTTTCCAGATATTCAAATTTATACATTTATTACCTCACTAGCTATTTTGCCCACAATATTACATTATAAGTCTTAATTGCTTTATATTAAATATAATTTATGCAAATATATTCTGGGCAATATATGCAATATATTTGCACACTATGCACATCTTTGTGACATTTCCTTTTCTAGTCCTTCTCCATCTTACCACTTTTGTGTAGTTTATTTCCTTTTCAGTGACTTAAATATAGTTACTCTTCAAGAACTTTGATCTTCGCTGACTACATGCCTACTTGATTGAAGTCACTATGGATTTTGACCTTGTCTCTCTCAGTGCTAGATCTATTCCCTTCCTTTCCTCCATTTAGTCCTGCCATGAAAACACTCTATGGAGACCAGCAGGAGAGATGGAAGAGAGAGATACACTTAAATGATTTACTAAGTTCCTGTTCCCATAGTTAAAATTGTTGAGATATCACATGCGGACAATTGACACATATCATTAGAATGTAGTTCATTCTTAGAGCTGTGATATTGCATTCCTTAAACTGACTGTGTGTGTAGTCATCCTGATAGGTTTGTTCAATAAAACATGACTTTCCTATTAAGTTTAAATGATCACTACAGTGAAAGACCTACAGCTGGAATGGAAGAAAAGCTGCAGAGAATTACTGAAACAAAGGATGGGATTTGGCAGACTGGGGCTGGAGCAAAAGAAGTGTGAAACAACAGGTGCCATGGGTTATCAGCATTTTTAATTAACATCTGTTTTTAGCCTGAAGCACTTTGCTGAGAATTCTCCACCAGTGCCTGTATTCAGAGATAAACACGGACTATTGAGAAGCAGCTAAGTAGTAAAGAGGTTAGTGAAACATAAAGGTTTTCCTTGAGAGGGAGGTTACTCATTGGAGATAGACGTCTAAGGGAAACCTCTATTAAAACGGTATGTTTTTATATCATTTATTTTGATACTTAATGTGTTTAGGAAGTCACAGTGAAGTATGAAAAGCCATAGTCTGTAATAATAAAAGTGTTCACTTCTGCTCATACCTGGGCTTGGAATTCGGAAGCAGTTCTAGGGGGTTTTTGCTTTATCTGCATTATTTGAATTTTGAAAACGAGATAATATTTATGTATTACATTCATAATTGTAATAAAAGAATAAAAACAAAAATAAACAATCTGTGGCATAAGATACTGTGGCAATTTCAGAACTTTTCATGTTGGGAAAAAATGGAAAGAATTTAGAAAATAAAAACAAAGTAAGGGTTTGGGCAAGGGAGTATAAGTAGTTTTCTTTTTTCTTTTTAAGTAGTTTTCTTGATTAGCTTTTGTTAGATGTAAAAATGTTCACTAATGTCCTCTAACAGTTGAAACTCTAACCATAAAGTAAAACCAGTACGTAAGTAACAGCAAGACACCGACTTGTATTGTTTGGCTTTTAGTCTAATGCAAAGCTCAGGTTTGGTTTGGTTTGCATTGTTTGTGGAAAGAAAAATTTCTTAGAAATATTTTAATGGCTACTACTTTTTGACATATATCCTATATAAAGATGCTAATTCAACTCTCCTACAAAATGTTACTCCATTAAGTATAATTTTAAAAATCATGAATTTACCTATCAAGGGGCATTTCCATTATTTCCAGGTTGGGGCTATTACAAGTAAAGCTTCCATGAACATTCATGTACAGATTCTTGTGTAGATGTGAATTTCCACTCCCCTGTGATAAATGCCCAGGAGTATGCTTGCAAAGTCGTATGCAGGGTTGGGTGTGTTTAGTTCTATAGGAAGCTGCCATACTGTTTTCAGAATGGCCATATCATTTTGCGTTCCTGTCAACAATATATGAAATATCTAGGTTCTCATCCTTGCCAATACTGTCACTGTTTTTTGTTTTAACTGTTATAATGGATGTGCAGTGATATTTCATTGTTGTTTTCATTTGCATTTTCCTGATGGTTAATGATGTGGAGGATCTTTTCGTGTATTAATTTTCCATCTGTATATACTCTGGTGAAGTATCTCTTCATGTCCTTTGTCTATTTTCTATTGGACTTTTTGAAAATATATATTTTTTAATGTTAATCGATATTCTTTGGAAATGCAAGTTTGTATTTTGTAAGCATGAGGGAAATCTTGTAAGACTGAGGACATCGTGGCTGTTTAAATGTAGATGCAGGAGCCAGAATGACGTGGTTGGATTATGCTAAGATTCAAACATTGGGGGTATGATATTAAGATATGAATATAAAAAGTGAGAAAGGAGAGAAATGAGGGGAAAGGAAAAGAAAATGGAAAGGGGAAGGAAGGGAGAGGAAATATAGAGAGAATATAGTGGAAGGAAGGAAGAGATAGGGATAGAAAGAGATAATAGGAAGCATGAAGAAAGGGGATAAGTAAGAGAGGAAGGAGGAAAATGAAATGTATTAAAGCTAAGTACATCCTAGCAACAAGGGCTTTTTTAGGGGGCTACAGTGTATTGGCAAGACTAAAGAGAAGTAGAGACTGAGGCAGACCGTACAGAAGTTTGGGGGATGAATGTAATGAGTTCTAACCAGCAAAGTGGAGAATTTGCCTTCCTTTATTTACATCTAAGCTAATTGTGGTAGAGTTAAAAGAGAACTGGAATCAAGGGATGTGATTTTTTTTAATGCCAGTTTAACCAAAGACTAAAGAGATTTTTGATAAGCTTTTTATCTGTAAAATGGAAACCAAATCACCTGCCTCTTCTAACTCTTGGGAGTGTTGTACCCAATAAAACAATTACTAGCAAACACTTTTACATCTGCAAATTTTTCCACAAATTAAAACTATAATTGCTTATTTTAAAAAACTTTGGGGA
Source organism: Panthera uncia (assembly GCF_023721935.1). Classification (NCBI taxonomy): domain Eukaryota; kingdom Metazoa; phylum Chordata; class Mammalia; order Carnivora; family Felidae; genus Panthera; species Panthera uncia. Next base: position 79,058,564 of record NW_026057578.1, on the reverse strand, counting down.
AATAGGAGCAAGACTGAAATGTTAAATGAATGCAAATATAACCATGATTTTGAAAAAAAGAAGTACTTTACTAATTCTCCAAATCTTTTTAAACTAAGTAAAGATATTTAGCATTTTTCATGTTTTCAAAATGTATTTTATTAACCAAGTTGCAGGCTAAAGAGCAGGTGGGGTAGAAAAACTCTAAAAAAGTGTATATATTGGCCACGTGTATTTGTGTAAGTAAAGAGAGCATCATAGGTGGTTATAACTTGCCTTACTGTGCCCCCCAAATGCCTGTGAATTGCCAGGAGACTTCCAAAGACTTAGGTAAATCTGTACAAAAAGCAAGAGTCCAATTTAGGGCCGAAACGGAACAAAAGGCAGGTGGAATTGTACCCATTGCACCACAATCCCTGCTCTTTGACATGCCCTATACACTATGCTCTGCAGAGAGAGAGAGGATTAGATCTCACAGCAGCTAAACTGTAGCACTGAGCTACTCACACCATAAGCCTTCACCCGCACCAACGAGGGACTGACAGGGAGATGGCTCAGGGACAGCTGTTAGAGAAATAGTGTGTGTGTAAGAGAAGCACACAGTGTTATGGGGAGGGAATCCTCTGTTCCACAAATTTTCCCATTTTGGCCTTTTGGGAAAGAGTGACCTGTCCTCTGAGTGTGATCTGGGAAACCCTACAATTCAAATGGCCCTCCTATTGTTATGAAGAGGGGAGTGCCACTGTGAGAGAGCAACCACAGGGCACATGGTTGGTCTAGTTGGTCACAGTTTTTATGAGCCTCCGTCTTGCCAAATGTACTTTTTTCCTTCAAAGGATGAAAATAAGACTGTTTATTCCTAACCCAAATGACTTCAAATGTGTCATTTAATGTAGGTTTATGTACCTTTTATATAGAAGATAAAAGGAAAGAAACCAACTTAGAGTTTTCTTTCCAGAGGCTTCTAACTACCATTCAGTATTGATTAATTAAAAATACTAGTAATAATTTCATTTGTTGCATAGCTTATTTTGTACTGTAACAGTAAGTTAGAAATAGTTTATCTTTGAAAATTATAGAGAGGCAGGACTAGAAAACACTCATAGCTTATTTGACATGAAACAAGATAGAGGGAAATTTTAGGTGTCTTTCAGGAGAACTAAATTATTATAGGAAAATTTTAGTACTTAATACTTAAAAGTGGTAAATACAATTAAACTGAGATAGAAGTTATTTACCTTTAAATTTGTACCCTACACAAAAACTATCAGTTATGATTTTAGTAAAGCATGAGAGACTTCTGACAAGTTCATGGTTCTAGAATAAATCAGGAACTTTGAGCTAGATTGTTACTTCTGTCCATACTTCACAGATAAAATTTAACATGCACAACCAACCAATGCATGCAAATTTTTAATAGATTTATTAATCACATATTTTTACTCCTATACTCAACATACAGGCATACAGCTAATTATGCAGCAGGAGACTGGAGGCAAATTGATTTGAACTTTCCACGAAGTGACTCAGAAACATCTCTCAATACTTTTTAAAGTTTATTTATTTATTTTGAGAGAGAGAGAGCACACGAGTGGGGGGTGGCATGGGGCAGAGACAGAGGGAGGGAGGGAGGGAGGGAGAGAGAGAGAGAGAGAGAGAGAGAGAGAGAGAGAGAGAATCCCAAGCAGGCTCCACACTGTCAGCATTGAGCCTAGTGCAGGGCTCAAACTACCAAACTGTAAGATCATGGCCTGAGCTAAAATCAAGAGTCAGACACTTAAACAACAGAGCTATCCAGGAGCTCCTCAGTACATCTCCCTCTCGGCATATTTTACAGGGCCGCTATTTAACTGGTATTTCATAAACTCAGCTATTATGTAAAGTCTTGATGTTCTTAGTACCAGAATTTGTTGACATTTTTGTTCTCAAATCCTGACTGAACAGTTCTCTCTAGAGGAGTATCTTTAGTTAAGCAGTACTGTTATTCTCCTTTATCAGGCCCTATCTTTCACATATATTATTTTTAAAATATATTTGCTGTCATTGATATGGTTTGTGTTTTATTTTAAATTGATTTGTTATCACAGGAACATTCTTCAATATAGTATTTTTTTTTTTTTACATTTCATAATGTCAGTAGTCATACTGCAACACACTACTATCATCAATAGCCATATGAAAGCAATGAATGACTTCCGCCATTATGTTTATGGCGATAGAATCAGCTTATTCATCATAGCTGACAGAAGAATGTCTCAGATATAATATCTTTAACAAATATGATAACACAAACAATTTGACTATTTGCTACTACACACCGTCTCGATAATCTCAACAGCAGTTATGAACAGCCCTCTGCAAAGTATGGAGGAGGGTACACTAGGTAGGAATGCTCCCTTAAGTCTTAATTGCTAAGCTCTAGCACTTAGAGACTGAGGTTTTAGATAGTTGTGGAGGTCACACTCGATTGCTTTTGAAAAGCCCAAGCACTAGAGTCAAACAGAACTAAGTGTGAATCCCAGCTTAATAATTTACACAGTAATGCACAAACTCTTATTTCCATTTTACAAATGAGGAGTTTACTAACCTTAAACATCTTTGTCAGAATTATAAATAATAAATATGAAATGACTAGCATGTATTAAATAAGTACTTAATAGATGTGAAAGCTACTATCATTGTTTATGTCTATTTCTCCTACTAGAGTGTGAGTTGCTTAAGGTCAAGAATTAATGTCATTAGGTTTTCTAACGCTTTGAGTTAACACAGGAACTTGGGCATTGGAGGTATTTCGTAAGCACCCTATAAAAGCAAATGTACTTATAGGGGACAATATAGCTGATGATAACTTTTGAATGATACTAGTTTTAAAGCTTGTAGTGTTCAAAATGATGGAATTTTGGGTCCCTAATATGCTGTAAACCAAAAAAGGGAGCTGGCTCATCTCTTTATAGAGCCAAAGGTGGAAGTCATTTGGTCATTCCTCTTTAATGAATGCAACATGGCATTTCTTATCTGAACTGAGAGACCTTATCTAAAGAAGAAGGACCTATAAGCCTATAGCACATAGTTCATTCTTTCCTAGTGTATTAGAGCAGCACTATATTAGAGGGTGGAAGTTTTGGAGCCAGATTACTATACAAGTAGCTGTAGGACCTTGAGCAAGTTTAAAGTTGCCAGATTTATTTAGCAAATAAAAATAAAGAACACCCAGTTAAATGTGAATTTCAGGTAATAAAGAATTATCTAGTGTAAGCATGTCCCAGATATCATATGGGATATACTTAACACTAAAGAACTATTCATTATCTAAAATTCAAATTTAACTGGGTTTTCTGTCCTTTTTTTTTTCCTTTGCCTTCTTTTTTTTTTAAGTACGTTTCAAGCCCAACGTGGGGTTTGAACTGACCACCCTGATATTAAGAGTCTGCATACTCTAGGGGCGCCTCAGTGGCTCAGTCAGCTAAGCTTCCAGCTCTTGATTTCGGCTCAGGTCACAATCTCAACAATTGTGAGTTTGAGCCCCACATCGGGCTCTGCACTGGCAGTGTGGAGGCTGCTTGGGATTCTCTCTCTCCCTCTCTTGGCACCTCTCTTTCTCATCTCATCCTCTCTCTCTCTCTCTCTCTCTCTCTCTCTCTCGGCACCTCTCTTTCTCATCTCATCCTTCCCCCCCCCATATGTATGTATGTATGTATATATATATATATAACTTAAAAAAAAAAGAGTCTGCATACTCTACCGACTGAGCTAGCCAGGTGCCCCAGATGTTCTGTATTTTATACGACAACTTTTACTTAACCTCTTTGTGCTTGAGTTTTCTCCTTGTTAAATAAAAGATAAGAATAGTACCAAATTGATAGGGTTGTTGTGAAGATTACATGAGTTAATACATAGAAAGTACTTAAAATAGTAACTAGTACAGAGAAGATCTCAATAAATAAATAAGATCTATTGTTGTTACCATGGGTGTTGTTGATGGGGTTATAATATTTACTGAAGATACTATTTCTGAGACCTTCTGCTGTCAGCTGTGATGATAACTGGTAATAGATTGACCTGTCACCAGAGACAGCTATTAAACTGGACATTAAAATTTGTTTTTAGAGGTGAAGTGATTGACAGTGCGGGACTCTGGTCCCTGAGAGTGAAAAATAAATAAGGTCAATCTTATGATCTCCTGGTTTTCCAACAGGGCTACTTTCTACATCAGAGAGCAAGGAGGGGGAACCCAAGCAGAATATGGCAGGCAGTTTGTTGAATTGGTCAGAGTTCAGGGAAGATGAGACAATTGGAATTTGTGGGTTTGTGTACTAGAGAGGCAGGTGCTGTGTAGAGAAAGAGCTCCAGAAATCTGCGTAAGAGTCAACTTAGGTGAACCCTAAGCTGTACATGCATAGAGTGAGACTCCACAAAGCTGACAAAGGACAATGACAGGACAGGTCCGTGTCTCCCAGGAATGGACCTGCCTGAGAATCCCTGCTTCATCATTCATTGGCTAGGTATAGCTTCTGGGGAATGTAGCCTCAGTGTAGATGCAGTGATAAATTTCAGACCACAGTATCTGAAGCTGTTGGTCTATTTTGTACCCTGAAGTCAGAGATCTCAGATGTGCCTTCTCATGAATGCCACTGTACAGATCTACTTTTCCACATAGGTTCAGAGAACAGCTATTCCATGGAAACTGGAGACAAAAAGGGAAGTTAGTAAGATAAACTGTATCCATTGTCACTGAGTTTCATCTCATGGCTGCAAATAGTATTCATCCTCTCTCTCATCCACCATCCACTTTATTTCTTTTTGCACTACTTGGCATTGCCAGGCATTTCCACTTCATTGAGTTTGGCCATTGTTTTTTTTTTTTTTCTTTCAGGCTTTTAAGAGCCATTCCAGCGGCAGTTTATCCCACCCCATGGAGCCCTTGATAGGATGTTAAATTCTGTATCCTGAAGGAGTGTTCCCCACAGTAATGAATTCTTATTTATCCTGTCTTCCATTCCAACTCCCCTTTTCTTACTGGCACATGCTAGCTAAATCTTGTAATTATTTAAGTGTATGGTCTCATAGTTTATCAGATCTAGCATGTTCCTAGCTGTATTGTGCTGAGATTTAACCCCAGTTATCAGCCTGGCAGCCAGGCAGCAGCACAGGCACTTCCTAAGGGGAGGGAATATTTGTTGGTTTGAGAGGAGGGGTCTCTACAGAATCTTCTAGCACAATTGGAAGTGGTGGAAGATGTACCCATCCCAGATATCAGGATCCCAGGTGTTCTTAACAGGGCATTGACTAGTAAAGTAAACTTGCCTTGGTAGTACATCCAAATGTCTCTAGAACTCTTTGACTCTAACGATTAGGTCTCCCCCATGTCAACTGTATCTGCTTTTCAAATGCAGAGGATAAGGACTTCTGTAAACTACCAAAGTGGCTATTAACTGAAAAGAGCACTCAGGGAAGAAAAAAAAAAAAAGGAAGAAGGAAAGAAAAGAGCATTCAGTCTCTCATTATGCTTACTCATGATGTAAATACAACTTAGTAGTAATCAGTCTGTTCCACTGTCTGCTTAATAAGTATTGCCCATCCACAGCCTCCACCACCCACCAAAGCATACTTCTGAGCAATTCTAAGGAAAGTTCTAAGGCTATCAGAAGTCATCAAGCCAGTGTTGCCCATTTGAAGAATCCCGTGTCACCCAGGAACAGGACTGCCTTACTATCTCAACTGCCCTCAGCCACTGCCCAGGAGCAGCTTATGGAAAGTGTAGCCTTAACAGGAAAACACAATGATAGATTTCAAAATGCAGCAGCTGGGGCTGTCAGTCAGTTGTACTCCCTGCAGTAGGAGATCTGAGAGAGAGATTCTCATGAGTGCCACATTGAGGTTTATAAATAGAAGTGGGAGAGATGACATGAAAACAGAGTAGGGAGCTCCAAGAATCAGTCCTTCCACTGAAGCAATCATTAAGCAACAAAACTGACAGAATTAACTTTAACTTTATAATCTAATTTTTAAAACTTAAAACAATAGTGCCTAATAAAGACAGAGAATGCTAAATATAGGTAAGAAAGAATTACTGCATTTTTGTTTACCTATCTACCATCCCCCATACCCCTCTATGACAGTGGCCTTGAGGACAGTGGTTGGCATTCCTAGTATTACCTAGCTGGTGCAGAGGGCCATGATGGACCTTGTTCTCAAAAACTGTGGTTATGCATTTTGCATTTTGACCAGTGTGTGGTTTCCAGAGGGACCAGTGCAGAAGCTTGGTTTCATTTACCTCTGTCAGGCTATGACAGCATCTCTGGCAAAAGCATTTGCATATGTCAAAAGCATTTAAAGACATATAATATGCATAGCTGACTCAGGCAAGAGAGGGAGACTGGGAAGAGCAGCAGATTGACCAGCAGACCTGGGAAAGAGAAGGCTAAGCAGAAGATATTTTAGAATAAGTTCCTTGAAGGGCTACTACATATACTAGTGCATCACAGGTGCAACACAAATGCCCAAAGCTGGATGCATGCTCAGAAAGACCTGAGAGAACCTCAGTTATAAACCTCAGGAAGACCTTCGGCCCTGCATAAGAAAGAAGGTAAGGCTAAGACAGAATTATATGTAGGTAATTTGGCTAAGCAATAAAGGAGTATCCTAACTCTGAGCCAATCTACAAAGACTGGGAGAGTTTTTTGTTGCTTCACAATTTGAAAAAAAATCTATCAGGTCATCTGTCAGGATTTTAAAAAATATCTGGCTGCTGAGATAATGAAACAGAGATGTCAGTGATCACACATGAGAAGGTATATAGGCCTTGCAAAAATAGTTTGGGAATGTCAGTAAACAAATGGAGTAGTGCTCTCAACAGTACAGTAAAACCTAGAGAGGGAAAGAATATGATTTCCAGAGTTATCACATCATGATACTCAAAATGTCTAATTTCAAAAAAAAAAAAAAAAAAGTTTTCAAAGGCATACAAAGAAGCAGGGAACTATGGCCCATTCACAAGGAAAAAAAGTTGGCAGCATCCCAGGGGAAACCTAGGCACTGGGATGACTAGACAAAGACTTTATTTATATTAACTATCTTAAATAAGCTCAAAAAGCTAAAGGAAACCATGGACAATGAACAAAAAGAAACAAGAAGGATAATGCCTTACCTGATAGAGAATATAATAAAGAGATCGAAATTGTAAAAAGGAATGCAATAGAATATCTTGAGCTATAGAGTATAATAGTTGAAATGAGAAATTCACTAGATTGATTCAACAGATTTGAGCAGGCAGAAGAATCATTGAATGTGAAAATAGGACAATTTAAATTATCAAGCTAGAGGAGCAGATATAAAAACAGAATGAAGAAAATAAAAACAACTTGAGGGACCTGTGGGATGCCATTAAGCATATGCATTATGGGAGTCTTAGAAGAAAATTTTGACTAATGGCATGAATCTACACATCCAAGAAACAAGATGAAATTCAAGTATAATCAACTCAACAAGATCCACATTAAACACATTACAATCAAAATTCAAAAACCAAGAAGAGAATCTTGAAGGTGGAAAGCAGAAAGCAACTTATAAACAGGATCTGTAGTAAGATTAACAGCTTATTTCTCATTAGAAACCATGGAGGTCAGAAAGTGGTGGGATGACATTTAAAATGTACAAAGGAAAAAACTATAAACCAAAAATCCTACACTTGATCTTAGAAGAAAAACTTTTTCTTAATACCATTGAGTATAATGTTAGCTGTGGGTTTTTCATTTATGTTTCTCTAACATCAGGAACCAGACAAGGATGTCCACTTTCACCACTTTTATTCAACATTGTACTGGAAGTCCTAGCTGTAGCAATCAGATAAGAAAATGAAATAAAAAGTATAAAATGAAATACAATGGGTAAGGAAGAAGTAAAACTTTGACTACTTGCAGATGACATGCCACTATATATAGAAAACCCTAAAGACCACCAAATAACCACTAGAACTGATAAATGAATTCAGTAAAGTCACAGGGCACAAAATTAACAGACAGAAATCTGTTGCATTTCTATACGCTAATAATGAAGTAGCAGAAAGGGAAATTAAGAAAACAATCCCTTTTACATTTGCACCATAAAGAATAAATACCTAGGAATAAACTTAACCAAGGAGATGAAAGCCATGTACTCTGAAAACTATAAAACACAGATGAAAGAAACTGAAGATGGCCCAAACAAATGGGAAAATATTTTATGCACATGGAGTAGAAGAACCAATATTGTTAAAATGTCCATAGTACCAAAACCAGTGTACACATTCAGTGCAGTCTGTATCAAAATTCCAGTGGCATTGTTCACAGAAGTAGAGCAAATAATCCTTAAATTTGTATGGAACCAAAAAAGAACCTGACTAGCCAAAACAATTTTGAGAAAGAAGAACAAAGCTGGAGGTATCACAATCCAGATTTCAAGATATACTACAAAGCTTTAGTAACAAAAGAATATGATATTGGCACAAAAATGGGCATATAGATCCATGGAAAAGAATAGACATCCCAGAAATAAACTCATGCTTATATGATCAGTTAATCTACAACAGAGGAGACAAGAATATACAATGGGGAAAAGACTGTTCCTTCAACAAATGGTGCTGGGAAAACTGGACCACTTTCTTAACACCATGCACAAAAATAAACTCAAAGTGGATTAAAGACCTAAATGTTAAACCTGAGACCATAAAACATTTTTGTACATATGTCTCCTCAGGCAAAGGAAAGAAAAGCAAAATTAAACTATTGGGACTACACCAAAATAAAAAAGATTTTGCACAGTGAAGGAAAACATCAACAGAACAAAAGGACCACCTAATGAATGAGAGACAATATTCGCAAATGGTATATCTGATAAGGGGTTAATGTCCAAAATTTGTGAGGAACTTACACAACTCAACACCAAAAATCCCCCAAATAATCTGATTAAAATGGGCAGAAGAATTGAATAGATGCTTTTCCAAAGAGGGCATACAGATGGCTAACAGACATATGAAAAGATACTCAACACCACTAATTATCACAATTGCAAATCAAGACTATAGTAAGGTATTATTGCCTTAAACCTGTCAGAATGGTTAGAATTAAAAAGACAAGGAGTAATAAATGCTGGTGAGGATGTGGAAGAAAAAGAACCCTGTGTGCTGTGTGGTGCAGCCACGATGGATAACAGTATGGAGATTCCTCAAGAATTTTAAAATAGAATTACAATATGATTCAGTAATGCCACCACTGGGTGGTAAACACCACTGGGTATTTATCCAAAGAAAATGAAAACATTAATTCACAAAGATGTATGCACCCCTATGTTTATTGCAATATTATCTACAATGATGAAGATATGGAAGCAAACCAAGTGTCCATCAATAGATGAATGGATAAAGGAGATGTGATATATATGTTATATATATCATAGAATATTGCTCAGCCATAAAAAAAAGAATGTGATCATGCCATTTGTGACAACATAGATAGAGAGTATAATGCTAAGTGAAATAAGTCAGTGAAATATGATTTCACTCGTGGAATTTAAGAAACAAGACAAATTAACAAAGAAAAAAGAGACAAAAAGTACAGAGAAAACACTGGTGGTTGCCAGAGGGTTGTGGAGATGGGTGAAATAGATTAAGGGGATTAAGAGTATACTTTTCATGATGAGCATTGAGTAATGTATGAAATTGTGGAATCATCATATTGTAAACTTGAAACTAATATAACACTGTATGTTAATAATACTTCAGTGTGTGTGTTTATATATATATATATATATATATGCATGAATTGAAAAGATATTTATTATATTATATTATATTATATTATATTATATTATATTATATTATAATTCTACCACTGGCAAAGTTTTATAAACTGAAAGCATAAAAATATTGCTAAAAGAAATTAAAGAAGACTTAAATAAATGTGGACATCCCATATATGTGGATTAGAAGACTTCCTCTTGTTAAGATGGCAGCACTTACCCAAAGTAGTCCAAAGATTCAAAATTCCAGTGCCTTTTTTTTTTCAGAAATAGAAAAAGCCAGTTCACAAACTTATATGAAATTGCAAAGGGGCCCAAACAGCCCAAACAATCTTAAAAAAGAACAACGGTAGGGAACACACACTTCCTGATTTCAAAACTTACTACAACTGTTTTTTACTAAATTGATAAAGTAATTCAATGTAGTCTAGATGGTCTTTTCCAAATATGATACGACATAAACTGGTGATCCATATAGGGGGAAAAATGAGTCTTGTCCTCTACCTTTTGCCAACACAAACGTACTTGAAGTGGATCACAGCCCTGAATATAAAAGGTGAAATTATACAACCATCAACATGGCAGAATAAGTTTTTTACCATTTACTCCTCAGCACACCAATTTAGACAATCACCCATGAATAAGAGTGCCTTTGTGGAAGTCTGGGAGTCCAGCAGAGATGTTCCAGCACACCTCTGGAGCAAAAAGGGAGGAAAAATCTGAGATTGGATCCATTGAATAGGGTAAGAGGAGCAGTTTCACTTTACTTGTGTCATCCCTTTCCCAGGGTGGCACAGCTCAGTGCCAAGAGAGACCTCGGCCCATGATTTCTCCCATGGCTAAAAGTGAGAGCATGTTGAGTAAGTGCCTGGCTTCCCAAGCTGTGCAGGATGCTGCCAGAGACTTACTTCTTTCTCATCCCATCCAGAATACTCAAGTGTACTGCATATCAAGGGGGTGGAGAACAGCTGGAAAAACAGCAGTCACTGCTCATAGAGGGCATCAAAGGGATACAGATGCTACTAACTGACTGACCGACCAGACTGACTGACAGACTATTATCAAGAAGCCTACCCACGAACTGATGAGGACACCTTGCCTATGGATCCGCACAACTGGCAACAGGTACCCCAAATGCTCCATGTGTGCCCCCACACTCCATGGCCAGCATCCTATGCATGAGTCCAGGGTGGCAAGAGGAGACTTTGGAAATGGCTACTAATCACACACAGATAGCCTGACTGTAGGACTAAGAGAAAGCACACAAACTTGGGCATAAGGAGTACCCTAGGAAAGCAAATAGCAGGTTCTCAGCATCTGGCCTAGGGTTGCAGAATAGAGAGAAGGCATACAGCTTAAGAATTCCTCCCCAAGAGAGAATAAGAAGTGTGGAGCAGGTTTATCCATAGAAAAAGTCTGAGAACGGCTCAGAATCCCTACAGGGCTAATATTCCTGAAACTAGTTGGTAAGACTGAATTAGGTGACTACTCTTTAAATGAGAGAACAGCAACATAAGACTTGAAGAAGCATGAAATATCAAGGAAACATGACACCACCAGAGAAACATGATATTTTTTAATAAATATCCCCAAAGAAATGAAGATCTGTGGTATACCCAATAATTAAACATTTTAAGGAAACTCAACGAGCTACAAGAAAACAAAGACATTAAGATAAGGAAAACAATGAACAAAATGAGAACTTTACAGAGACAAAAATCATTAAAAAAAAAACAGATTCTGGAGGTGAAGAATACAATGGATAAAATGAAACATGAAGTAGAGAGCATCAACATCTGATGGAATTGAGCCAGTGAAAGAATCTTTGAGGTAGAAGACAAGTCTTTTGAAATTACCCAAAGGAGAGCAAAGAAAAAAGAATGAAAAATAGTAAAGGAAGCATGTATGAACTATAGCATACCATAAGAAAAAATAATCTGTGAAATTATTTTCCATCATACTAGCTTGTTTTCTTGTGCATTTGGTGATTTTTGATCATGAGCTCATACTTGTTTTATTTTAATTTATGATAAGCCTGGGGATTTCTATAAAAAATGCTTTAATCTAGGGGTGCTAGGCTGTCTCAGTTGTTGGAGCATGTGACTCTCAGTCTTAGGGTTGTGTCTTTGAGCCCCACATTGGGTGTAGAGTCTACTTAAAGAAAAAGCTTTAAGCAAGACATGAATTTTTTTTTTTTTATTCTTTATGCCAAAGTTAGGGACACTAATATCCTGGGAACATTTTAGCCCTTGGCTTAATCAGAAGTCTTGGGCTTAGCACCGTTACCTTGACACTTGTTCAGAGCTCAGTCTCTTGAGTGTGATGGCCCTTAGGGTAGTTCTGCCTCTCCCTCTCCCCCAGTATTTGCTCTCTGCTCAGGGATCTTTACTCTAGTTTTAATGAAGGGATTTCATTTGGTTGGTTATATTTTGATTGAGACTATGGTACTCTTAGAGAGATTTTCTTATTTTTTTAGAGTTCTGTGATGTACTTTAATGTATATTTTATAGGCAGTCTAGTTGGGAGTTCCCTTTGGTATTTCTGGTTGACCATTCTGCCCAATTCCAAAGCCAATCCTTCATTTTATCATAGTGCTCATCATTATCTCTCACCTAGAAAGAACAAAACATCCTATCTTGTCCCTCTTAATTTCACTTTCTCCAATTTTAATTTATCATATATATGGTTGCCAAATTGATGTATTGATGGATATGTTAGACACTTTAAATTTAAAGTACCTGGAAATAAAAGTTTGGAGCTCAGGAAAGATAGGGAACCTAGGGATTCGTGAGTTATTGATGTAATTATCAATGGCATGAAGTGGGTAAGGTTATTGGGGAGACTAGAGTAGTAAGTATAAATAAGAGGACCATAGAACACCAACTTTATGGAGTAGGCATAGAACAAACTGGGAAAGGAGACTAAGAAAATGAAATGTCAGAAATGAGAAAACAAAGAATGACATCTCCAAATGCAAGGAAAAAGGGAGTTTCAAGGAGGGGAAATTTGTAGGGTCAGATGTGGCCAAAAGGGCACACAAGATGAGAACTTATCTTACGTTTCATCATTAGAAGCTGGAAGATTACTATTGACAGAAAAGTTTCAGTGTAGTGGGATCAAATGCAAAATAGCAGTGAATGTATGAACAAGTTGTACAACTTGCTACAGTCCTCTGTTTCTCATTACATCCCACCTCCACTGAATACACAGGGAATCAGTAAACTGCCTGGAACAAAAGAAATACAACTGCCTTCTGATCTTCCATAGTTAAAGGGATTCAGGCAAATACTGGAGAGGTTAGTAAGAACGGTGAAGGAGGAGATTGGCAATAAGAGTCATTAATTTTTTGTTAGGACTTAAATTATTTTAGCTATTTTACTGATAAAATTTATGTAATCTGTTAATATTCCATATTTCTGATGTGTTGCAATTGAAATCTTTATATTTTATACTGTCATATTTCACAATATAAAATAGAGAACAGAGTACAACCTGGTTATTTACCTGCTTGTTTCTGGAGTCAGAAATTCTCACAATTATATCTATGTAAATCTCAGCATTCAAACCAAAAAAAGAAAAAAAAGACCTTTCCTTCTAAAACTCTGTGCAAAGTATGTGATCATAACATGCTTTGCTTTCAGGAGCTTCAACTTTCCTGTGAAGGTAATTAATTTAAACTGTAGTTTTCATATATCTTGGGCTAAAATTAAACTTTCACTAAAAAGTATTATCAGGGGCACCTGCGTGGCTCACTCGGTTAACCGCCCAGCTTCGACTCAGGTCATGATATCCCAGTTCATGGGTTCGAGTCTCGTGTCAGGCTCTGTGCTGACAGCTGAATGCCTGGAGCCTGCTTTGAATTCTGTGTCTCCATCTCTCTCTGCCCCTACCCCACTCGTGCTCTCTCTCACTCTCTCTCTCTCTCAAAAATGAATAAACATTATAAAAAAATAATTATCAAAGTTATACTTTAGGAAAAGTGTATATTGTGTAAAAAGAGTAGAAAAGTAATGTTTGAAGTATTTAGAAAATACTTAAGAATACTTAGAAAAGGGGCGCTTAGGTGGCTCAATCAGTAAAGCATCCAGGTTTGGCTCAGGTTATGATCTCACGGTTTGTGGGTTTGAGCTCTGAGTCAGGCTGTCTGCTGTCAGTGTGGAGTCCACTTCAGATCTTCTGTCTCCTCTGTATGCCCCTCCCCAGCTTCCTCCCTCCTCCCCTCCCTCTCTCCCTCTGTCTCTCTGTCTCTGTGTCAAAAATAAATAAGCATTAAAAAAACATACTTAGAAAATACGTTAAAATATTTAGAAACCATTTCTACTGTCATTTTCGAACAACCTAGGGTGTATATTTTCCAAAACTCACAAATATGACTTTTGTAATAATACAGCGTATGGCTTCTCAACTTTTACCTGTGAAACCAAAAGTATAATTATTCGATTTGTTAATTACTGTTATCTTGCTATATTCTACATATTCCCATACTTTTCTCTTACAAAACATGATAAAGTTAAAAATTATGAGAGACTTTTTCCTAAGCTATTATTTCCCTACATTCAACAGCACCTTCTCTGGGTTATGCTTATCCTTGCAAATTGCATCGAAGGCCTCTGCAGGCTCTTTGACTAAGGCCCTTCTAAGTGCAATAACATTTCACATACAGAAAATCCCAGCAGGCAAATTCCCCACTGTTTGAAAATATTTTTCCCATCAGAAGAACAAAAAACAGTAACACATAAATACATTAAACAAGCAGCTCTCTTCTTTTATGGTTTTGTTCATAACTAACATATACATTTCTTTTCTTCATTATAGGTACCAGAGATTTGAAAAGGCATTTCTGTTAGCTGTTGACATTGGTGCTCGTGACCTGTTTATGGTGAGTCATTCCCAGAGATGATTTTGTGCCTTCAGTTCTAAGGCTGAGTAAGTTGTCAGCTTTTGTGACCATTAAAAAGGATTAGTGTCATTTGTGCCTTAGACACATGGTGAGAAAGCATTATTCCTTCTTGGCTTGCAGCTTTGCCTTCATGAAACTGGTCAATAGCCATCTAGTCTCTTTTGACTCGTTGACATTTTCTTTGCTGGGGCCCAAAGGATTTTTTATGTTTTCTAAGAATTTATAATTCTTGAACTTTTCTCCTCGTGTACCTTGATGTGAGGGGATGACACCTTTCTATCTAATAAGCGTGTCCTTTTAATCCATTCTCTAAAGTACAGCTACAGAAGCCAGGACATAGGGCAAAATATGTACCATAGATTTTGAATGTGCTCAAGTTTGTCCCTTAGATTTTAGTGTAAAGTAACAAATTATGAATGTTCTCACTTATATTTTTAAAGTACCCACAGTGCAAAACACATCCAAGAAGTTATAAATTCATATACACTTTAGTCCTCCCATTTATTAGCTAACAGCAGTAAAATTGGCCAGTTTCTTACAGATCCTTGTGCTCTGTATCAGGTTCTTCTAAGATCTTTTACCACAATGTCACAGTGAGGTCAGATGAGGTGGTGTTCCTTTCCTGGTTTCCTAGCATATTCTCCACAGAAAATTCATTGTTGTCAAGGAAACCAATAAAGTAAAAGCTTCTTGAAAACGAAACAAAAAAAATTCTGGAAGGCTCTTTTACCTGAATCTTCTGCACAATGAAGACATTTCTGTAGTTTAAGCTTTGATGCTTTAGATATTAAAATGGCTTCATGACATTAGGTCACTTGTCTTTGGAATGAGTTGTTTAAATTCTAACTTTGCATCATTCAGTTAAATTGTGCTTTCATTGATCGTGAAGAAATCTCTAATTCAAAAAGTTATTATTTATCATCTGTATTTTGTTTTGTCAAATTGAATAGACATATTCGTATATTGAGAGAAGGTTTTATTTGGCCAATATCTCTACATGTAGACATCACAGTGTCAGAAATAACAACACTTTTTAGATTTTTTGACCACACTATCTATCTCTACTTTCTCACCTTTACCAGTATTCACCTCAGTAAAGGTAGATTTTCTTCATATTTCTTTATTCATAAGGTTGTTTTTGAGTCTTAGTGGGGATAATGTATTGAAAGTACTTTGTAAACTGGTAAGTAATATACAGATATTATGTGTTATTATTGTTGAGACAGAGCAACTATTGTTATTACATAGCCATGTAAAAAATAATGAATACCTGAAACAGGGCTTGAATTATATGAATGTAAAAGAGAGGATATTTTGTAAGCAAAAGCAATATGATTCAGCAAGACCTTAGATTAAAATAAAATATTTTGATTATAAGAATAAATAATACTATAATAGAAAGTAAACAATAAATAAAGAGAATAAAAATAAAAAACCAATGGACATCCTTTAAAATACCTCTCTGTGAATGTATTCATTCCCTATACTTTTTGTTTATAACTTGATTTTTTTCTTTCAACAATATGACATAGTTTTCCATATCAGTAAACATAAGTGTATGTCATTTCTTTAATGTTTATGTTATATTCCATTTTATATGTGATAACTGGCATAAAAACAGGCACACAGACCAATGGAACAGAATAAAGAGCCCAGAAATGAACCCATGCATATATGGTCAACTAGTCTTTCACCAAGAATACACAATGGGGACAAGTTAGTTTTTTCTTTCCTTTTTTTTTTCTTTCTTTAATATAATTTATTGTCAAATTGGCTAACATACAGTGTGTAAAGTGTGCTCTTGGTTTTTGGAGTAGACTCCCATGGTTCATTGCTTACACACAACACACAGCGCTCATCCCAACAAGTGCCCTCCTCAATGCCCATCACCTACTTTCCCCTCTCCCCTACCCCTCCATCCACCCTCAGTTTGTTCTCTGTATTTAAGAGTCTCTTATGGTTTGCCTCTCTCCTTTCTATTTGTAATTATTTTTTCCCCTTCCCTTCCCCTATGGTCTTCTATTAAGTTTCTCAAGATCCACATATGAGTGAAAACATACGATATCTGTTCTTCTCTGACTTGTTTCACTCAGCCTTCCAGTCCTATTCACCTTGCTGCAAATGGCATGATTTCATTCTTTCTCATTGCCAAGTAGTATTCCATTGTATATATAAACCACATCTTTTTATCTATTTATCAGTTGATGGGCATTTAGGCTCTTTCCATAATTTGGCTATTATTGAAAGTGCTGCTATAAACATTGGGGTACATGTGCCCCTATGAATCAGCATCCCTGATTCCTGTATCCCTTGGATGAATTCAATAAGTGGTGTAGGAAAATTGGATATCCACATGCAAAATAATGAACCTGGACTCCTATCTTACATGACTCACAAAAACTAAAAATGAATTGAAGACTTAAATGTAAGACCTATAGCCATAAAGTCCTAGAAGAAAACATTGAGAAAAAGCTCCTTGACATTGGTCTTGGCAGTGTGGGTTTTTTATTTTTTGTGGGTTTCTTTGTTTGTTTATTTGTTTTTGTTGTTGTTTTTTGATAAAAGACAATAAAAGCATAGGCCACAAAAGCTAAAATAAGTGACACTGTGTCAAACCAAAAAGTTTTTGCACAGCAAAAGAAATAGTCAAAAAAAAAAACCAAAAAGGCAATCTACAAATGGGAGAAAATATTTGTAAATCATATATTTGATAAGGGGTTAATATCCAAAATATATTACAACTTCTACAACTCAATAGCAAAAAAATCAAACAATTCAATTAAAAAATGAGCAAAGGACCTGAAAAGACATTTTTCCAAAGAGGACATACAGATGGCCAACAGGTACATGAAAAGGTACTCAACATCACTAATCATCAGGGAAATGCAAATCAAAACCACAATGAGATAATACCCCACACCTGTTAGGATGTCTTTTATCAAAAAAGAGATTACAAAAGTTGGCAGAGATGTGGAGAAAAGGGAACGCTTGTTCACCGGTGGTGTGAGTGTAAACTGGTGCAGCCACTATGGAAAACAATATGGAGGCTCCTTAAAAAATTAAAAATAAAACTGCCACATAACCCAGAAATCCCACTTCTGGGTAGATACCCAAAGGAAACAAAACCAGTATCTCGAAGAAGTATCTGTACCCATGTGTGCAGCAGCATTATTCAGATAGCCAAGATGTGGAAATAACCTAGGTGTCCATTGACAGATGAAGGAAATCTTGCCATTTGCTATACCATTGACCAACCTGGAGGGCATTACGCTAAGGAAAATAAGAGAAAGACAAATACTGTCTGGTGTCAGTTATATATGGAATCTTAAAAAATAAATAAAAACTGGTTTCATAGAAATAGAGAGTAAAGTGGTGGTTGCTAGGGACTGGTTAGTGCTCTTTGTGCCTTGTTTTAAAAATCTTCAAGGTCTTGAAATTTTCAAGGTCTTGAAAATTCTTCTTTTTTCTAAAGATTTTGTTTTTAAGTAATCTCTATAACCAATATGGGCTTGAACTCACACCCCCCCAGATCAAGAGTTGCATGCTCTGCTGACTGAGCCAGCCAAGCACCTCCAAAATTCTCCTTTTTATCTTCCAGAATTTGTATTATTTTAATGTTAACATTTAAACCTACAATCCACCTCTATTGACTTTTTTAGAGGATATGGCACAAAATTAACTTCCATCATACGTATATCCAGTTGACCTGTGAACATTGATTGACAAAATTGTACTTTGACGCTTTACAGGGTCACCTTTGTCATAAATGAGGTTCCCACAGAAATGCACATCAAAACCATAATGAGATATAACCTCACACCAGTCAGAATGGTTAGTATCAAAGAGACAGGAAATAACAAGTGGTGGCAAGGATGTGGAGAATGTTGGTGGGAATGTAAATTGTTCACTATAGATAACTATGCAGATTTCTCAAAAAAATAAAAATGGAAATACTATATAATCCAGTAATTCTGCTACTGGGTATTTACCCAAAGACAATGAAAACACTATTTGGAAAAGACACATGCACCCCTGTTTATTGCAACATTATCTACAAAAGCCAAGGTGTGGAAGCAACCCAAATGCCCATCCATAGATGAATGGATAAAGATGTTATATATATACAGGATGGAATAATAGCCATAAAAAAGAATGAAATCTTGCCATTTGTGACAACATGGATGGACCTAGAGGATATTATGCTACGTGAAATAAGTCAGACAGAAAAAAACAAACACTGTGTATTTTCACCTATATGTGGAAGCTACAAGTAAAAACAAATGAACAAATAAACACCAAAAGAAACAGAAACAGGCTCATAAATACAGAGAACAAACTGGTGGTTGTCAAAATAGAGGGGTATAGGGGGATGGGTGAAATAGGTGAAGGGGATTAAGAACTAAACATTTTTAGTTATAAAATAAGTTAGGGAGATGAAAAGTGCAGCATAGGGAATATGGTAGATAATGTAATAAATTGGTATGTTGACAGATGGCAACTACACTTATTGTATGTAGTAAGCATTACATAATGTATAGATTTGTTGAACCACTATGTTGTACACCAGCAAATAATAGAATACTGCATGTCAACTATAATTCAATCAGAATAAGCCAATCAAGTGCCCTATATGTGAAGGTATATTACTAGATTCTGTCCTTGCTCCAATACTAAACTTCTTTAATTACTTCATAAGTATTTATATCCAATAATGTAAGTCTTCCAAGTTTGTTTAAATGTGTTGTTCTTACTCTAACCTGTGATAGATGCTTAAGTCATGGTTTTTTAGCTACTGTATCCTAATGTATGCATTCAAGGGTATAATCTCCATTCTAAGATGGCCTTGATTGCATTCTGACAATTTTATGTGTCTGTTTTTCATTATCATTCAGCTCAAAGTATTTCTAAACATTTCTGTTGTGAATTCTTTGTCCTAGGTTTCTTACATTTACTAATTTCAAATAATAAAACATTTTCTAGACAGACACACACAGACACACACACACACACACACACACACACACACACACCCCTTAACCTATTCTGTATTACATCAACCCTTTGAAATTTGTTGAAATTCCCTTATGGCTCATTATATGGTCAATCTTTTATATCCATGTTTCTTTATATTTTGAGTTGCATCTCTTATAAGCAATAAATAGTTGTATATTTTTAATCAGGGGTCACCTTTGTCTTTTAATTAGATTATTTAATTGGATTATAAATAATATAATTGTGTTTGTCCTACCCACTTTCTTTTCTGTTTCTCCCACCTATTCTATGTCCTTTTACCTAACCATCCTTGCCCTTTTTTATGTTAACTCTATTATTCCATTTTTTCCCTTCTATTAGCTTATTAATTACATTTTTCCTCTAATTTTTTCTTTTGACTCCTATCCTTATGCTGAATCTTTCTGTCTTTCTGTTCTTGTTTGGGGGTCATTTGGTTTTAACTCTCTGCCTTTTTTTTTTTTTTTTGAAAAACCAAAGCATTTTTTTAAATGTAGTGATAATTTGAGGCTGTGTATGATGTTGTTTTCCTCCAGAAAGAATTTACTTTTGCTTCTAGAAGTTAGTTAGGGTAAAGGTTAAAAGATACCTTACTCCATTCTGGGATTGAGTTTGAACATGAGTTTCAGTCTAAGAGCCAATTTATTTCTACTTTATACTGAACATCAAGAGTGTAGCCCTTCAGGAGTCCCAGTTAGAAGCCTTGTCTGTTCAGCAGACCCTGAAGTATAACTTAGTAGCCTTAGCCCATTGACTCTACCTAATGTTCAGTGTGGTTTCTCAACTTCTCAAACACTACTTTCTGTTAAGTTTCTCATCTTCTTGGCCGCCAATTACATATTGGCAAATACTTTGAAAAGCAAAAGCTGCACCAAATGTCAGGCTTACCTCTCTGGGCTTTGCTTCTGTCTAGAATCTTGGTCCTTCAAATACTCACTGTCTTGTTCTCCAATGTCTTCAAACAGAATTTTAAAAATTATTTTAGCCAGCTGTTTTAGTTGTTCTCAGCAAGACTATTAGTCTGATATGTTCTCATCTGGGATAACTGGAGTGAGAAGTTCTGCAGTATGTTTTTGGAAGGTGAGTGAAGTGTTAAGCTTGGCACTAGCTGCTTTCCAATTCTGGATAACCCCCTGCAGTGCGCTGTTATGTTTGAACTATTAATCGCTAAGAGCCTTAAATGTCACAAATTCTGCTTTAAAGCATGACGTATCATCCATTTTATGCCCCAAATGGAACAAATGAAATTATATAAGATGTTGTTTATACTAGGGTTTATGGTTTAATTGTAGTAAAAGCACTAAAAAGAAAAACCCAAGTTTTTAAAATTCTAACTTATGTTCAAAAAAGTAAAAAAAGTAATTTTCAGTTCTTCAAGTTGAAGAATTATAGAAATCTTATAAGATTAATAATGCAGATCTTTCCTTTTGCTAATGAAAATATTTGTGTATGCCAGCTTAAATTTATAGTCTGTCTTGCTTGAAGGCATACCAAGTGCTTTATCAGTAACAAAATCATTACATCTCACAAAGTTAAAGGAGTTAACTTTTCTTGATCGCCTGCAAAGGCATTATACCAGATAATGCCTTATATAATGGTATAATATATTATGTCAATATGTTATATATAACATACATTATACCACTTTATAAATTATCTTATTTAATTCTCATAATAATCCTAGACAATAGAATTATTATACCTATGTTACAGTTGCTAAAAGTAATTATAAGGACAACTGAGAATTGTGATTCAAACTAAGGTGTATTTGACTCTAAAGTTCATGCTGTTTCCATTTATACCAAACTACTTATATAAACTAAAAATTTAGAAGTTCCCCAAAGCTCAGTGATTTATGACGTGATGACTCCCTATTACTAACTTCAAAGAGCTATTCTTTTCCTTTTATTCTTTACCAAAGTTCAAAAGTTATCAGTAAGACTGTTTATTGCAGAATGGCATCTGATCTATCCTGAATGATACACAGAACCCAGTTTATTTGGAATATCATTCATCTAAATTAAGAGCTCTTAGTCTGTAATAAAAGGAAGTGCACAGTGAATATAGAAAGGACCACAGAAAAATAGCACCAATTGCCCATTTCCCTATTTTCTCATTCATGTCTCCAGGAAAAAAAAAAAACAAAACCTCACACATTTAGTGATAGTTTTCTTAGAGAGGAATGTGGTATATGCCAGACATGATATTGATAGATCTTCCAGGACTATGAGTCTGCTCTTTGAGAACCCATTTGCATCTTGGGAGACACAAAGAGTTGTATCTTAGACTGTCATTTGAACTGGATAGGTGTAATACTTTTTAAAGTGTCCATTCCCAATTTCTTGTCTTTTAAAAACCATTAGCTTCTAGGGGCACTTGGATGGCTCAGACAGTTAAGCATCCAAATTCAGCTCAGGTCATGATCTAAACAGTCTGTGAGTTCAAGCCCCATGTGGGGCTCTGTGCTGACAGCTTGGAGTCTGGAGCCTGCTTTGGAGTGTGTGTCTCCTTCTCTCTTCCCCTCCCCTGCTCATTCTCTATCTGTCTCTCAAAGGTAAGTAATTTAAAAATATTTTTAAAAAAACAAAACACTAGCTTCTCATTGATCCCTATAGTCCAGGGTTGTTTCCTACCAAAACCCAAGCAAAAGGGAATAATTATATAGTCAATATTGGCAGAACTGTTTTAAAATATTACTGGTAAGGGAAGAGGATCTTCCACTTCCAGCTACTGGACAAACTGGTTTCAGACTTGTGCTCCCACTGTAAACTGCTATAAAACTACATAAAATATGAGACAACAGTTTTTAGGCATTGGACAATAAGTAAGCCCTGTAGGACTTTGATTCTTAAAAGAGGAGGAATATACAGATGGCCCTCTATATAATTTCCAGAACAGAGACCAGTGATGTCTCTCAGATGAAGAGCCAGGGATGAGTTCAGAATTCAGAGATGATAAATGATCTAGAATTTATGGGGCAGGATACCAGAATGGGAAAATCTATGTGAAGAGTGGGGACCCAGAAGTCTACAAGGTGGTTACTTGGGTCCTTGATGGAAGGCTAAGCAGCAAGTATATATAAGGCCTACCAAAGAGTCACTGCTGTGAGACTGAGAGCTAAACGGAGAGCCTTCGTAATGGTGAGAGGTGCTGGAATTCTGGCTCAAAGTGAAGCAACCTCACTGGGCATTTTTATGAAACTCTAGAAATGCTATGCTTGAAGATGAAGAACTTATTACAGGACTGTGTACAAAACCAGATCTGCCTTTAAAAATCACAAAACCTAACTTGACAGAATCAAAAGAATTCACCACTAATTTAATACCCTGCTAGTACAAAAATCAACATCCTTTAAAGAAAGCATTACCCAAACTCCTTATAATGTGATTTACAGCACACAATAACACATCATTAGGTGGTTAAAGAAGCAGGAAAATGTGATGTATAAATAATGGAGAGAAAAAGGAGCTAATGGTAACAGACCTGAGAGGACCCAGATGTTGAAAGGAGCAGAAAAAACTTTGGAGCAGCTGTTATAAATATGTTTAAGTATTTTAAAGGAAGAGATGAATATAATGATTGAATATATATGGATTCTCAAGAGAGACAAGGAAACTATTTTTTAAAGGGGGCAAAGAAATTCTAGAACTGAAAAATGTGAAACCTGAAATGAAAAACTTCCTGGGTAGGCTTAGCAAAAGATTGGACAGTATAATAAAGGATCCATAGAAAGACATCAAGACAGATAAATGGAAATCATCCAGTATTAATAAAAAGAAGGAAAAATACAAAAATTAATAAAGGCTGAGTAACTTGTGAAACCCAAATCCAGTGGTCTAAAATACATGTCATTGGTGGAAAACATTAGTCTATGGATCGAAGCTCAGTGAACTCCAAATAAACAAAGCAATACTCAGGCACACTACATCTTGGCATAGCATACCCAAACTATTGAAAATCAGTGATTAAGATAAAAATCTTTTTAAAAACTCAACAACAAAAAAAAGACTTAGAAGGACCAACTAATATGAATTATAGCTTACTTCTCATCAGAAAAAATAATGCCAAAGATAATGTAGCAACATCTTCAATGAACCGAAAAAATAACACAATACAAAATTTTATATCCAGTGAAAATTACCTTAAAATGTTGGTAAAATAAAGACACTTTTGAATAAATGAAAACTGAGACAACTCAGCACCAACTCAGGAGACCTGCAGTACAAGGAAAGGTAAAGGAAGTTCTTCTGGCACAACAAATATAATATCAGATGGAAACATGGATCTACATAAAAGAATGAAGAGCCCTTGCAATGGTAAATATGGATTATTTGTAAAAGTATTTTTTCCTCATGTAAAAATTTCTTTAAAAGATAATTGTCCAAAGCAAAATAATAATGCATTGTGGTATTTATAACATGTAGATGTGAAATGAATGACAGTAACGTCATATCATGACAGGTGATAAAATGGAATCATACCATTGTAAGGTTTATACCTTTTACCTGAAGTGGTACAATATTAATTCTAAGTAAACTGTGCTAAGTTAACACTAGCTTAACACTTATACTGTGCTAAGTAAATTGTAGTGCCTGGAGGATTATCTCAAAAATTTGAATAGATATGCAGCTTTAAAGAAAGTCAATAGAGGAAATTAAAAACAAACAAACAAAACCTTTAAAAATAGTCAACCCCAAAGAGGGCAGGACAGGAAGGAAAATAGAAAACAAACAGCAAGATGCTATACTTAAACCTAAACATTTATAATTATATTGAATTTAAATTAATAAGATACTCCAGTTAAAATACAGATTGAATTTTTTTTAAGTCTGACTTTGTCAGACAGGATAAAAAACAAAACCTGATTATATTCTGAATAAGAGAACACTTCAGTTACTATAACACAAATACATTTAAAAAGATGTAACACACTAACATTAAGTACCAAAGTAGACTTCAGAACAAAAGAAGTATTAGAAGACCTAAAAAGACATATTCCTGATGATAAAAGTTCAATAGAAAGACATCATTCTAAATGTTTATATACAAAATAAGTGAGTTTCAAATATATGAAGAAGCCTGGGTGGCTCAGTTGGTTAAGTGTCTGACTTCGGCTCAGGTCATGGTCTCCTGGTTCAGGAGTTCCAGGCCTTCATTTGGCTGTCTGCTGTCAGCACAGAGCCTGCTTGGAATCCTCTGTCCCCCTCTCTGTCTTTGCCTCCCCTACTGGTGTGCATGCATGCTCTCTCTCTCAAAATAAATATTCAAATATATGAAGCAAAAGATAACAACCAAAAAAAGAAAAGTAGACAAATGTAGTAATTCATAGGACAAGTAGTACAGAAATGCATAAGGATACAGAATATATGAACCTATCCACCAACTTGACCTGACATTTTTTGAACCTATATTCAACAACTTTAGAATGTACTTTCCTTTTAAAGCACCTGAAATAGTCACTAAACATAGATTATATGCTGGTATATAAAAGAAAGCACAGTACTCTTTAGAAAAGTGAAATACGACACCAAAGGAATTAAATTACAATTCAATAACTTTCATATTCTCAACAAAGCTCCCACTATTTGCACATTAAACAGTACTTCTCTAAATGTCTCATGGGTCAAAGAAGAAATATGAGAATTTAGGAAATAATTTTTTGAATTGAATTTTATCAAAATATGTGGGATGATTATAAGTTGTATAAAATAAATTGCCATGAGTCTATACTGATACAAATAAGTACAAAAGTGAATAAATCCAATTAATAAATGTAAAAGGAATGACAGAATGAGAAAAATCACAATTTGGAAGACATCATATTAATAATAGAGTAAGGCAAGAATAATTAATGGATGCTATAACTGTGAGAGAAAGTTTCCTGAGATACAGGGTATTTGCATTGTCTCAAAAAAATATTCCTTCACAAAGTATGTGTTATTTACAAAAGGAAAAAATAACTTCACAGTGGAGAAGGCTGGTGGATACCATGTTAATAAGTGATCAAAATGGTATTATCAGTAATGGAAGAAATCAAAATAAACTACCATATATACTCAATAAGAACACAACCGCCTTTCTGTGGTATTTCTGCAAAAAAAAGTATATAACTGGCATCTAATCCTGAGGAAACATCAGGTGAACTCAAATTGAGGGACATTATAATAACTAACCTATACTATTAAAAAAAATGCCAAGTTCATATGAATGAAAAGAAGACTGAATAACTAATTTATACTGAAGGAATCTAAAGAGACCTAACAAATTCATTAAGAAATTGATCTTTGTTATATGAAGAACGTTACTGGAACAGTTGGTGCAATTTCAGTGATTAAGCTGGAATAATGTTATCAATGCTAACCTTATGATTTTGATGATTTGATTGTGTAGGTAGGAGAATGTCCTCAGTAGGAAATAAACATTAAAGTGTTCAAGAGTGTGTTGGCAACTTCCTCTCAAATGATTCAGAAAGAAAAATCTTTGTACTGTATTTGAAACTTTTCTGTAACTGAGATTGCTGAAAATTTTTTTAAAGAGAAAAAAATTGTACTGTCATGGCTCTAGACTCTTTTTGTCCATGTTGTTTCTAGGTAGAAGCTGTGCAGTTTGGGAGTCTGTTTTTGTTGGTCACAGAAATGCCGCTTTTAATTTTGTGTCTTTGGGATCTTATTCTGCTTTTGAGAAATCAGGTAACCTCTCCAACCTAATTATTACTGTGGCATAAAACTACTCATTTGCCACCCAAGATTGCTTCTCTGGTCCCATGTTGGATGGCATGAAGATGAGTTTGCCTTCTGAACATTCTCATGTTGGCATCCCTAATTACCTTGGCCATTGGCACAGGACCAGTTGGAATGTCAAGTGTGTGCCATTTGATAATGCTATAAAAAGACCTATAGCTGCTGCTCTCCAGCCATCTGTGCCTTCCCTTGGCATGACACTATTGGGTAGTTTGTCTTTCATTGGCATGATTTCTGTAGTGTGGCTTACATCTGCCACTCCTAGGCACTTGCTTGGTGATCAAGTTGACATAAAATTGCTACTTTGGCACTGTTTTTATATAGAGAAGTTTTATACCTGCTAACTTCTGAAACAAGAATTACCATTTATTACATACAATATAATTGTAGTTTTAAATATTAGCACTATAGATGTCTCTGGCTTCTCTTGACTCAAACTTACCTATTTGGACTTCCAATTTCAAATTTTCCCAGTCAGAAGTCTTCACTCTTAAAAATTAACTTCTAAATGAAACATACCTCTTCTGTTTTAAGACACTGGATTGAATGCATATACATCAACCTCTCCCTCCTGTGCCAAATCTCTAGAAATCATGGGATATGTGTGTTCTGTGTTTAAAATTTGTAACTGGAATTCAAAACAAGAATACATGGGGCGCCTGGGTAGCTCAGTCAGTTGAGTGACTGACTTTGGCTCAGGTCATGATCTCACGGTTTGCGAGTTGGAGCCCTGCGTCGGGCTCTGTGCTGACAGCTCAGAGCCCGGAGCCTGCTTCTGATTCTGTGTCTCCCTCTCTCTCTGCCCCTCCCCCACTCATGCTCTGTCTCTCTCTGTCTCAGAAATAAATAAACATAAAAAAAAAAAAAAAAAGAATACACGATGGACCAGAAGCTGTAAGGAACCTACTGAAAGCTGTAAAACAGACAAAATCA
The DNA here is from genome assembly GCF_023721935.1 of Panthera uncia. Lineage (NCBI taxonomy): Eukaryota > Metazoa > Chordata > Mammalia > Carnivora > Felidae > Panthera > Panthera uncia. Next base: position 79,031,228 of record NW_026057578.1, on the reverse strand, counting down.
GATTGAAAAAGAAAGCAGAAACTTAAATGTCCAGAGGAGAAGACTGCTCCCCAAGTTGGAAAAAGCACCCAAAGTTCTCCATGCCCTTTGGAAGGAGATACTAGGAATGGGAAAAATTCTCCTGGGCTAGCAAGAGTGAATAATCAGGGGTGCAGGAGGGTGCCTGAGCAGAGAAAAATCAAAATAAATAGATATTAATTACCCCAGCTATTGTTAGAAAAGTAATTTGTAATGTTAAAAGAATTTAAGAATATACACAAGAAAAATAGGACTAGATGGTGTTATGGACTAAATTGTGTCCCCATGCCTTTGAAATTCATATATTGAAGCTCTAACCCCCAATGTGACTATTTGGAGACAGGTTAAAGTTGTAACCCTAATGCAGTATGATGGTGTCTATCAAAAGAGGCAGAGTCACTGCACAGAGGAAAGGCCATGAGAGTTTACAGCAAGAAGGTGGCTCTCTGCAAGCCAAGGACAGTGGCCTCAGGAGAAACCAACCTGTCAACAGCTTGGTCCTGGAACTTTAGCCTCCAGAATTGTGAGAAGATACATTGCTGTTTTTGAAAGCACCCACCGCATGGTATTTTGTTATGGTAGCCCTATCAGAGTGATATAAACAGCGTAACTTCAGTACCAGTAAATAGGAAAAGTACAAGAAAGAAAATGATAAATTATTAAAAAGCAAACAGGAAATAATCAAAAGGTAATCACTAAATAGTATAGTAATAGTAACTAGTAATAGTAACTAGAAAATACAAAATCAGCTGTTAAGAATGTCTAATCAGTAGTTATAAGGTGAGTGAATTAAATTCACCTATTGAAAATCAGAGACTGTAAGATTGGATTTTTTAAATATTCAGATATAGGTTGCATATAAAAAACGCCTCCAAACCTGAAATAACTTGGGAAAGTTCAAATGGAAAAAGATATACAAATAAATGCTGCCCAAACCAAGTACCAGACAAAATATCTGTGCTTTAAAAAATTGAATAGGGGAAAGAAAAGTGAGGTACATTAAAAATATGTCCTGAAATCCTTTGATATTTCTCTTTTCAAAAGCTGGTTCCTTACCCTCTCATCCCCTCTCATCTCACTTAAGTTATAACTTCTGAAACTAAGTAGTGTAATGTGTTGTGGCTTCCTTTTTGATCCCTTTGTCTCTGAACACTTGCTCTGCAGGAAGTCAGTTGCCACATCAGTAGGGTATTCAGGCAACCCTATTAAGAGGTCTATGCAGTGAGGTACTGATGTATCTTGTGAACAGCCTCCAGCCAAAATCCATGTCAATGAGCCACCGAGAAGTAGGTCCTTCATCCCCAAACTTTCAGATGACTGCATCTCTGGTCAGCATCTTGACTGAAAACTCACGAGAGACCCTGAGTCAGAATCACAGCTAAGTTGTCCTATATTCCTGACCCTCAGAAATTGTGAATCACTGTTTATCGTTTTAAGCTGCTAATTTTGGGGGGTTTGTTATGCAGCAATAGACAACTAACACAAAGGGATCCTTCATAATTATATAGTTGATAAGAGAAGTAATGCATCAAGTAGATATAGCACTATTCATTTAAGTACAGGGCTCCAGATTATTTTTTTAAAGAAAAATCTTCAAGGAAAAAATGCAAAATTCACAAATTGCAGGATATTAACACATACTTCTCAGAAAACTATATACAAAGAAGGAAATAAACAGTGAGGATCTTGAGGACTTGAATAACATTAATTAGAAAATTTGAGCTAATGATATATTTAATAAACAGAATACACATTATAAACTGACAAAATCAATCACAAGTGATCATATCGAACCCTCCAAGCATATCTCAGCAAATGCCATCTCTAAATGCATATTTCTAAATGCTCTCTTAGAGACCATATTCAAAAATTGTAATATATATGTAATAAAGGTTAAATAGACCACAAAAAGATTGTGCTGCTACAGTATAACATGTCACTCAAATTTTGACAGCATCCTTCTTTTTCTTTATTTTTAAAAATCATTTTGTTTTTTTAAATTTTTTAAGTTTATTTATTTTGACAGAGACAGAGACAGTGTGAATAGGGGAGGGGCAGAGAGAGAGAGAGAGAGAGAGAGAGAGAGAGAGAGAGAGGGAGGGAGGGAGAGAGAATGAATCCCAAGCAGGCTCTGCACCGTCAGTGCAGAGTCCGATGTGGGGCTCAGACTCATGAAACTGAGATCATGACCTGAGCTGAAACCGAGCATGAGACACAACCGACTGAGCCACCCAGGTGCCCCTCTTTTTATTTTAACTGAAGTGTAATTAACATAGGGTGTTTTATTAGTTTCAACAATTCTATGCATTATTCTCTGCTCATCAGGATAGGTGTACTTTTAATCCCCTTTATCTATTTCACCTCCTCCTCCCCCTCCCCAGCAATTACCAGTTTGTTCTCTGTGTTTTTTTTTCTTTTTTCCCTGTTTATTTTGTTTTTTAAAGTCCACGTGAGTGAAATCATTTGGTATTTGTCTTTCAATGTCTGCCTTATTTCACTTAATATTATACCCTCTAGCTATATCCATGTTGTCACAAATGGCAAGATTTCATTTTTTATGGCTCCATTACATATATATGTATATATGTATATATATATGTATGTATATATATGTGTATATATGATACATATATATACATATACACACACACACACACACACACACACACATATACATACCACATCTTCTTTATCCATTTATTCACACTTGGGTTGTTCCTGTATCTTGGTTATTGTAAATAATGTAGTAAATATAGGGGTGCATAAATCTTTTTGAATTAGTGCTTTCTTTTTCTTTGGTTTAAAACCTGGTAGCAGAATTACTGGATCATATGGTAATTCTTTTTCAACTTTTTGAGGAACCTCCAAACTGTTTTCCATAGTCCCTGCACCAATTTGCACTCTTACCCACACTGCAGAAAGGTTCCTTTTCTTCCACATCCTCACCAATACTTGTTATTTCTTTTTTTTGTTTAGAGTACATAATGTATTTAAATTCAACTTAGTTAACATACAGTGTATTAGTGGTTTCAGGAGTACAACCCAGTGATTTATCATTTACAAACAACACCCAGTGCTTATCCCAACAAGTGCCCTCCTTAGTGCACATTACCCATTTAACCACACCTTCACCTGCCTCCCCTCCAGTGACCTTCAGTTTGTTTTCTGTATTTGTCTCTTCTAGTTTGCCTCCATCTCCATTTTTATCTTATTTTTCCTTCCCTTCCCCATGTTCATCTGCTTTGTTTCTTAAATTCCATATATGAGTGAAATCATATGATATTTGTCTTTCTCTGACAGACTTATTTAGCTTAGCATAATACACTCTAGTTCCATCCACATTGTTGCAAATGATAGGATTTCATTCTTTTTGATTGCTAATATTCCTGTGTGTGTGTGTGTGTGTGTGTGTGTGTGTGTAAAATATATATAAACATACACCACATCTTTTTTTAGCCATTCATCAGTCAATGGACATTTGGGCTCTTTGCATAATTTGGCTCTTGTTGATAGCAGTGCTAATAAACATTGGGATGCATGTGCCCCTTCAAATCAGCATTTTTGTACCCTTTTAAATACCTATTAGTAAAATTTCTGGGCCATAGAGTAGTTCTATTTCTAATTTTTTGAGGAACCTCCATATTATTCTCCAGGGTGAATGGAACAGCTTGCATTCCCACCAATAGTGTAAAAGGGTTCCTCTTTCTCCACATCCTCACCAACATCTGTTGTTTCCTGAGTTGTTAATTTTAGCCATTTTAACAGGTGTGAGGTGGTATTTCATTGTGCTTTTGATTTGTATTTCTCTGATGATGAGTGATGTTGAGGATGTTTTCAGGTGCCCATTACCATCTGGATGTCTTCTTTAGAAAAGTGTCCAGTCATGTCTTCTGCACATTTCTTAATGGGATTATTTGTTTTTGGGGGCTGAGTTTGGTAAGTTCTTTAAAGATTTTGGATACTAACTTTTATCTGATATGTCATTTTCAAATATATTTTCCCATTTCATTTCATCAGTTGTCATTTAGTTTTGTTGATTGTTTCCTTCGCTGTGCAGTTTTGTATTTTGATGAGGTCCCAATAGTTCATTTTTGCTTTTGTTTCCCTTGCCCCCCAGAGACTGTCTAGTAAGAAGTTGCTGTGGCCAAGGTCAAAGAGTTTGCTGCCTGTTTTCTCCTGTAGGGTTTTAATGGTTTCCTGTCTCACATTTAGGTCTTTCATCCATTTTGAATTTATTTCTCTGAATGTTGTAAGAAAGTGGTCCACTTTCATTCTTGTGAATGTCACTGTCCAGTTTTCTCAGCACCATTTGCTGAAGAGACTGTCTTTTTCCATTGGATACTCTTTCCTGCTTAGTCAAGGATTAATTGGCTGTATATTTGTTATGTGGGTCCATTTCTGGGTTCTCTCTTCTGTTCCATTGATCTGTGTCTGTTTTTGTGCCAATACCATACTGTGTTGATGATTACAGCTTTGTAATACAGATTGAAATCCAGAATTGTGATGCCTGCAGCTTTGGTTTCCTTTTTCAAGATTGCTTTGGTTATTCATGGTCTTTTCTGGTTCCATACAAATTTTAGGATTGTTTATTCTAGCTCTGTGAAGAATGCTGGTATTATTTTGATAGGGATTGCATTGAATGTGTAGATTTCTTTGGGTAGTAATAACACTTCAACAATATTTGTTCTTCCTATCCAGGAGGATGGAATGTTTTTCCATTTTTTGTGTCTTCTTCAATTTCTTTCATAAGCATTTTATACTTGTCAGCCTACAGATCTTTTACCTTTTTGGTTAGGTTTATTCGTAGGTATCATGTTTTTGGGGGGCAATTATAAATGGGATTGATTCCTTGATTTCCCTTTCTGCTGCTTCATTATTGGTGTATAGAAGTGCAACTGATTTCTGTACATTGGTATTATATCCTGAGACTTTGCTGAATTCCCATACCAGTTCTAGCAATTTTTCGGTGGTGTCTTTTGTGTTTTCCATGTAGAGTATCATGAAGTCTGTGAAGAGTGAAAGTTTGACTTCTTCTTTGCCAATTTTGATGTCTTTTTTTCTTTTTGTTGTCTTATTGCTGAGGCTAGGAGTTTCAGTACTATGTAGACAAGAGTGGTGATAGTGGACATCCCGACTGTGTCCCTGGCCTTAGGGGGAAAGCTCTCAGCTTTTCCCCACTGAGGATGATATTAGCTGTGGGTCTTTTATATATGGCCATTACAATGTTGAGGAATGTTCCTTCTATTCCTAGTTTCTTGAGGGTTTTTATCTAGAAAGGATACTATATTTTGTTAATTGCTTTTTCTGCATCAATTGAGAGGACCATATGGTTCTTATCCTTGCTTTTATTAGTGTGGTGTATCATGTTAATTTATGAATATTGAACCAGCTCTGTAGCCCAGGAATAAATCCCATGTAATCAATGATGAGTAATTCTTTTAGTGTACTGTTGAATTCGATTTACTAGTATCTTGTTTAAAATGTTTACATCCAGATTCATCAGGAATATTGGCCTGTACTTCTCCTTTTTAGTGAGGTCTTTGTATGGTTTTGGAATCAAAGAAAGCTGTCCTTCCATTTCTATTTTCTGGAACAGTTTGAGAAAAATAGGTATTAATTCTTTAAGTTTCTGGTAGAATTCTCTGGAAAGCCATCTGGCCCAGGACTCTTGTTTGTTGGGATATATTTGGTGGAAACTGATTCCATTTCTTTGCTGATTATGGGCGTGTTCAAATTTTCTATTTCTTGCTACTTGAGTTTTGGTAGTGTGTAAGTTTTTAAGAATTTTTCCATTTCTTCCAGATTGCCCAGTTTGTTGGCATATAAGTATTTCTTTTTAATTGTATTTCTGTGTGTTGGTTGTGACTTCTCCTCTTTCATTCATGATCTTACCTATTTTGGTCCTCTCTCTTTTCTTTTGGAAAGTCTGGCTAGGAGTTTATCAATTTTGTTTATTCTTTCAAAGAATCAGCATTTAGTTTCATTGATTTGTTATTTTTTTTTGAATTCTATATCATTTATTTCTGCTCTAATCTTTATTATTTCCCTTCTTGGGCTGGCATTAGGCTTTATTTGCTACTCCTTTTCTAGCGGCTTTAGGGGTAGGTTTAGGATGTATATTTGGGACCTTTCTTACTTCTTGAGATAGGCCTGAGTTGCAGTATGCTTTCCTGTTAGGACTGCTTTTGCTGCATCTCAAAGGATTTGGACTGTTGTGTTTTCCTTTTCATTTGCTTCCATGTATTTTTTTTTCCCTTCTTTAATTCCCTGGTTAAGCTATTTGTCCTTTAGTAGGATGTTCTTTAATCTCCATGTATTTGAGGGCTTTACAAATTTTTTCTAGTGGTTGATTTTAAATTTCATAGCATTGTGACCTGAAAATATGCATGATCTTGATCTTTTTCTACCTGTCAAGGGCTGATTTGTGACCCAGTATGTGGTCTATTCAGGAGAATGCTCCATGTGCACTCAAGAAGAATGTGTATTCTGCTGCTTTAGGATGAAATGTTCTTAATATATCTGTTAAGTCCATCTGGTCCAGTGTGTCATTCAAAGCCATTGTTTCCAGAGATGCCTGGGTGGCTTGGTTGGTTGAACATCCAACTCCTAGTTTTGGCTCAGGTCATGATCTTACACTTCATGAGTTCAAGCCCTGCATTGGGTTCTGTGCACAGTGCAGAGCCTGCTTAGGATTCCGTTTGTCTCTTTCTCTGCCTCTCCCCTGCTTGCTCTCTAATTCTCTCTCTCAAAAATAAATAAATGAACATTTTTTAAAGCCATTGATTTCTTGTTGATTTTCTGCTTAGATTATCTGTCCATTGTTGTAAGTGGGGTATTAAAGTTCCCTATTAAGGAATTGTTATCAATGTGTTTATGTTTGTGAATGATTTATTTATTTGGGTGTTGTCGAGTTTGGGGCATAAATATTTACAATTGTTAGGTCTTCTTGATGGATAGACCCCTCAATTATGATATAATGCCCTTCCTCATCTCTTGTTAGAGTCTCTGTTTTAAAATTTAGTTTGTCTGATTGATCTATGGCTACTCCGGCTTTCTTTTGACTTCCATTAGTATGATAGACGGTCCTCCATCCCCTGACTTTCAATCTGCAGGTGTCATTAGGTCTAAAATGAGGCTCTTGTAGGCAACGTATACATGGATCTTACTTTTTTTTTATCCATTCTGATACCCTATGTCTTTTGATTGGAGCATTTAGTCCATTTACACTCAGAGTGATTACTGAAAGATATGAACTTAGTGCCATTGTGTTACCTGTAGAGTTGGTGTTTCTGGTGATGTTCTCTGGACCTTTGTAGTCTTTGTTCCTTTGGTTTGTTTTTTTTTCCTCCACTCAGAGATTCCCCCTTAAAATTTCTTGCAGGGTTGGTTTAGTGGTCATGAACTCCTTTAGTTTTTGTTTTTCTGGGAAACACTTTATCTCTCCTTCTATTCTGAATGACAGCCTTGCCAGATAAAGGATTCTTGGCTGCATATTTTTCCTATTCATCACATTGAGTATTTCCTGCCACTCTTCTGGCCTGCCAAGTTTCAGTGGACACATTTGCTGCTAACCTTAATGTCTGCCCTTGTAGGTTAAGGGCCTTTTGTCCCTAGCTACTTTCAGAATTTTCTTGTTATATTTGTTTTTTTGCAAGTTTCACAATGATATGTCGTGGTGGTATCCCATTTTTTGATTTTGAGGGGTGTTCTTTGTGCCTCTTGGACTTTAATGCCTGTTTCCTTCCCCACATTAAGGAAGTTTTCAGCTATAACTTGTTCAAATAAACCTTCTGCCCCTTTTTTCTGTCCTTTTTCTGGGATTCCTATGATACAGATACTGTTTCATTTTATGGAATCACTTCATTCTCTCTGCCTCCCCTTATGATCTAATAATTTCCTTTCCCTCTTTTTTCAGTGTCATTATTTTCCATACTTTTATATTCTATTTCACCTAATCTCTCCTCTGCTTTTTCAATCCTGTCACTTTTTCCAGTTTGTTTCCCATCTCAGTTATAGCATTTTAAAATTCATCTGAACTATTTCTTAGGTCTTTGATCTCTGCAGAAAGTGTTTCTCTGGTGTCTTCTATGCTTTTTTCAAGCCCAGCTAGTAGTCTTATGACTGTTGTTCTAAATTCTTGTTCACATAAATTGCTTATATCTGTTCTGAGAAAGGTACTGGCTGTGATTTATTCTTGACCATTCTTTTGGAGAGAATTCCTCTGTCTTGTCATTTTGGCTAAGCTTCTGTCTTTTGCATGTCTTAAAAGCTTGTTATGTTTCCTCCACCTGCGAGTGCTGCTGTATAAAAAAGGAGTCATACACTGTCCAGGGCCTGGCACTCCAGGAACTGTTTCTGGTGTGTGCTTTGTGCACTCTGCTGTTGGATTTTGACTGCTCTTTTCCCTCTTGTCAGTCATTTGGAGAGCCCTACCATGCTTGCAGTGGTGGAATGTTTGATCCCCTAACTAGATGTGCTTTGATGTGTCTGAAGTAACCCTGGAAAAAATAAGCAGTGGGGAGAGCCTCATCCCAATAAAAGAAAAGGAAAGGGAACAAAAAACCCCAAACAGAATCAGAATACTGTAAGACTGATTCCAAAGAAAAAGGAAGAAAAAAGGGGGAAGGGGAAAGCAGAAGAAGATAAATAAGAGGGAAAAAGAAAAGAATTAAAAAGCCAGATCCAAAAAAAGAGAAAAGGAAATGAAAAAATAAAACCCTTCTACAAACAAGGAACTAAGAGCCTGATTCCCAAAATTAAAATAGAAGAAGGAAGAAAAAGAAAAAAGAGCTGTCTGTTGGTGCATGGGGGGGGGGGGGGGGGGGGTACTGGCTGTGCTGTTCTGGAGGAGAGGCAGGCTATGTTGGCTCAGAATCAGTCTTGCCCCAGTAAATAAGCAGTTGACAGGGACAGAGGGGCAAGGTTTGGGGTAAGAGGGTCCTGCCTCCAACTGGGGGCTGGTGTGTTGCTCTCTGAAGTCCTACCAGATTGGTGTTGGCGGGGGGGGGGGGGGGGGGGATGCTACTACCTCAATCTCTTGTCCCCGGACCAGGGATCTCAACCCCTGCTCTTCAGGCAGCCCTCACAGTATAGCAAGGGCTATATAGTATAGCAGCTATACAGTATAGCAAGGGCAGTCATCTTGCGCTGCACCACAACTCTTTGGCGTTTTTTTTATTTGGCATGCAGCTGGGATTCAAAACCCAAAGTCTTAAAGGACCTGGTACCACGTGGAAATACTTCCCTTGTCCAGAGTAGAGCCTCTCTACCCTGCTGTTGAAAGGCCTTTGGCTGGTCCCTGCAGGGTCTTTTATACTGGGGAGGCAATAAGCCCTTTTCCAGAAGTACTCCAGGAAGGGGACTGTTCTCTCCCAGTGCATCCTGGAGATCTCTACACCTTATATGCACTCTGGGCCAGCGCCCTCCTCCCCAGAATCACACTCCACAGCTCTGCTCTGGAAAGTCGCACGCATTCAAAACCTCACAGTTTGAACTCCAAAAGCTGTTTGCAAAACAAACAAACAAAAACAAACAAACAAAGAAAACTTGGACACTGAGGACTTCTCACTCCCCAGTCCATGGTTCAGAGAGGTTTTCCTCATGTGGTAACTCAATGCTGCACTAACTCAACCCCTCTCTCTTTCCCTCCATTTTGTCTCTTCACAAAAGGGTTCCTTCTCCTGTGTGGTACTGCCATTTTTCTCTCCCCCAATTCACATCCACGCACCTTGCACCTACCAAGATGTCTCCCTCCAAGTATTAATATCCTTCTGCCACTCTGCAGATTGATTTCCTGGGTGTTCCAAGTAATCTGGCCTCAAAACAGCTGTGTTTGAGGGACAAGGAAAGGCCTGGGTCCCCCTACTTCTCCACCATCTTAATTCCTCCTCCAGCCCTTGTAAGTGTTTTCCCACCTTCTCTCTGTTCTTTCTGGGAACCAATTACATTTATGTTATACTACTTAATATTATTCACTGGCCACTAAAGCTCTGCTCATTATTTTCAGTATTTATTCCCTCTCTGTATTTAAATTACTCTGCTTGACCTTGTCCTGTGGCTCCATTCATTTTCTTTTCAGTCTTTTTTTTCTCTGTGTGCTTAATGTTGGATTGTTTTTATTGTTTAAGTTCACTGATCTTTTATTATTTATTATTTTTTAAATTTTTATTTAATTTATTTTTTAAATTTATATCCAAGTAAATTAGTATATAGTGTAACATATACTATTTGATTTCAGGAGTAGATTCCTTAATGCCCCTTACCCATTTAGCCCATCCGCCCTCCCACAACCGCTCCAGTAACTCTCTGGATGCATATTTAAGAGTCCCTTATGTTTTTGTCCAACTCCCTATTTTTATATTGTTTTTGCTTCACTTCCCTTATGTTCATCTGTTTTGTATCTTAAAGTCCTCATATGAGTGAAGTCATATGATATTTGTCTTTTCTAATTTCCCTTAGCATAATACCCTCTTGTTCTATCCACATAGTTGCAAATGGCAAGATTTCATTCTTTTTGATTGCCCAGTAATACTCCATTGTATATATATACCACTTCTTCTTTATCCATTCATCTGTCAATGGAATGGCTCTTTCCATACTTTGGCTATTGTTGATAGTGCTCCTATAAACATTGGGGTGCATGTGCTCCTTCAAAACAGCATGCCTCTATCCCTTGGATAAATACCTAGTAGTACAATTGCTGGGTTGTAGAGTAGTTCTATTTTTAATTTTTTGAGGAACCTCCATACGGTTTTCCAGATTGGCTGCACCAGTTTGCATTCCCACCAGCAGTGCAAAAGAGATCCCCTTTCTCCTCATCCTCACCAACATCTGTTGTTGCCTGAGTTGTTAATGTTAGCCATTTTGACAGGTGTGAGGGAGTATCTCATTGTGGTTTTGATTTGTATTTCCCTGATGATGAGGTATGTTCAGCATTTTTTCATCTGGTGTTTGGCCATCTGGATGTCTTCTTTGGAGAAGTGTCCACTCACATCTTTTGCCCATTTCTTCACTGGATTGTTTGTTTATTGGGTGTTGAGTTTGATAAGTTCTTTATAGATTTTGGATACTAACCCTTTATCTGATATGTCATTTACAAATATCTTCTCCCATTCTCTTGGTTGCCTTTTTGTTTTGCTGATTGTTTCCTTCACTGTGAAGAAGCTTTTTATTTTGATGAGGTCCCACTAGTTCATTTTTGCTTTTGTTTTCCTTGCCTCCGGAGACATGTTCCATAAGAAGTTGCTGTGGCCAAGGTCAGAGAGGTTTTTGCCTGCTTTATCCTCGAGGATTTTGATGGCTTCCTCTCTTACATTTAGGTCTTTCATCCATTTTGAGTTTATTTTTGTGTATGGTGTAAGAAAGTGGTCCAGGTTCATTTTTCTGCATGTTGCTGTTCAGTTTTCCCAGCACCACTTGTTGAAGAGACTGTCTTTATTCCATTGCATGTTCTTTCCCGCCTTGTCAAAGATTAGTTGGCCATAGGTTTGTGGGTCCATTTCTGGGTTCTGTATTCTGTTCCATTGATCTGAGTGTCTGTTCTTGTGCCAGTACCATACTGTCTTGATTATTACAACATTGTAATACAGCTTGAAGTCCGGGATTGTGATGCCTCCTGCTTTGGTTTTCTTTTTCAAGATTGCTTTGGCTATGTGGGGTCTTTTCTGATTCTATACAAATTTTAGGATTGTTTGTTCAGCTCTGTGAAGAATGCTGGTGTTATTTTGATAGGGATTGCATTGAATGTGTAGATTGCTTTGGGTAGTATTGACATTTTAACATTTGTTCTTCCTATCCAGGAGCATGGAATATTTTTCCATGTTTGTGTCTTCTTCAATTTCTTTCATCAGCTTTCTATAGTTTTCAGTGTATAGATTTTTCACCTCTTTGGTTACATTTATTCCTAGGTATTTTATGGTTTTTGGTGCAGTTGTAAATGGGATTGATTCATTGATTTCTCTTTATGTTACTTCACAATTGGGTGTATAGGATGCATCCAATTTCTGTGCGTTGATTTTATATCCTGCCACTTTGCTGAATTCATGGATAAGTTCTAGCAGTTTTTTGGTGGAATCTTTTGGGTTTTTCATGTAGAGTATCATGTCATCTATGAAGAGTGAAAGTTTGACCTCCTCTTGGCTGATTTGGATGCCTTTTGTTTCTTTGTGTTGTCTGATTGCTGAGGCTAAGACTTTCAATACTATGTTGAATAACAGTGGCAAGAGCGGACATCCTTGTCTTGTTCCTGACCTTAGTGGGAAAGCTCTGTTTTTCCCCATTGAGGATCATATTAATATTGGGTCTTTCATACACAGCTTTTATAATCTCGAGGTATGATCCTTCCATCCCTTCTTTCTTATGGGTTTTTATCAAGAAAGGATGCTATATTTTGTCAAATGCTTTCTCTGCATCTATTGAGAGGATCATATGGTTCTTGTCCTTTCTTTTATTGATGTGATGAGTCACATTGATTATTTGGTGGATATTGAACCATCCTGTCATCCCAGGTATAAATCCCACTTGGTCGTAGTAAATAATTTGTTTAATGTATTGTTGGATCCGGTTGGCTAATACCTTGTTGAGGATTTTTGCATCCATGTTCATCAAGGAAATTGGTCTCTAGTTCTCCTTTTTTTGTGAGGTCTTTGTCTGGTTTTGGAATCAAGGTAATGCTGGCTTCATAGAGTTTGGAAGTTTTCCTTCCATTTCTATTTTTTGGAACAGCTCCAAGAGAATAGGTGTTAACTCTTCCTTAAATGTTTGGTACAATTCCTCTGGAAGTTCATCTGGCCTTGGACTCTTGTTTTTTGGGAGATTTTTTTATTACTAATTCAATTTCTTTACTGGTTATGGGTCTGTTCAAATTTTCTATTTCTTCCTGTTTCCGTTTTGGTAGTGTATATGTTTCTAAGAATTTGTCCGTTTCTTCCAGATTGCCCATTTTATTGGCATATAATTGCTCATAATATTCTCTTATTATTTTTATTTCTACTGTGTTGGTTGTGATCTCTCCTCTTTCGTTCTTGATTTTGTTTATATGAGTCTTTTCTTTTTTCTTTTTGATCAAACTGGCTAGTGGTTTATTAATTTTGTTAATTCTTTCAAAGAACCAGCTTCTGGTTTCATTGATCTTTCTACTGTTGGTTTTTTGTTTTTGTTTTTTGTTTCAATAGCATTGATTTCTGCTCTAATCTTTATAATTTCCTGTCTTCTGCTGGTTTGGGGATTAATTTGCTGTTCTTTTTCCAGCTCTTTAAGGTGTAAGGTTAGGTTATGTGTCTGAGACCTTTCTTCCTTCTTTAGGAAGGCCTGGATTGCTATATAGTTTCCTCTTATGACCACCTTTGCTGCATCCCTGAGGTTTTGGGGTGAGGTGTTGTCATTTTCATTGGCTTCTATGTACTTTTTAATTTCCTCTTTAACTTCTTGGTTAGTCCATTCATTCTTTAGTAGGATGGTCTTTAGTCTCCAGGTATTTCTTACCTTTCCAAATTTTTTCTTGTGGTTGTTTTCTAGTTTCATAGCATTGTGGTCTGACAGTATGCACGGTATGATCTCTATCTTTTCGTACTTGTTGAGGGCTGATTTGTGTCCCAGTATGTGGTCTACTCTGGAGAACATTCCATGTGTACTGGAGAAGAATGTATATTCTGCTGCTTTAGGATGAAATGTTCTGAATATATCTGTTATGTCCATCTGGTCCAGTGTGTCATTCAAAGCCATTGTTTCCTTGTTGATTTTCTGATCACATGATTTGTCCATTGCTTTAAGTGGGGTGTTGAAGTCCCCTACTATGATGGTATTATTATCAATGAGTCTTTATGTTTGTGATTAATTGATTTATATATTTGGGCGCTGCACATTTGGAGCATAAATGTTTACAACGGTTAGGTCTTCTTGGTGGATAGACCCCTTAATTATGATATAATGTCCTTCTTCATCTCTTGTTACAGTCTTTATTTTAAAGTCTAGATTGTCTTAAGTATGGCTACTCTGGCTTTCTTTTGGCAATCATTAGTATGATAGTTCTCCATTTCTTACTTTCAGTCTGAAGATGTCTTTAGGTCTAAAGTGGGTCTCCTGTAAACAGAATATAGACAGATCTTGTTTTCTTATTCATTCTGTTACACTATGTCTTTTGATTGGAGCATTTAGTCCATTGACGTTTAGAGTGAGTACTGAAAGATAAGAGTTTATTGCCATTATGTTTCTTGTAGAGTTGGAGCTTCTGGTGGTGTTATTTGGTCCTTTCTAGTCTTTGTTGCTTTTGGTCTTTTTTTTTTTTTTCCCATCTTTTCTCCCCTCAGAGAGCCCCCTTTCAAATTTCTTGTAGGGCTGGTTTAGTGGTCACAAACTCCTTTAATTTTTGTTTGGGAAACTTTTAATCTCTCCTTCTATTTTGAATGACAGCCTTGCTGGATAAAGAATTCTTGGCTGCATATTTTTCCAATTTAGCACATTGAATATATCCTGCCACTCCTTTCTGTCCTGTCACGTTTCTGTGGATACGTCTGTTGCAAACCTGATCTGTCTTCCCTTGTAGGTAAAGGACTTTTTTTCCCTTGCTGCTTTCATGATTCTTTCCTTGCCTGATTATTTTGTGAATTTTACTATGATATGCCTTGTTGATGGTTTGTTTTTGTTGAATCTTATCGGAGTCCTCTGTGCTTCCTGGATGTTGATGTCTGTGTCTTTCCTCTGGTTAGGAAAGTTTTCTGCTATGATTTCCTCACATAACCCTTCTACCCCTTTTTCTCTCTCTTCTTCTGGGACCCTTATGATTCTGATGTTGTTTCCTTTTAATGACTCACTGATTTCTCTAACTCTTAAATCGTGCTCTTTTGCCTAGTGTCTCTCTTTTTTTCTGCTTCATTATTCTCCATAAGTTTGTCCTCTATATCGCTGATTCACTGCTCTGCCTCACCATCCTTGTCTCTGTGGCATCCATTCAAGATTGCATCTCAGTGACAGCATTTTTTATTTCATTCTGACTAGCTTTTACTTCTTTTATCTGTAAAGAAAGGGATTCTAATCTATTTTTGACCTCAGCTAGTATTCTTATTATCATGATTCTAAATTCTGGTTCAGACATCTTGCTTGTATCTGTGTTAAGCCCCTGTGTTGTCTTTCTTTTTGGTGAATTCCTTCATTACATCATTTTGAAGGAAGAAAAGGAATTAATAAGGGAAAAAAATAAAATTAAAAAATTAAAAACAACACAGGCACACACACACACAAAATCAAATAAATGATGCTAGAATAGGTTGTCTTGGTCTGGTATTGAAAGGAGAGTGATAGATGAGAGGAGAAAGGGAGGGGAAAACAAAGAAAAAATTGAAAAGAAAAAAAACAAGAAAAAAAGAAACGTTTGAAAATTTGAGAAAATGAATACAATGAAATAGAATAAAATGAAATGATGGAAGTAAATTATAATTTGAAACATTTACAAAAAAAGTAAAAAATATAGTAGAAAAAAATATTTTAATAAAAGTAAATTTTTTCTTTCCCTATTCAAGAAAGAAAAGAAACGAAAAAGAAAAAAAGAGAAAATTGAATAGATGGACCAGTGAACAGACTGAAATACAATTGAAATTATATCATTTTTCCCTAGAAGTCAAACTGTGAAGCACTTTAGTCTGTAAACTAAGCAGGTGGAGAGATTTGTTGTGTTCCTAAAGAGCGAGGTTGGCCCAGTTGAGCAGGGCTTAGTGTAATGGATCCATTTTCCACTAGATGGTATTGCCTAGCTTACTGTGGTAGATTGTTGTGGCACTTGTAGGTGGGTATGCGCATGTGCGGAAGGGGTAAAAATGGCGTCACCCAGCTGCCTAGTCTCTGGTATTGGAAGTCTGCTCTCCTGGACCAGCAATCACGCACCCATCCTTTGTCTCCAACTTCTGTCCACTCCCTGCTTTTACGCTGTCACCAAGCTGTCCGGTTGCCAGGCAGCACCTCCCTCCTGAGTTTTATCTCAGATGCGGCTGTGTTTCCCGACCCCTCACTTCTGAGGGACTGCGGCTTTGACCCGCTCAGATCCCCTGGGGGAGGGTCTCACCGAGCAATGGCTGGGTGCTGGCCACACCCAGAAACATTCGTGGAACTGTGCTGCTGCCGATGCCCAGAGATTGCGGCTGGGTGCCAGCCCAGCCCAGAAAAAGTTCACACAACCATGTAGCAGCAGCGTTTCAGGGATTATGGGAAATCACAATACACACCTGGCACCAAGCTTCACCCTAACGACCTTATTCCAGCACCAGCGAATGTGGTTGTTCTCTGGGGTCTGCTTGGACCGGGTGACCACACAGCTTCTACCAATGTCCTTACAGCATTGGAACTGCTTCTCCCCATGTGGCCCGAGGACCTCCCAGACCCCACTCTGCTCCTGGGGATTCACCCTTCCCACCAGAACACTGCCAGGTATTGAGCTGAAGACTTTCAGACTCTGTGCTCCCCGCCCTGTTTGTAGAGTCTTAATGGAATTTAAACCCTCTCCTTTCTCCCTTTTTAGTTCAGTCCCTGTGGCTGTTTCCACTTTTCCACTTTCGGGGGGGGGGGTGCTTTTCCTGTGCTCTCCCCCATCTCCATCCTCTCTCCACAAGCAAAAACAGCTCCCTGCCTTCCGTGGCTTCTCTTCCCCATTTCATATCTCTGTGCTGTGTACCTGCTGGGTTCTGTGGTGCAGGTTGTGCAGATTGTTGTGTTGATCCTCAAATCAGTTTTCTAGGTGTGCAGGATGGTTTAGTGTTGATCTGGCTGTATTTCATGGACTCGAGACCCCAAAAAAACCTTCCATGCTGTTATGCCATCTTGGCTCCTCTCACCACCGATCTTTTATTCTTTAGTGTCTGATTTGTTTACTCCTTTCCAGTGAACTTTTCATTTTAGATACTATATTTTAAATTTCTAGTTCCATTTGGTTTTTTAAAATATCATTTAATCTTTCTTTGTGTTTTCCCTTAAATGTATATGTCTCTCAGTAAATGTGTGCATATGTATATGTCTGTTTTAAAGTTATTTTTGCTAATTCCATTATCTCTGCCATTTCTATGTCCACTCCAAGTGACCGATTTTTCTCTTTGTTAGGGTCACATTTTCTTAGTATTTCTCATATCTAGTATATCGTCATTAGTAGCTGGAGTTCATGAATTTTGTTGCTGAGTGTGGGAATTTGTTCTGTTCCTTTAAAGAATGTACAGATGGTGGGGCGCCTGGGTGGCTCAGTTGGTTAAACGTCTGACTTCGGCTCACGTCATGATCTCTCACCATTCGTGAGTTTGAGCCCTGCATCAGGCTCTGTGCTGACAGCTCAGAGCCTGGAGCCTGCTTCAGATTCTGTGTTTCCCTCTCCCTCAGCCCCTCCTCCCTCATGCTCTTTCTCTCTCAAAAATAAACATTAAAAAAAATGTACAGTTGGTAATATTTTTGCACCATCTTTAGTCATAGAAATCCCTTTAAGTTGATTACTGAGTACTATTAAGGTGACCCCAGTAATACTGATATCTTCCTTTCCTTCTTGTATGATAAGGTGCCCCCAGTCTGCTATCAATGATATCTCTGAATTCTTTTTATTTCTTTTAGTAGCAAATGGTTACTAGAGTTAAGACTGTTGCTAATGTACCTTTTTCTACTGAGTTTGGCATTGTTTTCTAGAGGAGAGAGCTAGAACAAAAGTAGTCAAAATATTCTTTTATAAAGGGCTACACAGTAAGTATTTTGGCCTTGCAGGTCACATAGTCTCTGTCATTATTCAATTCTGCCATTGTAGCTTGAAAGAAGACATCAGCAATACATAAACAAATGAGTATGACTGTTTTAATAAGACTTAATTTTCAAAAATTGGTTGTAGGTTGGATTTGGTTCACAGGCTGTACTTCGCTGACCTCTGTTATACAACATTTCTAGAAAACGGCTTTAGAATATTTCTACAAATATGATTCCCACTAGTATAATTATGAAAACATTCTAAGATTTCATTGCAATTCCTTTATTTTTAGAGATATGCCATAAGAGATAAATGTCTGTATTTTAAACTGATTTGAAAATACTTTTTTTGTGTAATTATGCCACCAAATTGATGTCTTAAGTTCATTAACTTGATTGTGAAATTTCAGGAATAATTTAAAAGTTTTATTTTATCTTATAATTATGTAAAAATGATTCTAAGTTAGATTTTAAAAAATGGTACATTCAGTGAAGTCTAACTTCACTCTCTGTTTTCTTCACATTGTTCCTTTCATTCCTCTTTAGGTTGTCATTATGGTTTATCCATCTTTTATGGAAAATACATAATACCATATATGCATATATGTTCATCTAAACCCCTGTTTTACTATTTTAGTAGCACACTAAACACATTGTTTGGCAACTTGATTTTTTCTTAACTCCATGTATCTTGGCAGTGACTCCCTAGCAGTATAAAGATCAAAAGACTTTTTAAAATTATGATAATTATACAGGCATCCTTTGGAGATACTGTAGGTTCAAATCCAGACCACAGCAATATAGTGAGTCAAATGAATTTTTTGGCTTCTCAGTGTATTTCTACTTATATTTATACTATACTGTAGTCTATTAAGTATGTAATAGAATACAGTACCATAAAAGAAAATATGCATACCTTAATTTAAAAATACTTTATTGCTAAAAATTGCTAACAATCGTCTAAGCTTTCAGTGAGTTGTAATACTTTTGCTGGTGGAGAGTCTTGTCTTGATGTTGATGGCAGCTAGGCGATCAGGTGGTAGTTTCTGAAAGTTAGAGTGGCTGTGGCAATTTCTTAAAATAAGACAGCAATAGTTTGCTGCATCAATGGACTCTTCCTTTCACAATTTCTCTTTCACATGTAATGCTGTTTGATAACATTTTACCCACAGTAGACCTTCTTCCAAAATTGGAATTAATCCTCTCAAATCTTGCTGCTGCTTTATTGACTAAGTTTATGTAATACTTTAAATCCTACTTTGCATTTCAACAGTTTTCCCAGCATCTTCACTAGGAGTAGATTTCATCTTAAACCACTTTCTTTGCTCATCCATAAGAAGCAGCTCTTCATTGGTTCAAATTTTGTCATGAGACTGCAGCAATTCAGTCACAACTGAGATTCCACTTCTAGTCCTCTTGTTACTTTCATCTGTAGTTATTTCCTCCACTGGTCTTGAACCCCTCAAAGTCATCCATGAGGGTTGGAATCAACTTCTTCCAAACGCCTATTCATGTTGGTACTTTGACCTCTTTCCATGAATTGCGAATGATCTTAATGGCATCTAGAATGGTGAATGATTTCCAGGAAGTTTTCAATTTACTTAGCCCAGATCCATGAGAGGAATCACTATATATGGCAGCTATGAAATGTATTTCTTTAATAATAAAACTTGAGGGGCGCCTGGGTGGCTCAGTCGGTTAAGCGTCCGACTTCAGCTCAGGTCACGATCTCGCGGTCCGTGAGTTCGAGCCCCGCGTCAGGCTCTGGGCTGATGGCTCAGAGCCTGGAGCCTGCTTCCCATTCTGTGTCTCCCTCTCTCTCTGCCCCTCCCCCGTTCGTGCTCTGTCTCTCTCTGTCTCAAAAATAAATAAAACGTTAAAAAAAAATTTTTTTTTAATAAAAAAAAAATAATAAAACTTGAAAGATGAAATTGCTCCTTTCTCCATGGGCTGCAGAATGGATGTTGTGTTAGCAGGCATGAAAACAATATGAATCTCGTTGTATATCTCCATCAGACCTCTTGGATGACCAGGTGCATTGTCAACAAGCAGTAATATTTTGAGGGGAATCATTTTTTACTAAGCAGTAGGTCTCAACAGTGGGCTTAAAATAATCAGTAAAGCATATTGTAAACAAATGTGCTTTCATCCAGGTTTTGTCCTTCCATTTCTAGAATACAGTCAGAGTAAATTAACATTAATTCCTAAGGGCTGCTAAGATTTTTGGAATGCAAGTGAGCACTGGTTTCAACTTACAGTCCCCAGCTGCATTAACCCCGAACAAGACAGTCAGCTTCTCCTTTGAAGCCAGTATTGACATCTGTAGGTAAGAAAGTCCTCGATGGCATCTGCTTCCAATAGAAGGCTGTTTCTTCTGCATTGAAAATCTGTTGTTTAATATAGCCACCTTCATTAATGATCTTAGCTAGAACTTTTAGATAACTTGCTGCAGCTTCTACATCAGCACTTGCTACTTCACCTTGAACTTTTATGTTATGGAGATGGATTCTTAAACCTCATGAATCAACTCTGCTAGTTTCACACTTTCCTTCTGTAGCTTCCTTACCTCTCTGAGCCTTAAAAGAATTGAAGAGATTTAGGGCTTTACTCTAGATTAGGTTTTGGCTTAAGGAAATTCTGACTGGTTTGATCTTCTATCCAGACCACTAAAACTTTTTCCATATCACCAACAAATCTGTTTTGCTTTCTTGTCATTCATGAGTTCACTGGAGTGGTACTCTTTGTTTCCTTCAAGAACTTTTCCTTTGCATTCACAACTTAACTGTTTGGTGCAGAGGCCTAGCTTTCAGCCTGTCCTGGCTTTTGATGTGCCTTCCTCACTTAGCTTAATCATTTCTAGCCTTTGATGCAAAGTGAGAGACATGCAGATCTTCCTTTTACTTGAACTACTTAGAGGTCATTGTAGGGCTATTAATTGGCCTAATTTCAACATTTTTTTGTCTCAGGGAATAGGGAGGCACAAGAAGATGGAAAGAGATGGGGAAATAGTCAGTGGAGCAGTCAGAACACACACATTAGTTAAGTTCACCATCTTATATGGGCATGGTTTATGGTGCCCCAAAACAATCATAATAGTAGCATCAAAGATCACTGATCACAGATCACCATAACAAATTCATTAACAATGAAAAAGCTTGAAATATTTTGAGAATTACTAAACTATGACAGTGACACAAAGTGAGCAAATACCATTGGAAAAAATGGTGCCAATAGACTTACTTAATGCAGGATTACCACAAAACCTTCACTTTTGGAAAAAAAAAGCAGTATTTATAATGTGCAATAAAGTGAAATGCAATAATACAAGTTATGCCTATATATACATTAGTGCAAAAAACATGAAAACCTAGTGAGCATGAATAATTTTTTGAAAAATATAAATGGCTAAAAATAACATACTAAACAAATGAATTAAAATCATCCAGTAGCCACAAGAAAAAATTCATACAAGTCAAAAATATAACTCCTGAAAGGAAGCAGAAAGTTTTATTTATGAGTTCTGTGAAAACCTCAAAAACATGCAATTTCCAATAAGTTTTTCTAACATAAAAATATGTGCCCCTATAATTAAACTTGGTAAAAAAATAAATAAATTACTTCCACATGTTTTCATATTTAAAATGATTATTCATTGCTCTGATTTATATAAGAAAGATGATTTACATAGACATTAAGAGTTGATTACTAAAATTTATGTGCATGTAACTATTTGATACATTATTATCTTCAAAGTTAATTTTCCTCAAATCTACAAAATAGAGAAATTCAATTAGCACATTATCAGAAACAAGTACTTTATTCCTGATTTTTAAAACTTTTTGATCAAATTTTCTAATCTGAAATTATAAAATAATAGGTAAAAAACAAGTAACAGAAAAAGAATTATGTCAGCATTTTACTTTAATTGAAATACAGCAACATAAACTTGAATTCTGAAAGCAATTTTGGACAAGGTAAACTTGAATATCTATAATTAGAATTTAAATTTCATTTATCAATTGGTTTGAACTAACTTAAATGTTACAGCTAGAACATGGTATTCTTTTTTTTTTCTTTAATTTTTTTTAATGTTTATTTTTAAGAGAGAGAGAGAGAGAGAGAGAGAGGGGGAGACACAGAATGTGAGCAGGCAGATGAGGAGAGAGAAGGAGACAGAATCCAAAGCAGGCTCCAGGCTCTGAGTTGTCAGCACAGAGCCTAACACAGGGCTCAAACTCACGAATGGTGAGAGATCATGACCTGAGCCGAAGTCAGATGCTGATCCACCCGGGCACCCCTAGAACATGGTATTCTTAAATATGCATAAGCTGTTGCATGTCTTTATAGTGCTTTTTTATTTCATACAAACTTATCAGTCCCTGGAAACATTATAAAAATTAGAAAAGATTATAACAATAATATGTTATAAAAGTTAACTGTTAATAACTGATCCAAAGTATGATATAAAGATAAAAATCTATTCAAGATTGCTTTTTAGTTTTAAATATTTTGTTGTAAATTTGCATATTAATTCTGGTAGTACATTCAAAAGTCATCTGTGAAAGGTGGTAAGAACCCAGTAGCAGCAAGTTTTTTTATTTTTGATCCTAGATAACACAGACAGGATATGTGTAAATATTTAAACCTGGATCATGGCCAAAGACTATCAGTGTTTGTCATCTTTTGTGCAGTGGAAGCCAATTTCACTTAATAGTGCTAAATGATGATACTAATTTAAGTCAATTTGGCAAATGTAAAATTATAAAATTGTTACTGAGAATGACAAAAACTAAGTGGTTTATTCTTCTGAATATTTTTCTGAAAACTTCCTTCCAGGTTAGTAACACTTTAATAAAAGAACTATCCACCAACTAGGTAACCTGGTTGGGTGGTAGTAAAAGTTGGGATTTATCAATAGGGTACTTTTCAAATCTATTGCCATCTATGTTGTCCATTTAGTCTTGTTAATTTTAATCTTATACAATAAATCTCTAAAAACAGACCAATAAAACAAAAAATGACTATACAACTTCCAATGTCTCCTATGCCTTGTGCCTCTCAGACACATGATTCTAAACTAAGCATGTGGTAACACAGTCCACTAGTATGTGAGAACCTTGATGGCTGTACATCAGGGGTGGATCCATGTTTTATAGAGCTTGAAGTTTGTATAATTTGAGGAGTACTTCTTAAGAAAAAATTTCAAATTTCAAATACAAAATTAGGTACTGGAAAGGCATGTGCAAATAAGAAGTATTGAAGCTTAAGCTTCATTAATTTTGTGGTAAATTCTCCTCTGTATATGGTGCATAATAGATATTCCATTATTATTTATGGAATGATTTTTTTTTATTAATTGTAATTGAATTTGAACTCAGGGTGAGTGGAAGGGCATGGCAACCCTGGTAGTGGCCTCTTGAAATGTCTTAATATGTGATTTAACAGTACATTAGCCTTAGTCTCAACCAGCATTACTGTATATCCATTATTCATGTATGTACTGGTCTAGTCAGGTGTAAGACATGAAAATGGAATATAAAGCCAAGTGGCTTTTATTTTCTTGACTCATTTAGAATATAACCATTTTCCAGAGATATATGAACACACTAAGATGTATATATCCAACATTTAAATTAAATTCCAACATTAAAACTATCCAAAAGTTAAAAAATAAGTGAAGCTAGAGGATAAACTGGCAAGTGATACAGATACTAGATATGTCTTGCATCAAACCCTAAAGAGTTTTGTATTAGACCCTAAAGATGCATCAACTATGTCAACTGAGGAGCATGGAGTTAAAGGGATATATTCTCTACTACATTTAGCTAAAGACTATACTCAGACATGTGAATGGCAGGGAAGCTCACAAGTGTATCAGCAAGTAAATAGACTGTTTCTAAATAGAAAGATTAAAGAATGAAAACCTTCATGGTAGAGATACAGTAACAACTTAGGAACTGTTGAGGGTTACCTTCCTCAAATTAATGACCTCATTCTTTAAAACAATTAAAAAATAAAGAGGAAAAATCATAGAATTAAGGAAAACTGAGAGAGTGAGACAGAGAAAATGATCCAGAAATAATTTGTGGGCCACAGATCTTATAGCCAACACTTACATCACTGCTAAACATAAAGTACTGAAGTTAGTAACTCACTAAGAAAACCATATTTATATGGGTATGTTTCTTTCTCTTTGGTTTATATGCCTGTGTAATAGTGCTGTAGAGCCTTACTGTTAGAGTAAGTCTTTCATATTTTTGACGATTTGCTTTGACATAAGAATTTTAAGATCAACTTGTCAAGTTCCATTAAAACCCCTGAAGTGATTTTATTGTATTCCACTGGATTTTATAAATTACATGGGGTCAGAATTGATCTTTGTCATGTATGGTCTTTTTCAGACGTAAGTAGGTGTGTCTATATTTTAATCAGGTGCTCACTTATGTTGCCCAGTAATATTTGGTAATTTCTTCTCAAATTTATTGCATATATTTTGCTTATTTTCAGTGAAGAATCACAAATTTTTCCAGAGAAGAGAAAATAGAAAACAAGCCACCTAACTTATTTTGTAAGGCTAATATAACCTTGGTAGCAGTGTGGGCTTATTAGCTGTCAGGCTCAAGTAAAGTCATTGACTTTTCTTAAGAACATAGATGTAAACGTCTTAAATATTAGCAAATCAACTACAGTAGTGTATATTTTTAAGTTATTACAAATTACTTCATTGAATAATATGGACCCATTATGAAAATATTATGCCACTCTTGAATTAAAAGAAAAAAACCCACGTAATTATTTCACTTGATGTACACTAAAGTAGCTTCCAATTTTTCATTGTTATAAGTAATGCTGTTATTGTCAATCTTTGTACATACATTGTCACATTATTTTCTTAGGAGTTTACAAAAGTGTATATATAGGTAAATTTTTTATTCTAATATACTGTTAGGACACAGAATAAATAACTTTTTCTGGAAAGATCCATATAGCAAATATTATAGGCTTGTGGACCAAGAAGCAAAATTAAGGTTATTATGTCAGTACTTATATATAGCAAGGAAAAAACAAACAAAGCATAAATCTTTACTGACTAAATTAGAAATATAAT
Source organism: Panthera uncia (assembly GCF_023721935.1). Classification (NCBI taxonomy): domain Eukaryota; kingdom Metazoa; phylum Chordata; class Mammalia; order Carnivora; family Felidae; genus Panthera; species Panthera uncia. The sequence goes on along the minus strand of NW_026057578.1, from coordinate 79,006,402 downwards.
AATTAAGTAGTTTTGCTAATACAAGTCAACAAATGTAAATAATGGAATTCTTTTTTATGGGGATAACATTGTACTTAAATTAGGGTTGAAAGCTGGTGTTCCTCATTAAAAAAAATCTGCAAATGTTCATCTGTAAATACTGAGCTATGATGAGTTTGTATGTATTTCACTTTTGCAAATTTCTTTCCTCATAGATAGGTACTGCCACATGTTAATATCATTAACCCATAGGCATATGGTTTTAATTGAGTATATTCACCAATTCAAAGATATTTTTAGAATTCCATTAACTAAAAGACAGAATGCCGTTTAGCATGTCATTTTATTACAAATTAGTCACATTAATTTAAATTAGTTGTAAAATTATAAAAGTTAATTTGTAATAAAATTAATTTGTAATAAATTTGTAATTAAAATTAATTTATTATGAAATTAATTTGTAATACAATGACATGCTAAACAGCATTCTATATTGGGACCTCATCAAGATAAATAGCTTCTGCACAGTGAAGGAAACAATCAACAAAACTAAAAGCAACTGATTAGGAAAAGATATTTGCAAATGACATATCAGATAAAGAGTTAGTATCCAAAATCTATAAAGAACTTACCAAACTCAACACCCAAAAAAACAAATAATCCAGTGAAGAAATGAGCAAAAGACATGAACAGACACTTTTTCCAAAGAAGACATCTAAATGACTACAGACACATGAAAAGATGCTCAACATCCCTCATCACCAGGGAAATACAAATCAAAAGCACAGTGAGATACCACCTCACACCTGTCAGAATGGCTAAAATGAACAACTCAGAAAACAACAGATATTGGCGAGGATGCAGAGAAAGGGAAATCCTTTTGCACTATTGAGAATGCAAACTGGTGCAGCCAGTCTGGAAAACAGTATGGAGGTTCCACAAAAATTTAAAAATAGAACTACCCTATAACCAGAAATTGCATTACTAGGTATTCATCCAAAGTATACAAAAATGCTCATTCAAAGGGGCACATGTACCCCAGTGTTTATAGCAGCACTATCAACAATACCCAAATTATGGAAAGAACCCAAATGTCCACCAAATGATGAATGGACAAAGAAGATGTGTGTGTGTGTGTATACAATATATATATAATGTGTGTGTACATATATATGTATGATATATATAATACATATATACATACACACACACCCACAATGGAATATTAATAGACAAACAAAAAGAATGAAATGTTGCCACTTGCAACAACATGGACGGAACTAGAGTGTATTATGCTAAGTGAAATAAGTCATTCAGAGAAAGACAGACATCATGATTTCACTCGTGGAATTTAAGAAACAAAAAAGATGAACATAGGGGAAGGGAAGGAAAAATAAGATGAAAAGAGAGAGGGAGGCAAACCATAAGAGACTCTTAAATACAGAGAAGAAACTGAGGGTTGCTGGAGGGGTGTTGAGTGGGGGGATAGGCTAAATGGGTGATGGGCATGAAGGAGGGCACTTGTTGGGATGAGCACTGGGTGTTTTACCTAAGTGATGAATCACTTAATTCTACTCCTGAAATCATTATTACAATATATGTTAACTAGCTTGGATTTAAGTAAAATTTAAAAATTAAAAAATAAAATGTAGAAAAATACTGAAAAAGACTGCTGTGGATTAAAATCAGAAAATATATTGCTACGGGAATGTGTGTAGAATGAGATTTCCTTTATTCTTCACAATTCAGGGAATGTATAACACAGCCTGACATTACTTGCAAGTCAAAAAATGGTAGTTATCACTGAAATTACTCTATCACAGTATAAGTTTCACACCGAAGTTCTATTTTACCTTGTAGTTTTAGGTTGAAATATTTTTAAGTCTTCAGCATACACTAATTCCAAAGCCATTTAGAGTTAAATAAGAGTAGTTGAGCACAGTTCTTCCAACCATTTAAAAATGTAAATACCATTTTTAATTCAAGGACTATACAAAAGGCAAGCTATATTTGGCCTCTAGGCCATACTTTATGGATGCCTGCTCTATAAAGTCTTATATTCCCAGTAAATAAGTGCCTGGTTCCCCCAAACTTGCAACCAGTAAATATTCCTTTTCATAATTTAATTCCAATGTAGTTAACATATACTATTAGTTTCAGGTGTACAATATAGTGATTCATTAATTGTATATATTACAGGTGCACATCGTGACAAGTGTACTCTTAATCCCCTTCATATCTTTCACCCATCCCCCCCCACACACACCTCCCCTCTGGTAACCATCAGTTTGTTTTCTATAGTTAAGTGTCTGTTTCTTGGTTTGTCTCTTTTTTTCTTTGTTCATTTGTTTTCTTTCTTAAATTCCAAATGTAAGTGAAATCATAGGATATTTCTCTTTCTCTTTATTTCACTTACCATTACACTCTATAGTTCCATTCATGTCATTGTAAATGGCAAGATTTAATTGTTTTTTGCCATTGAATAATATTCTGTTATATATATGTACCACATCTTTATCTGTTAATCAGTTGATAGACACTTGGGCTCCTTCCATATCTTAGCTATTGTAAATAATGCTGCAATAAACATAGAGGTGTATGTATCCCTTTGAATTAGTGTTTTTTGCATTCTTTGGGTAAATACCCAGTAGTGTGTCTGTGAGATCATAGGGTAGGTATATTTTTACCTTTTTGAGGAAACTCCATACTGTTTTCCACAGTGGTTCCACTAGTTTGCATTCCCACCAACAGTGCAAGAGGGTTCCTTTTTCTCCACATCTTCACCAAAACATGTTGTTTCTTATGTTGTTGATTTTAGCCATTCTGACAGGTGTAAGGTCATTGTGGTTTTGATATGCATTTCCCTGATGATGATTGGTGTTGAGCATCTTTTCCTGTGTCTGTTGGCCATCTGGATGTCTTTTTTGGAGAAATGTCTGTTTATATGTTCTGCCCAATTTTAAAGTGCATTATTTGTGTTTTCTGGTGTTGAGTTGCAAAAGTTCTTTATGTATTTTGGACACTAACCTGTATCACATATGTTATTTGTAAATATCTTCTCCCATTCAGTAGGTTGTCTTTTAGTTTTGTTGATTGTTTCCTTTTCTGTGCAAAAGCTTTTTATTTTGATGTAGTCCCAATGGTTCATTTTTGCCTTTCTCTTGCCTCAGGAGACATACCTAGAAAAATGTTGTTATTGCCCATGTCAGAGAAATCACTGCCTGTGCTCTCTTCTAGGATTTTGTGTGTGTGTGTGTGTGTGTGTGTGTGTGTGTGTGTGTTTTGAGGTTTCACATTTCAGGTTTTTAATACCTTTAACTTTATTTTAGTGTATCCAGTTTCATTCTGTTGCATGTAGCAGTCCAGTTTTCCGAGCACCACTTATTGAAGAGACTGTCTTTTTCTAATTGCATATTCTTGCTTCCTTTGTTGAAGACCATATAAACTTGGGTTTATTTCTGGGCTCTCTATTCCATGCATCTATGTGTCTGTTTTTGTGCCGGTACCATATTGTTTTGATTCCTACAGCTTTGTAATATATCTTCAAATCTGGGATTGTAATACCTCCAGTTTTGTTCTTTGACAGTTTTGCTTTGACAATTCAGGGTTATCTTTTGTGGTTACATACCAATTTTAGGATTATTTGTTCTAGTTCTGTGAAAGATGATGTTGGTATTTTTATCAGGATTGTAAAAAATCTGTAGACCACTTTGAGTAGTATGGATATTTTAACAATATTGGTTCTTCCACTCCATGAGCATAAAATCTTTCCATTTGTTTGTGCCGTCTTCAATTTCTTTCATCAGTGTTTTGTACTTTCAAGAGTACGCGTCTTTCACTTGCTTGGTTAAGTTTACCTTTAGGTATTCTTTTTGCTGCAATTATAAATAGGATTTTTTTTCTTAATTTCTCCTTCAGCTACTACATTATTAGTGTATAAAAATGTATTAGATTTTGCTTTATCAAATGAATTATCAAAATGTGTATTGATTTTGTGTCCTGTGACCTTACTGAATTCATTTATCATTTCTAGTACTTTTTTTTTTGGTAGAGTCTTTAAGGTTTTCTATGTATGGTATCATGTTATCTGCAAATAGTGTCAGTTTTACTTCTTCCTTACCAACTTGGATGCCTTTTATTCCTTTTTCTTCTCTGATTGCTGCAGCAAGGACTTCCAGTGCTATTAAATAAAAGTGGTGAGGGTCGACTTGTTCCTGATTTTAGGGGAAAAGCTCTTAGTTTTTCGACCATTGAATATGATGCTAGCTGTGGGTTTTTTCATATATGACCTTTATTATGTTCTCCCAAACCTACTTTGTTGAGGAGTTTTATCATGAATGGATGTTATGCTTTGTCAAATGTTTTTTCTGCATCCATTGATTATGTAGTTTGTATCCTCTCTTGTTGATGTGATGTATCAAACTGATTGATTTGCAAATATTGAACCACAGTTGCAGTACAGGAATAAATCTCATTTGATTAAAGTGAATGATTTTTTAATGTATTGTTGGATTCAGTTTGGTGATATTTTGTTGAGGATTTTTGCACCCGTGTATCAGAGATACTGGCCTATAGTTCTCTTTTTTTTTTTTTTTTTTTTTGGTAGTGTCTTTTCTGGTTTTGGTATCAGGGTAATGGCAGTCTCATAAATGAATTTGGAAGCTTTCCTTCCTCTTCTCTTTTTGGAATAGTTTGAGAATATGTATTAACTTTTCTTTAAATATTTGGTAGAATTCACCTGCTAGGTGTCTGGTCCTGGACTTCTTTTTGCTGGGTGTCCTCTGATTACTGATTCTATTTCATTACTGGTAATTAGTATTTTTAAATTTTCTGTTTCTTCCTGATTCAATTCAATTTCTAGGAATCTATCCATTTCTTCTAGATTGTCCAACTTGTTGGCATATAATTTTTCATAATCTCTTATAATTGTTTCTTTGGTGTTCATTATTATTTCTCTTCTTTCATTTATGATTTTATTTATTTGAGTTCTCTCTCTCTCTCTCTTTTTGATGAGTCTGGCCAAAGGGTTATCAATTTTTTAAAAATCTTTTCAGAGAACCAGCTCCTGGTTTCATTGATCTTTTTTTTTTTTTTAAGTTTCTATTTCATTGATTTCTGCTCTCATCTTTATTATTTCCTTCCTTCTGCTGGTTTGCAGTTTTGTTTGTTCTTTTTATGGCTCTGTTAGGTGTAAGTTTAGGTTGTTTATTTGAGATTTTTCTTGCTTCTTGATTAAGCCTGTATTGCTATAAACTTCCCTTATAGAACAGCTTTTGCTTCATCCCAAAGATTTTGGAACATTGTATTTTCATTTCATTTGTCTCCCTGTGATTTTTGATCTCCTCTTTGATATTTTTGTTGACCCATTCATTGTTCAATAGCATTAAATAATCCAATAAGTAGCATGTTATTTAACCTCCATATATTTGTGTTCTTTCAGATGTTTTTCTTGTGTTTGATTTCTAGTTTCATAGCATTGTAGTCAGAAAAGATGCATCGTATGGCTGATCTTTTTGAGATTGTTTAGACTTGTTTTGTGGCCTAACATACTCCATTCTGAACATTGTTCCATCTGCACTTGAAATGAGTGTGTATTCTTGTATTATAGGATGGAATGTTCTGGGTAGATCTCTTAGATCTCTCTGGTCCAATGTGTCATTGAAAGCCACTGTTTCCTTGTTGATGTTTTGTGTGGATGATCTATCCATTGATGTAAGTGGGTTGTTAAAGTCCTCTATTATTATTGTATTACTATTGATCACTTTCCTTGTTTGTTATTAGCTGCTTTATGTATTTGGGGCTGCAATGTTGGGTGTATAAATATTTGCAATTATTTTATCTTCTTTTTGGATTATTCCTTTTATGATTATATAGTCCATTTTCCTTTATTACAGTCTTTGGTCTAAAGCCCACTTTGCCTTGTATAAATATTGCTACCCCAGCTTTCTTTTCACATCCTTTTGCATAAGTGCTTTTCTATCCTTGCACTTCCAGTCTGCATGTGTCTTTAGGTCTGAAATGAGTCCCTTCTGTGTAGCATATAATGGGCCTTGCCTTTTTTATCCATTCCATCAACTCATGTCTTTTGATTGAAGCATTTAGTCCATTTACATTCAAAGTAATTATTGATAAGTATGCATTTTGTTACTTGTCTTATGGTTGTTTTTGTAGTTCTCTGTCCTTTGTTCTCTTGCTCTCTTCCGTCACAGTTGGCTGGCTTTCTTAGTGATAAGCTTGGACTCCTATTTATTTTATGCATATTTGTTAACGGTGTTTGATTTGTGGTTACCATTAGGTTTATATATAACATCTTATGTATATAGCAGTCTATCTTCAGTTGATAGTCCCTTAAGTTTGAACCATTCTAAAAGCACTAAATTTTTTATCTTTTTCCAGCCCCATTTTATGAATATCATTTCCTACTTTACACCTTTTTATTCTGTGAGGCTCTTGACCAATTTTTATAGATACATTTAATTTTACTGTTTTTTTGCTTCCTACTTTTCTTACTCTTGCTTATGAGCTTTCCATTCAGAGTCCCTTTAACGTTTATCGCAGGGCTGGTTTAGTAGTGATGAATTCCTTTAATTTTTGTTTGGGAAATTCTCTCCTATTTTTTAAAAATTTTTTAATGTTGATTTATTTTTGAGAGAGAGAGACAGCGTGAGCAGAGGAGTGGCAGAGACAGAGGGAGATACAGAATCTGAAGCAGACTCCAGGCTCTGAGCTATCAGCACAGAGCCCAGCACGGAACTCAAATTCATAAACCGCGAGATCATGACCTCAGCCAAAGTCAGACACTTAACCGACTGAACCACTCAGGCACCCCAAATTCTCTCCTTCTGAGTGATTATTATGTTGGATAGAGTATTCTTGGCTGCAGGTTTTTTTCTTAGAACTCTGAATATATCATCCCTTCTGACCTACAAAGTTTCTGCTGAAGTCGTCAGTCATATAGAATTTCCCTCATATGTAACTGTTTTCTTTTGCTGCTTTTAAAATTTCTCTTTTGCTGCTTTTTGCCATTTTAATTACTATGTGTCTTGGTGTGGACCTCTTTGGGTTAATTTTGTTGAGGGATCTCTGTGCCTCCTGCATCTGGATTTCTGTTTCCTTTCCCAGATTTGTGGAGTTTCTTGCTATTATTTCTTCAAATAAATTTTCTGCCTCCTTTTCTCTCTCCTCAGGGATCACTATAATGCAAATGTTATTATGTTTGATGGTGTTCCTGACAGGTTCCCTTAGTCTGTTTTCTTTCTTTTTTTAATTTTATTTATTTTGAGAAGCAGAGAGAGACAGAGACAGAGAACATGCATGTGAGTGGAGGAGGGCAGAGAGAGAGGGAGAGAGAGAGAATCCCAAGCTGTCAGCCTGGAGCCTGGTAGCACCTGGCTAGATTTGTGGCACAGTTTTGGATGGGCTCCTGCCAAGGGCATACTGGAGAAGGAAATTCTGCAGTAGAGTATGGGGGCAGGGCACATGGTGCCAGCATGGTCCTTGCCATCTGCTGAGGGAGAGGACCTGCAGCCACCTGGGAAAACTTGCCAAGACTGGCAGGGTTGGGGGTGAGGGGTGCAAATCTGCAGAAGTGCACTGGGGCAGGGTGCACTGTTAGTAAGCTAGGTGGAATGTGTTGGTGCTGTGCTGGCTTCTGAAGTGTGTCCATGTATTTAGGCTCGGGAGCAGGGGAGAGAAATGGTGCCCAGCAGCTCTTTTGTTCTTGGAGAAGTTTCCCAAAGATCCCTGCCCCTCCAGCACATGCTCTGAGATTAGTAAATAAATCTATTTCCCTTCATACCTCAGGCATTTTTCAAACTGCTGCTTCTATGCTGTATCTCAGTAGGTCTGTTTGTAGAGCAGGAACTCAGTTCCCTGTTGTCCTCCCTGCTCTCCCAGAACTAAGCCCACAGATTTTTTAAAGTTCTAGGTGTTAAGCCCCACTGACTTTCAAGTTAGGCCCCTTTAGTTTTCAAAAGCAAATGTTATGGAGATTTTGTCTTCCCAGCATGAGTCCCCTGTGCCTGGGGTGCCTGGTGTGGAGATCTGGTCCACTCTCCTCTCAATGCCTGCAGCATTCCTCCCTCCTGTGGATAGTCCCTTGGGTTCCTTGGGCTCCTGACAACATCTCCACCTTTCCTGCCCTCTTTGATGTGGCTTCTTCTCTGCATTTACCTGTGGAGAGTCTGTTCTGTTAGTCTTTGGGTCTGACATTTTCTGGGCTATTGACACTGATGTGTGTGTTACCCAGTTGTATCCATGGGCGAGGTGAGTTTATGATTTTCCTACTCTGCCATCACCTCCAGAAGATGGTTCTGGTTACTCTGCAACCAGTAAATATTCTTAATTTTTAAAAATGTAAACAATTTGAAATTATATATTTTCTACTTACATTTATTTGAATATTAATAAAGTGAAGCATCTTTTCGTGATTATAGGCCATTTATATTTTTTCATTAACTGTTCATATTCTTTTTACACTTTTATTGCAATAAAATTTCCATTCCAGCCGTCTTTTTGCACATCAAAAATAGTTCAGAATCCTTTTTACTGGCTATATCTACTTTAGTATTATTTTATACTGCTTTCTCCCACACATCCAAGACTCCTTCCATATTCAGACATTTCATTGCCTAACAGAACTGTGTTTTTGAAGTTTCTCTACATATATGCACCAGATATTAACTGGTACATTTTCTCTATTTTCCCTCCTAGCATAACTCTTATTTGTCCTTCAAGACTCAGATCAAGAATCAGTGCATCCTCTTGACTCCACAGCAAATATCTGTGGAAATACCTGTTATAAAACCTATCACATGTTATATAACTAACTGTTGTTCACAATGGTCTGTCTCCCTACTGGGCTCACAGCTTCCAGAGACATGAAATTGTAATTGATATCTGTATTCTAGAATAGTGCCTGACACTTAGTAGGCACTGATTATCTGCTGACTGCCTGAGTTCAAGATAGTTACTATATTTGTAATGTTAACAAAGTTGTATGTGTCAGACACATAAATGTCAGAAATTTTTGTAGTAGTATTTCTTGTAAAATGCTTAGCATTTTGTATGATGTGCAACAGAATTTTGTAGAAGCCATCTCCGATATTAAAATCTCACCAAAGAACATAGCAATAAAAGTTTTCATTTCCTGATAAAACTGAGTATGTCAAACATTTGGTTTAAAAACTTACCTTTTTCCCTGGAGACTTAAAACAATTTATTTAAATAACTGCTATTAGGTATAGTTATAATCTACAATTCAAGAAAATTTGCTTATACTGGGAAAGAAAACTGAGAGAATTAAAACGCAAAAAAATATTTATCAGCCATGTCTGTTTTGTAATCTGAACAGTAAGCTCTTTTGTTCAAAGTCTTCTTTGTAAGTTGACCAAGATTCATTTGGATTAATCCTTTATTTTGCTTTATTTCCAAAGGACATCCATTACTTTGCACTAGATAAGGGTGAATTGGCACTGGCTGAAGTGGCAAGAAAAAGAGCTAGTGACATTGATGCAGAATCAATAACCTCTGGAGTTGGTAAGAATTAATGCTGTTTTTTTTAAGTGCTTTTTGTTTCAATCAATACTCGTTCAGTATCATTTATATTTATGTTTGTAGGGCACGGTTGGTTAATTTGAATTACTTGCTTTAAAAAGAAAGAAACTTTAAAAAAGAATTAAGCCTGGGTAAATAGTACAATATAGATATATAAGTTGGAACTGTGATGACATAAAAATTAATAATCACTGATTAATCATCACTTGGCAAAAAGTCAGAAGTACACTGTTCTTCTCATAAGATTTTTGAGGAAGAGTTTATTACCATCAGTGCTGTTATTAATATTAGCCAATACAGAAAGTTCTATAATCCTTTATTTGTACACATAAACATGTCAGATATATTTTGAGATATCAAAAGAATCGTCTTATACAAAGTATTTCACATGGGATTTTAGGTTTAATGGATGACTTGTTTTAATTTTGAAGCCACTAAAGCCATTTTACAGTATAGTCTTCCAAAGAAGACAAATCAGAAGCCTAAACTTAATCTAAAGGTCCATTCAAAACTTTTAATACAGAAAAATGATAGTTTTTAAAATTATTCTAATACCAAGATAAGCTTCCTTTCCGACACTCAGTAATGTGTCTCAATGTGGAAGTATTGACCTGTGGACATCCCAATTCCTATTCTTCCTGGTATTTACTATTCCTAGATTAGGCAAAGGACCCTGAGAATTGTAACATAGTTCATTTCTTTGTGGAATTCCTATGAAACAAGTAAGTTTTAATATATCTCCACTTTGTAAATTGCTTCAAATTATTACAACAAGACTCTCCATTGATTGATCATCTTTGTTTTTATAATGCTGTTTGCAGCCCAAAGGAGTAATTCTATTGCTTCTAACAGTGGAGGCCACTTTTGCATTTTAGAGAAATTTAAAGTTACTAAGCCTGAAAAGGAATGTGAAAAAATTATCCAAAATTTCAGAAAAAAAAAAAGAAACTCCACTAGTCACCAAAATGCTTCCTATGCTCTCTGTATTCTTTGATTAGACTGCTGTGGCCAGCTGAAACTTCTTAGCCAAAGAGCTTGGTTGATGTTGTTCCCTTTTTAAGCCCTGCCTCATTTCTAGCAAATATCTCTTCATTGAAACCCTGTTCCTCCCCACTTCTCAGCCTTTTTTTCAGGCCTCACCTTTTGACCTCTATTACTCTCCCTTGACAAAGATACCATTCAGTAACAATAGTTAACTATCAAGAGGTGAACTTCTCAGATTGTTCTGCTCCACTTTTATTCTAGAAAACTGGGGTGACTCACACTCACAATTCCAAAAGGAATTAGGAAAGCATCTCTAATTTCTTTATTGTCGTTTTTGTCTAATTTTTCCATACAGCCCACATCATGCTGGGGAAAGCTAATTTTCTCTCAGATTCCTTCAATTTAATTCAACTATGCTCCCTCAAACTTTTCTGAAAGCAGAAAATAATTAAGTTTTTGGCTTGCAAAAGTGTTCTTTGATGCAAGCAAGGGGGTAAATTATGTAAAATATCAAGAATATTTAAGTATAAGTAGTTCAGTCTACATGGAAGAGTCTGTAAAAAATTATCACATGTAGTAGCTGTCAACATAAGTAAAAGAGTTGCCAAAGGAGAAGTTGAATAATAATAATCTCAACAATTTGAAAATTTTTTATTTAAATTTTTTATTCCAGTATAACATGCATACAGAAAAGCACACAAATCATGAATATAGGACTCAATGAATTTTCACAAGGTAAACATCCTGGGGTACCTGGGTGGCTCAGGTCATGATCCTGCAGTTCCTGGGTTTGAGCTCCGTGTCAGGCTCTGTGCTGACAGCTCAGAGCCTAGAGCCTGCTTGGAATTCTGTGTCTCCCCCTCTCTCTATGCCTCCCCCACTCATACTCTGTCTCTTTCTCTCTCTCAAAAATAAATAAACATTAAAAAAAAACCCAACAAACACATCCTTGTGACCATTATCCAGACCAAGTAACATACATTACCAAGACCACACAAGCTGTCTCCTATCCATTTTTAGATACTACAGTCCAGCCCAACTATCTTTACTATGACACTATATATTAGCTTTACCTTTCTTTCAAATTTTAAATAAGTGGAATATATATTATTTTTTTGTATTTGGGTTCTTTTATTCAACTTTGTGAGGATCTTTTATATTGTATATAATTGTAATTCTTTCATTCTTATTGCTATATAATAGTATTCCAATATATGAACATATACAAGTTTATTCATTCTATGCCAGGTATTTGAGTTCTTTCAAGTTTGGGGTTTATTGTGAATAGTGTTGCTGTGAACATACTTGTGTTTGTCTTTTAACAGATATATCCACAGGGTATGTGCTTTAAAGTGGATTTGCTGGAACACAGGCTATATTCATATGCTCAGCTTTAGTAGTATAGGTGAGGAAAATGTAAGCCTCTGTCCTTCAAGGTTTTTCCAGTTGGATTGAAAATCACATTTTCATAAGACTGATTAATACAAACTCAAACAAATTTAAATAGTATATATACTTCCTGTATACATGGAAGAGACCCAGGAAAACTGAGTAACTCACCAAAATAGCTGAAGACATCACCTTAAATACCATCTCCATCTAAAAACAAAAGATGATGTTGTGTGTACAGGGTCAGTACATAACGGGAGGTTACCAGAAAAAGCATGGTAAAAAAAAAAAAAAAAGGCTGAAGTTGTCATGCAAATTTAGTAAGTTCATGCCTTCTCCACTGATAAATGTCTAGACATTTAAGAGTCCTCCCCTTCTTCCTGATACTGAGGGAGATACCCTTACAAATGGAGATTTCCTTTATACATGTAAATGTCTCCTAAGGAAGGGAAACTTGGGTTTCAGAGATTTTCTTGTGTCTACAGTTTCTTTAAAAATAACTAGGTTAGGGGCACCTGGGTGGCTCAGTCAGTTGAGCATCCGACTTCGGCTCAGGTCATGATCTTAGGGTTCATGGGTTTGAGGCCCGCATCGGGCTCTGTGCTGACAGCTCAGAGCCTGGAGCCTGCTTCTGATTCTGTGTCTCCCTGTCTCTCTGCCCCTCCCCCACTCACACTGTGTCTCTCTCTCTTTCAAAAATGAATAAACATTAAAAAAAATAAAAAATAACTAGGTTAGAATAATCAATATGTGAAAGATGCATATCTTTTTTTTCAAAAAAAAATATGTGTATGTGTGTGTATATATATATATATATATATATATATATATATATGTTTTTATTTAAATTCCAGTTAACATACAGTATAATATTAGTTTTAGGTGTACAATATAGTGATTCAGCACTTCCATACATCACCCGGTGCTCATCACAGCAAGGGCACTCTTTAATCCCCATCACCTGTTTAACCCATCCTTCCACCCACCTTTCTGGTAACCATCAGTTCTCTATATTTAAGAGCTGGTTTCTTGGTTTGCCTCTCTCTTTTTTTTCCCCTTGGCTTGTTTGTTTTATTTCTTAAATTCTACATATGAGTGAAATCATATGCTATTTGTCTTTTTCTGACTGATTTATTTTGCTTAGCACAATACTCTAGCTCTATCCACGTCTTTGCAAATGGCAAGTTTTCATTCTTTTTTGTGGCTGAGTAATATTCCGTTTTATATGTATATAACACCATACAACACTATTACAGTACCACTGACTATATTCTCTATATTGTACCTTTCATCCCATGACTTATTCAATCTGTAATGGAAGCCTGTACCTCCCACTGCCCCTTTAGTCCTCCCCCATCACACCCCCTCTGGCAACCCTAAGTTTCTTTTCAATAATTATGGGCCTGTTTCTGCTTTTTGTTTGTTTTTTAGGTTGCATATATGAGTGAAATCATATGGTATTTATCTTCCTATGTCTGGCTTATTTTACTAAGCATAATATCCTCTAGGTCCATCCATGCTGTCTCAAATGGCAAGATCTCACTCTTTTTTATGGCTAATATTCCATTGTGTGTGTGTATGCCACATTATCTTTGTCCATTCATCTACCAATGCACACTGTGTTATTTCCCTATCTTGACTACTGTAAATAATGCTGCAATACACAGGGGTACATATATTTTTTCAGATTAGTGTTTTCATTTTCTTTGGGTAAATACCAAGTCATGGAATTACTGGATTGTATGGTATTTTTAATTTTTTGAGAAACATCCATAGTTTTCCACAGTGGCTACAACAATTTACAGTCTCACCAAGAGTGCATGAAGGTTCCTTTATCTCTACATCCTTGCCAACATGTATTTCGTGTTATTTTGATTCAAGCCATTCTGACAGGTATATGGTGATATCTCATTGTGGTTTTGATTGCAGATTCCTCCTGTAATATGTTCAGTATGTTCAGGCCCATTTTATGTACCTGTTGGCCATCTGTTTGTCTTCTTTAGAAAAATGTCTATTCATGTAGGTACTCTTCCCACTTTTTAATTGGATTGATTCATGGGGTTTTTTTTTGGTGGTGGGTTGTATACATTCTTAATATATTTTGACTATTAATTTCTTATTAGATGGATCATTGCAAATATCTAATCTCATTCAGTAGGTTGCTTTTTGTTTTGTGGATGATTTCCTTTGCTGTGCAGTAGCTTTTTATTTTGGTGTAGTCCGAACAGTCTGTTTTTGCTTTTGTTTCCCTTGTCTGAGGAGACAGGTCAAGAAAGATATTGCTAAGGCTGATAGTCAAAGAAATGACTACCAGTGTTTTCTTCTAAGAGTTTTATGGTTTTAGGTTTAACATTTAGGTCTTTAATCCAGTTTAAGCTTATTTTTTTTTGGTATGCTGTAAGGAGTCCAGTTTCATTCTGTTGCATATAGCTGTCCTGTTTTCCTAGCACCGTTTGTTGAAGAGACTGTCTTTTCTCCATTGTATATTGTTGCCTCTTTTGTTGGAGATTAATTGACCATATACGTGTGAGTTTATTTCTAGACTGTCTATTCTGTGTCATGGATTGTATATCTCTTTTTATGTCAGTACTATACTGTTTTGATTCTTACAGCTTTGTGGTAGATCTTGAAATCTGGGATTGTGATACTTTTAGCTTTGTTTTTTCCCAAGATTGCTTTGGCTACTTGGGACCTTTTGTGGCTCCCTACCAATTGTGGATTATTTGTTCTAGTTCTGTGCAAAAAAGCTGTTGATATTGATAGGGATTGCATTGAATCTGTAGATTGCTTTGGGTATCAGGGACATTGAACAATATTGGTTCTTCCAATCCATGAGCATGGAGTATCTCCATTGTGTCACCTTCAGTTTCATTCAATGTTTTATAAGTTTTCACAGTACAGATCTTTTATCTCCTTGCTTAAGTTTCTTTACAGGTACAGTATTTTTTTTAGTGTCATTTTTTTTTTTAAATATCACTTTCTGCTACTTATTAGTATATAGAAATGGATCTGATTTCTGTGTATGAACTTCATGTCCTGCAACTTTACTGAATTCATTTATCATTTCTAGTAGTTTTTTTGGTGGAGTCTTTAGGGTTTTGTAATAGCATCTGTAAATGGCAACATTTTACCTTCTTCCTTACCAATTTGGATACCTTTTATTTCTTTTTCTTGTCTGACTGCTCTATGACCAGTACTGTGTTCAATAAAGTGGAGAGAGTGGACATCCTAGTCTCATTTGTGATCTTAGAGGAAAAGCTTTTCCTTTCACCATTATGATGTTAGCTGTAGGTTTTCATATATGGTGTTTATTATGTTGTGGCATATTCCCTATAAGCCCACAGTGTTGAGAGTTTTTATAAGAAACGTTGACTTTTGTCAAATTCTTTTTTTTACATCTATTGAGATGATCATATGATTTTTATCCTTCATTTTAGATTTTCTGATGCTTCCTTATTGAGTTCGGAAGACTGTATGTTTCTAGGGATTTATCCATTTCTTCTAGGTTGTCCAATTTGTTGGCATATAATTTTTCATTGTAGTCTCTTAATAACCTTTTGTATTTCTGTAGTATTTTGTTACATCTCATCTTTCATTTCTCTATTTATTTGCATCCTCTCTTTTTCTTTTCCTGATGAGTGTGGCTAAAAGTTTATCAATTTTGTTGCTCTTTTCAAAGAACCAGCTCTGGGTTTCATTGATCTTTTCCATTGTTTTCTTTTTTTTTTTTTTTTTTAAGTCTCTACTTCATATATTTCTGATCTGATCTCTATTATTTCTTTCCTTCTACTCATTTTAGGTTTTGTTCTTCTTTTTCTAGTTCCTTCTAGTTGTAAGTTACCCTGAGATTTTTCTCATTTCTTGATGTCTCTCAGTATCAGTATAAATTTCCCTCTTAAAACTGTTTTCATTGCATCTCAGTGGTTTTGAGCCATTGTGTTTTCATTTTCACATTTATTTCCATGTATTTATTTCCTCTTTGATTTTTTTATTAACCAGTTGTTTGGAACGTGTTGTTCAGCTTCCGCATGTTGGTGTTTTTCCAGTTTTTTTCCAGATTGATTTCTAGTTTCATACTGTTATGGTCAGAAGAGATGCATATGTCAACCTTCCATATATTTATTGAGATTTATTTTGTGGCCTAAATTGTAATCTATCAGAAAATGTTCTGGGATAGATTACACTTGAAAAGAATGTGTATTCTGTTGGTTTGAGTGGAATGTTCTGTATATATCTGTTAAGTCCATATAGGCTAATTTGTTTTCTATTTTTTTTAATCTTTACTTATTTTTGAGAGAGAGAGAGAGAGCGTGAGTGGGGGAGAAACAGAGTGGGAGACACAGAATCTGAAGCAAGGTCCAGGCTCTGAGCTGTCAGCACAGAGCCCGATGTGGAGCTTGAACCCACAAACCACGAGTTCATGACCTTAGTCAAAGTTGGACACCACCCAGGTACCCCCGGTCTAATTTGTTTTTTAAAGACACCTTTTTTTTCTTTTTTTTCTTTTACAAGTTTTTAAGTTCCAACTAGTTAACATTACAGTACAATATTAGTTTCAGGTGTAGAATTGAGTGATTCATCACTTACATACAACACCCAGTGCTTATCACAACTGCCCTCCTTAATACCCATTGCCTGTTTAACCTCCCAACTCCCCTCCAGTAACCATCTTTTTTTTCCTCTGTTAAGACTCTGTTTCTTGGTTTGCCTCTTTCCCCTCTACCCATGTTCATTTGTTTTGTTTATTAAATTCCACATATGAGTGAAATTGTGCTATTTGTCTTTCTCTGACTTATTTCACTTAGCATAATACTCTCTAGCTCCATACACATCGTTGCAATTGGCAAGATTTCATTATTTTTTATGGCTGAATAATATTTTATTGTATTTACATATACCACCTCTTATTTATCCATTCATTAGACATTTGGGTTCTTTCCCTAATTTGAGTATTGTTATAATGCTGCTATAAACATCGGGTTACATGAACCGTTCAAATTAGTATTTTTGTATCCTCTGGGTAAATACTTAGTAGTGAAATTGCTGGATTGTAGGGTAGTTCTATTTAACTTCTTGAGGAACCTCCATACTGTTTTCCAGAGTGGCTGCACCAGTTTGCATTCCCACCAACAAAGACACTGTTTTCTTATCAATATTCTGTGTGTATGTTCTATCCTTGGATGTAAGTGAGATATTAAATTTTCTTATATTTTGTATTACTGTCATCATCTCCCATTATGCCCATTAAATGTTTCCTTATGTAGTTAGGTCCTCCAATGTTGGATGCATAGATATATGCTCTGGCTAGACTGATCCCTTTATCATTATAAACTACCCTGCTTTGTTTCATGATGCAATCTTTTTTTGAAGACTATTTTGTCTGATATATGTTTTTCCATCTTTGTATTTTCAGTCCATATGTGTATTTCAGTCTCAAGTGGGTCTCTTTTAGGCAGCCTCTGAGCCCTGTTGTTTGTTGTTGTTGTTTAATCCATTCCACAAACCTGTGTCTTTTGATTTGAGCATTTAGACCATTTGCATTTATAGTAATTATTGATAGGTATGTACTTACTGCCATTTTGTTAATAATTTTCTGATTGTTTTTGTAGTTCTTCTTTATTTCTCTCTTCTTCTTCTTTCTTTTTGTGATTGATAGCTCTCTTTAGTGTCGTGCTTGTCATTCTTTGTTTCTTGAGTCTTTAATATAGGTATGAGTTTGTGGTTACCATGAGGCTCACCCTATGCATATGGCAGTCTATATTAAGTTCATGGTAACTTAAGTTCAAACACATTCTCAAAGCACTATTTTATTGCCCCCTTCCATGTTTTAAGTATATGTTATTAGATATTAAAATTTTTTAATTCATATATTTCTTCTAATTATGGCCTTTTATTTGCCACTTAAAGAAGTCTATTTAACATTTCCTGTAAGGCTGGTTTAGTGGTCATGAACTTTTTAAAACTTTTGTTTGTCTGGAAAATTCTCCCCAATTCTGAATGATACCTTGTTGGATAGAGTATTGCCGGTTTCAGGTTTTTCCCTTCTAGCACTTTGAATATATGATGCCACTTCCTTCTGACCTGCAAAGTTTCTGCTGAAAAATCAGCTGTTAGCCTTGTGGAGTCCATTGTATATAATGGTTTCCTTTTCTCTTGCTTCCTTTAAAATTCTCTAATCTTTGACATTTTAAATGTTATATGTTGTGGTATGGACCTCCTTGGGTTCATGTTGTTTGGAACTGTCTGTGCTTTCTGAACCTGGATGTCAGTTTCCTTCTCCAGGTTAGAGAAGGTTTCATCTATTTCTTCAAATAAGGTTTCTACCCCTTTCTTTGTCTCTGTTCTCCTTCTGGGACCCCTATACTGTGAATCTTTGTTCACTTGATATTATCTAAGAGATCCCTTGACCTCTTCTCATTTACTAAAATTCTTTTATTCTTTATGCTGTTCAGATTGGGTGCTTTCCATTACTCTGTCTTCCAGATCACTGAACCATTCTTCTGCATCCACAAAACCATTGATTCCCTCCAGTATATTTTTCATTTCAGTTAGTGTATTCAGCTCTGATTGGTTCTTTCTCATATTTTCTATCTCTTGTTGCAGATCTCAGTTCTTCCATGCTGCTCTTCAGTAGAGTGAACATCTTTATGATCATTACTTTAAGTTCTTTATTGAGCTTATTGCTTGCTGCTTATAGTTTTTTTTTTCTGAAGTTTTTGTCTTGGTCTTTCATTTGGGGCATATTTTTCTGTCTCCTCATTTTTGCTGACTTTCTGTAACTGTTTCTGTGTATTATGCTGAATAGCTGCTTCTTTTAAACTTAAAGGAATGGTCCTGTGTATGGTTGTACTCTGGGTAGCCTGTGTGTGCCTGGTAACTTTGGTTCACCAAAGGAATTCTGGTTTTAAGTATTTATTGAATGTAACTGACATATTAGTTTCAGATGTACAACAGTTATTCAACAATTACATACATTATGGAATGATAAGCATGGTAAGTGTAGTTACTCTGTCATCATGCAAACTTATTACAATATTAGTCACTATATTTCCTATATGCTTTTCATCCCTGTAACTTGTTTTACAACTGGAAGTTTGTAGTTCTTAATCTCCTTCACTTATTTTGATTGTCTCCCAATTTCTTGTGGCAACTACCCATTTCTTGTCAGTTTCTTTTGTTTGTTCAATAGGTTTGTTTTTTAGATTCCACATAAAAGTGAAATTATGTGGTATTTGTCTTTCTCTGTCTGACTTCACTTAGCATAATACCCTCTACGTACATTTATGTTTTCTCAAATGGCAAGTTATCATTCTTTTTTAGGGTTTTTATATTCCTTTGTGTATGTGTGTGTGTATACACACACACATACATGTGTGTATACACATACACATACACACAGTATATTTATCCATTCATCTATTGATGAACACTTGAATTTCTTCCATATCTTGGTTATTGTAAAAATGCTGCAAAAAAACAGAGGCCTGTTACTCTTTTAGAGTTACTGTTTTTACTTTCTTCATTTAAATACTCAGGTATGTAATTACTGGGTTGTATGCTATTTCCATTTTTAATTTTTTGATGAACCTCCATAGTGTTTCTCATAGTGGCTACACCAATTTACATCCCCACTTTACATGACTGTTCTCTTATCCACATCCTAACAAATACTTTTGTCTTTTTGATACTAGCCATTCTGTTTTGAAGTGATATCTCATTGTGGTTTTGCTTTTCATTCCCCTTGTGATTAGTGATGGTGGGCATCTTTTCATGTGTCTGTTGTTCATCAGTATGTCTTCTTTGGAAAAATGTCTATTCTCAGGTCCTTTACCCATATTTAATCAGATTATTTGAATTTTTGGGGGGGGGGAGGTGGGTCATATGAGTTCTCTATATATTTTGGGTGTTAACCCTTTACTAGATACATCATTTACAAATAACTTCTCCTATTCAGTAGGTTCTCTTATATTTGTTGATGGTTTCCTACCCTGTGCAAAAGCTTTTTAGTTGGATGTCATCCAAGTTTTTTATTTTTGCTTTTGTGAGAAAAAATATTCTGAAAAATACTTCTAGGGCTGATGTCAAAGACCTTACTAGCTAGGTTTTCTTTGGGAAGCTTTATGGTTTCAGGTGTCACATTTAGGTCTTTCATCCATTTTGAGTTAATTTTTGTGTATGATGGGATAAACTGGCCCAGTTTCCTAGCAACATTTATTGAAGAGATTGTCTTTTCCTCATTATATATTCCTGCCTCTGTTGCCAAAGATTAATTGACCATATAAGTGAGAGTTTATTTCTGGACTCTCCATTCTGTTCCATGGATCCATGTGTCTATTTTTTGTGCCAATGCCATACTGTTTTGATTACTGTAGCTTTACAGTAATTTGAAATATGGGATTGTGATACTTCTAGCTTTGATCTTCCTCAAGATTACTTTGGCTACTTGGGGTCTTTTGTGGTTCTGTACATATTTTAAGATTATTCTAGTTCTGTGAAAAATATTATTAGTGTTTTGATGAGGATTTCACTGGGTATTATGGACATTTTAACAATACTGGTTCTTCCAATCCATGAATATGGTATATTTTTCCATTAATTTGTGTCATCTTTAATTTCTTTTGTCAGTGTTTTGTAATTTTCAGAATGTAGGTCTTTCACATCTTTGGTTAAGTTTACTTGTACGTATTTTATTCTTTTTGCTGAAATTGTAAATGGGATTGCTTTCTTTTAATTCTAGAGAGAGAGAGATTGGGGGAGAGGGGAAGAGGGAGAGAGAGAGAATCTTAAGCAGGCTCTACACTCAGTGCAGAGCCCAACGCGGGGCTTGATCCCACAACCCTGGGATCATGAACTGAACCAAAATCAAGAGTTGGATGCTTGGGGCACCTGGGTGGCTCAGTAAGTTAAGCTTCCAACTTTGGCTTAGGCCATGATCTCATGGTCTGTGAGTTCAAGCCCCACGTTGGGCCCTGTCCTGACAGCTCAGAACCTGGACTCTGCTTCAGATTCTGTGTCTCCCTCTCTCTCTGTGCCTCCCCTGCTTGTGTTCTGTGTCTCTCAAAAATAAACATTAAAAAAGTTTTGTTTTTGTTTTTTTAAAAGGTGTCAGATGCTTAACTGATTGAGCCACCCAGGTGCCCCTGGGATTGTTTGCTTAATTTCTCTGACAGCTCTTTATTAGTGTATAGAAATACAGTAGATTTCTGTATATTGATTTTGTAGCCCTGGACTTTCCTACATTCATTCATTCTAATACATTTTTGGTGGAGATTTTAGGATTTTCTATATAGTATCAGCTGTAAATACTGAGTTTTACTTCTTCCTTACCAATTCAGGTATCTTTTATTTCTCTCTTGTCTAATTGCTGTGGCTACAAATTCCAGGACTATGTTGAATAAAGGGAAAATGGATATCCTGGTCCTGCTCCTGATAATAGAGGTAAAGCTTTCAGCATTTCACTATTGAGTATGAGTTAGCTGTGGGTTTTTCATATATGGGCTTTGTTTTGTTGAGGTTGTTTTTCTATACCCACTTTGTTAAGAGTTTTTACCATGAGTGGATGTTGTATTCTGTCAGATGCTTTTTCTGCATCTTTTGGGATGATCATATGATTTTTTATCTTTCATTTTGTTAATCTGGTTTATCACATTGGTTGATTTATGATAGTTGAACCACTCATGCATCCCTGGAATAAATACTACTTGATAATGCAAATGATCCTTTTAATGTTTTCAAATTTAGCTTGCTAATATTGGTTGAAGATTTTGCATCGATGTTCATCAAGGAGTCAGTCTGAAATTTTCTTTTTGTTTGTAGTGTCTTTAGTTTTGGTATTAGAGTGATGCTGGCCTTATATGATGAATTTAGCAGTTTTCCTTCCTCTCCTAGGTTTTGGAAAAGTTCAAGGAGAGTAAATATTAATTCTTCTTTATTTGGTATAATTCACTGTGAAGCTATCTGGTTCCGGGCTTTTGTTTGTTGGGAGTTTTTTCTTTACTGATTCATTTCCATCAGTAGTAATCAGTCTCAGATTTACTATTTGTTCCTGTGTGAGTTTTGGAAGATTATATGTTTCTAGGAATTTATCTGTTTCTCCTAGGTTGTCCAATTTGGTAGCATATAATTTTTCATAACATGCTCTTAAAATCCTTTATCTTGGTTTCAGTTGTTACAGCTCCTCCTTCATTTCTGATTTGAGTCCTCTTTTGTTCTTGATGAATCTGGCTAAAGGTATTTTGTTGATCTTTTCAAGTAATCAGTTCCTGGTTTCATTGATGTTTCCTGTTGTTTTTTTAGTGTGTATTTTGCTTACTCCTTCTCTAATCTTTATTATTTCCTTCTTTCTACTAGCTTTAGACTTTGTTCTTTTTCTAACTCTTTTAGGGGTAAGGTTAGGTGGTCTGAAATTTTTGTTTCTTGTGGTAGGTCCATATCCATATGTAGCTCCCCCTCTTAGAACAGCTTTTGCTTCATCCCAAAGATTTTGAACTGTGATGTTTTCATTTTCATTTATTTCCATGCGTTTTTTTCATTTCCTTTTTTGTTGTTGACCAATTGTTTTGTAGCATGTTGTTTAACCTCCACATATTTGTGTTTTTTCCAGTTTTTTTTCTTGATTTCTAGTTTCACAGTGTTGTGGTCAGAAAAGATGCATATAATATCAATCTTCTCTTTATTGAGACTTGTTTTGTGGCCTAACTTGTGATCTATCCTGGAAAATGTTCCACGTGCCCTTAAAAAGCATATATATATTCTGTTGTTGGATGGAATATTCTGTCTGTCTATTAGGTCCACCTGGTCATTCAATGTTTCCTTGTTGATTTTCAGTCTGGGTGATCTACCCTTTACGTGGGGTATTAAAGTCATTTATATTATTGTATTAGTGTCAATATTTTTCATTTTATTTGTTAATATTCCCTTTATGTACTCCAATGTTGAATGCATAGATATGTACAATTGTTATATCCTCTTGTTGGATTGATCCCTTTATCATTTGAAGTGTCCTCCTTTGTCTTTTGCTGAAGTTTTATAAGAGTCTAATTTTTCTGATGTAAGTATTGCTACTTTGTTTCTGCTTCCATTTGCATGGTACAGGTTTTCTATCCCTTCACTTTCAGTCTGTGTCATTAGGTTTAAAGTGAGTGTCTTTAGGCAGCACATAGATAGGTTTTGTGTTTGTTTTTTTAAAATCTGTTTAGTCACCCTTTGTCTTTTGATTGGAGTGTTCAGTCCATTTACACTTAGAGGAATTACTATTAGGAATGTACTTATTGCCATTTTGTTATTTGCCTTCTGGTTGTTTTTGTAGTTCTCTGTTTCTTCTTGTTCTCTTCTGATTCCATAGCTTTCTTTAGTGTTACTCTAGGTTTTACTTTGGGTATTACAGGTTTATGATATATGGTTACCATTAAATTCATATTTAACATTATGTATATAGTAGCCTACATTGAGTTGATGTTCGTGTAAGTCCAAACACATTCTAAAGCACTAAATTTTTACTCCCCACTGCATTTTTTATTTATTTTGAGAGAGAGCTGTGCAAGTGGGGAAAGGGCGGGGAGAAAGAATCCCAAGTGGGCTCTGTGCTGAGAGCTTGCAGGGTGTGATGCCACAAACCATGAGATCATGACCTGAGCCAAAACCATGAGTTGGACATTTAACCGATTAAGCCACCCAGGCGCCCCGTATTTTACATTTTGTGTGTGTATGTCCCTTGACTGGTTTTTGTAGATATAACTGATGTTACCGCTTTTGTGTTTTAACTTCCATCCTGGTTTTATAGTGGTTCTACTACTTTTACTACGTGTTTACTTTTACCCATGAATTTCTTTCTTTTACAACTTTATTTCTAGGTATGTCCTTTTCTTTCCACTCAAAGAATTCCCTTTAACATTTCTTTTAAGTCTGATTTTCTGTGTTTGTTTTTGTGTATTGGAAAATCAGATACATTTTCCTGGTCTTGAAAGTAGTAGTCTTGTGTAGAAGAGGTCCCGTGGTGCTTTATCCAGTGCAATCCCACTGGTCACCAGACCGAGGCACTCCAGGGAGGTCTGCTCTGTGGGGCCTCACGCACCCTACTGTTGTGACTGAGCCATGTTTGCCTTCAGACCAGTCTGACCTCTGTGCTGTTGAGACGCATATCTGAGGCCACTGTGGGCTTGTAGGTGGGTAGGGTCAGCAGTCAGGCTCGCTGTCTGTAATTAGCTACTGCACAGCTGCAAGCACACAGACTGGCAGGACTTGCTTTCTGCGTGGCCAACTGAGAGGCTTTTGTTGGTAGGCAAGGTGAGCAGTCAGACTAGATATCTGCAGTTAGCCTCTGTGCCACAGGTGCAGGTGCACCAAGCTGCAGGACTTTCTCCCTACACAGTCAGCTAAAAGGATCGGCTGTTAGAACTGCTGGCACCCTGGTGTGTGGGGTTATCTTACTCTCTCACAGGGCAGGTGTCACTTTGCAGTAACACTGGTCCCTGCTGGGGCTACTTGCAGGGTGTGGCAGGGCAGGAGCCACTTTGGAGGGATTCCTGTTGAGGCTGGCAGGTCCCATGTGGAATACGAGGGAGGTCACATGGTGCTAGCAAGGTAGGTGGAGAGGGTTATCACTGGTTCCCACAAGTGTCCACCTGTCTGGGGGAGGGGGAAGAGAAATGACACCTGCCAGTACTTTCACTCCTAGAGAAATATTCTGAAGAGTCCTTCCCTTTCAGTGTATGTTCTGAGATTAGTAAGTAAATCTTTGTGTATACTTCAGGCACTTTTCAAACTGCTGCTCTTGTGCTTTGTCTCTGGCCAACTTACTATGCTCACTCTTTAAGGGTGGAGACTCAGTTTCCTGTTATCCTTCAGCTTTCCCAGAGTTAAGCCCACTGATTTTTAAAGCACCCAGAGTTAAGCTGCCCTGATTTTTAAAAGCTCCCAAAGTTAAGCCTCACTGGTTTTCAAAGCCAGATGTTAAGGGGACTTGTCTTCCCAGTGCTTCACTGCCTGGTGTGGGGTCTGATCCTCTTGCTTGTCCCTGCTTTTGGTGTTCCTTCTGTTTGTGTTTAGTCTTGCTGGGAGTTTGGTTCCTAACAGTGTCTCTGCCCCTCCTACTCTTTGAGTGTGGTTTCCTCTCTACCATTAACCGTGGAACGTCTGTCCTGCCAATCTGCAGGTTTTCAGAGTTAGTTGCTCAAATGTAGCTGTTATCTCAGTGTCCAAGGGATGAGGTGAGCTCATGATCCTCCTACCCCACCAACTTCTTTCAACCTCAGCCTTACAGGTATTTTAAGCAAAATTGCACTAACCTAATATTGATATCTTTACAGTATTGAATATTGCAGCCATGATATTTGTCAATGATACCTGGTAATTTCTTAGTTGTCTTGAACTTCTTTTGTTATATTTATTCCTATAACCTTATTTTATGTTATGTGTTTTAGTTGATTTTCACCTTCAATGAGATAACATTGTAGAAGTTCAAGGTGTATATGCTTCTGATACACATAAACTGCAAGATTACCATTTCTTTTTTTGTCATGAGACTTCTCTTTTCTTTTAGCATTTTTAAATATAGTACTGTTAACCATAATCACAATGCTGTGCATTAGATTCCCCAGAATGTATTTATAAGTGGAATTTTTTACCCTTTGATCAAGATTAATTCTCCTTCCCTCACCCCTTGGCTACTACTACTCTAGTTCTGTAAATTAAGGTTTTTTAAGATTCCACATATAAGTGGTACAGTATTTGTCTTCCTCTGTCTGCTGACCTATTTCACTTAACAACATAATGCTTTCAAGGTTCATCCATGTGGTTGCAAATGGCAGGATTTCCTTCTCATGGCTCAATTAATACATATATATCAGCTTCTATATACATATATATACACACACACATATACATACATAACGCATCTGTTTTATCCACTCATCCACTGATGGACAGTTAGGTTGTTTGCCTGTCTTGGTTACTGTAGTGCTGTAATAAACATGGGAGTGAAGACATCTTTTCCATTTCCTTTGTATATATACCAAAAAGTATGATTGCCGGATGATAGCGTAGTTCAGTTTTCAACATTGAATGTCCGTATGGTTTTCCACAATACCTGCACTGACTTACACCAGGTTTCCCTTTTCTCCACATCATCACCAACACTTATTATCTCTTCTCTTTTTGATGATAGCCATTTTAACAGGTGTGAAGTGATATCTCATTGTGGTTTTGATTTGCATTTCCCTGATGATTAATGATGTTGAGCACACTTTCATGACCTTGTTGGCCATTTGTAGGTCTGCTTCTGCCAATATTTTATTCAGATTGGTGGGTTTTGTTGTTGTTGTTAAGTTGCATGATGAATTCTTTGTATATTTATTTTGGATATTAACCCCTTACCAGATACATGGTTTATAAATAATTGGCTTTTCATTTTTGGACTATTTCTTTTGTTGTGCAGAAGCTCTTTACACTTTGACGTAGTTCAACTTATTTTTGCTTTTGTTGCTTACACTGTGGGTGTCATTTAAAAAAAAAAAAATCATTGCCAGGATCCATGTCAAGAAGCTTTACCCTGTGTTTTCATCTAGGAGTTTTGGTCATAAGGCTACCCCGATGGATACGAAGTCTAGGAAGCATCTTCAGTGTGTATGTGAAACACATGTACCCAGTAAAACACCTGTGACTATAAAAGTAATAGCCACGTGAGGGGACAGCTAGCACTTATGTGTTATAGTGAGATTTGTTGAATAGTATTTAGAAGAAGAAAACAGCAAAATGGGGAACCATCTTCCTCTATATGATCCACATATTCACAGAAATGGAAATAATTTAAGAACCCTGTTCAAAGGCAATTTGCAGCTGCACTTAATGTACCTGGCTACATATCTGCATATACATAAATTCTTCCAAATGTATTATCTTTAAAAATACACATCTCATATATGGTCTTTCATATCTCTGCTATAAAAAGGCTATAGTTTATAAATTGCCATCTCCTTTTAAAATGTATTTTAAACATCTGATATAAAGCTTATTTGTGCTTAATGGAGAACTTTAGAGAATGCAATATTAAATATGTAGTATAAAAATG
Organism: Panthera uncia; assembly: GCF_023721935.1. NCBI lineage: Eukaryota > Metazoa > Chordata > Mammalia > Carnivora > Felidae > Panthera > Panthera uncia. Next base: position 78,979,428 of record NW_026057578.1, on the reverse strand, counting down.
ATAAAGAGTACTCATTATCACCCAGAGAAAACTGATATTACTCTATTTCTTCTTTTTACTAAGCACAAATTCAAATCATTTATCTTCCTTTTTGTTACCCAATGGTATCTTATGACTGTGTTCCTATATCATTAAAAATCATTTCAAAGCCTGATTTTTTTTAATTTCTTTTTTTGAGAGAGAGAGAGAGAGAGACCGAGAGACCGAGCACAGTGGGGGCGGGGCAGGGAGAGAGAGAGGGAGACACAGAATCCAAAGCAGGCTCCAGGTTCTGAGATGTCAACACAGAGCCTGATGCGGGGCTTGAACTCATAAACTGCAAGTTCATGACCTGAGCCACCCAGGCCCCTCAAAAGCCTGATTTTAATAAGTTATCTTCTTAAATGTCTTTCTTACTTTACTATAAAATCATAGTACCACTATAAAAACTGTATAAAAATAAAACTTTGCTCTTAAAATATCTCATTTATATAAAAAGCCTCTAAAACTAAGCTACAAAAGAAGTTTTAAATTCTAAAACTTAAAATTGGATTTAACTGTTTACCTACACTGCTTGAGAGGCCACATTTATTACTTGTTTGACTTATGAGATACATTCATGCCAACCTACTTTGGGCTCCAATTCACCTATCTTCTCTTTATTGTGTCATGATGTCAGGTTTGATCTGTACCTTCCTACCTCTAGGCATCTTTGCCTAAAGCCATAATCCTAAACCCTTCATAATTATAAGCACATCAAAGACTAACTGCTTTGCTTAGCTGCAGAGTTCTATACAAGACTGTTGTACAACTTAAAAGAGATTTATAGTTTTCAGTGAAGTTCCTTAGAATGCATGTGTACCCAACCTTTGTTGCTTTCTTTGTGGCAAGTCGCAAATGTTGTCAGTTGCAAAATGCGACATATTAAATAATACCAATTCTTAATTACCTTAAGTATAGATTTTCTCTAAATTAGGTATTTATTTTCAGGTCAGACCTATCCATCATTTAAACAGTTAACATTTTTGAATACTATTCAACTATATTATGAAAAAAGATGTCTTTTCAGAACTTACCTAGTCATAAACTGACACTTAGCAAAAGATATTAATAGTCTTTTCCTGTGGAGAAAGGTGCAAATATTACACTATTTGGGCTTTAACCCTACTTTTTCTCCTTTTCAGAAACGAGTCAATGTCTCAAACATTCTTCTCTGTTTTACTTTTCAGAATAGTAAGTTATGCTGATCTAGGATAGAATGATTGCCAATTAAATTTTCTGTAAATAAATAATGCAGAATTTTACCTGAGGATTGTTATGTAATATTAAGAGTAACTAATGAAACCATAAAGTTAGGAATAAATAGAATATTTGCTAACTTGGCTAGTGTGGAGTACAACAAAAGTGTCTTCTATCAAGAATCCCAAAAAGGGAATGGACAAATAGATTCATGTAGTTATGTGCTACAGACTTGAAGAATACCAAGGTGGTAGTCAGGAAAGTTTAGTTTTGGCTAAACTAGTCAAGACTAACCATTTGATATTTTAAAAGTCACTTTTGTGTTTTAGTTGGTTCATGTATAAAATGAGAGGAAATCATTTGAATATTCTCTTAGTAGGGGAATTACCTTATTCAAAAGGTAATTTTGAATTAAATCCTCTTGTATAGGGCTTTTGCTACAAAGTAACATTGAGGTGCCGAAGCAGAGGAGCTAATATAGGAATGGAATAATTTCTCAATAAGCAATGATTTCACATATATTAGCTAACAAAAATCATAAAATTATTAATTTACTTTTGAGCTGAATTTGGACCTCGTATGCATATTTTACATGTATAAAATTACATAATGTGTCAGAATTTATATCAATTCTGAAGGGTCATCTTCCTGTACCCTTACCATGTCCCCAGGAAACCACTATTCACAAAACAATCTTTGTTTTGCAGTTGGTCTATAAAGTTGGTGAGTTAAGAACATACATCCGCTTTATCAAAATTAAGTAGTATCTTTACCTCCTTTTAACCATTTTACAGTCTACACAATGGCTTCATATTATCATAAATCTATATTCTTAAGAGAATCGGGGAAGAATCAGACTTTTTATAGTCAGTTCCCAAAGGCTTAAAAGAAAAAAAAAAAAATGCCCTATAGTCTCAGATCTAATCATCCTTATAGTTTGCTATGGGGTAGAATTTAGTTTAACAGCCCCTACCATGAACATACATACACACCTTTCAAGAAATGTAGGTGTCAGGAATTCATAAAGTATTCTAGTGATGCATTAGTGCTGGTTTCTATGGCCTTGCAAGTGCCGATAGAGCTGGGAAGGGATACACTCAAAGTTTGGCTACATGTTAATAGCTCGAAAATGGACACAGGGGTATTTACATCACAGAAATAAGCAAATTGGGTTTTTTGCTTTTGTTTTGATTTTTAATCATTTAATAGAATATCACTGAGGTGATCTCAGGTTATGGTTCATGAAAGCAAAATCTCCACATATCACAGATCTAGAACTATTCCTGATTTTATAACTACCAGAACTGAGTAAAATTTTTAACACTCACATATCCCTCTCCAACTTCCTATAATTTGACTGCAAGGGTAAAAGAGGGAGTAAACTCCATATCATGTATAATTTATTGCCTGTCTTTGAACCTGTGTAACAGTGTTGTCCAATAGAAATAGAATGCAAGCTACATACAGAACTTTAAATTTTCTACTACAACTTCAAGTCCATCTCAAATCAGATGTTCAGTTATCACTGGAAACACTTTATCTGCATTTAGATTGCATTAAATGTACTTGTGAAGTCGTTTCAGGTACCCAAGTTGGTCCACACATTTTTTTTTTTTTTTACAATTACTAAACTATCAGCTTTTAACCTTAAATTAGTTAAAAATAAATAAAGTTTAAGTTACTTCCTCAGTCATACTAGCCATGTTTCAAGAGTTCAACAGCCACACACACTAGTGGTTACCAGACTGGACAGTGCAACTCTGTACTTCAGAAGTTTCCCAGAGGCTTGGGCCTTATTCTGTGCCAGCTTACAAGTATGGAATCAAATGAATTATTTCACTTTTTAAAAGTGCCTAAATTTTCTGAGACAGTAACAACCTTACTAGAATAAAGTATTACTAGTTATAACTGATAATAGAAGTTCTAATGATTGCTATAATCATGAATTCACTCCCATGGTACAGTAGCTGCCGTTTTTGTCATGTCCTATTATTTAACAACTAACCCATCAAATAGTAGCTGCATTTTGAAGGAGAGTTTAACCTTATTGCGTGTTAGTAGCAATAAATGCTGAGCATTTATAGAGTGTTTTCCTTCTTTAAAGGGCTTTAAAAATTATAATTAAGCTAATAATAATATATCATTTTTGTTAGAAGTGAATTCCTGATGCCAAAGAACTTTCTGCTCAACAAAAACTTTCAATATATTTGTCATACACTCTATACTACATAAATTCAAGTGTTAATATCTTATTCCTGAGTGATGAACAGGACAAAATATTCATATTAAGTAACTTTTCTGATCCTGAGTACCATAATAAACCAATCCCAACAGAGAAAAATGGAACTTCTATAATGTTCGTCACTTGTGTGTTATCTCCAAAACTAACAAACGTCAAGTACAGCTTTCTTGATTATACAGATTTTTAAATCCCATTTTTATGGTACTTAACCTCTAAACTGCCATCAGAACCATGATAATACCATCCATTTTTACAAGCTTTATGGTTCTCAAAGTGCTTACCTGCATCATTTTATTATCTCAACAACCTAAAAGATAAACAGGGCAGGTGTTGTTAGGCCTATTCTGGGGACAAAAGGCTAAGTGACTTGCTCAAAGTTTCACGGTGATCAGTGCAAGAGCTAGAGCCAGAATCCAGGTCTTAGGATGTTATCCATAATTTAGCAAAAGCTTATTAGGTGTTAGAGAATATGTTGAACATGGGGCATTACCTCATTTAGTGGTCACAACAGTCTCGTAACATATCTATCTTACAAAGAAAGGATGCAGAAAGATGTTACACATAGGTCTTTTTCCTCAAAGCATATGTTCTTAACTTCTCTACCACACTGAATCTAACAGTGGAGTATTATCAGGGTAAGATAATAAAGGGACCAATCTTCATTAAAAATAAAAATACTACTTTTGCTAGCACATGCTATTTTCCAGGTAGAGTGCTAGCTCTGCAATCACTGTTGTATTTCATATTTACAGCAACCATAAAATATTACTTTTTTCATTTATAAACGAGGACACAAAGACTCAAAGTTTAAGAGGTAGAATTGTTTTAAATTTTTTTAAATGCTATTTATTTTTTAAGAGGCAGAATTTAAAACCATTCCTGTTTGACTCCAAATCTCATATTCTGAACGACTTTGCCATTCTGCTTTTTTACTTCAGGTCTGCTGCAATTTCCCTCATTCCTTACTGCCTAACATTGCTTGTTACTTATTTTTTGAGTTGTTTTGGTTTGGGGGCCTTAAAAAAGGATAGCAAAACAAGGCTTTCTCTGTCATCTTTGGCTACCATATTATTACTAACAGTGCCAAAAGTGAGTCCTTACACCTTTTCATAACATAGTGCGGAAAAATCTCTTTGAGCACTAGCTCATGCAATCCCTATTATACCTTTGAAACTGAACTCCTTTACCTTAGACTTTGAGCTATTTCAATAGTTCCTCCACTTACTAAATGGTAAACTGACATTCCTCCAAAACTAAAAGAAACTGACTTGTTCGTTTAGATTTGATTGAACACTATGTAACAAAATATGAGATAGAGGACTAAGAACTCTTTAATAACTTTGCTTAATGTAGCCAGATGATTTACATGAATGGAAACTGTTGTGTTTTAAGAGTAATTACTTTCCTCAGTCAGAAAAATTCTTTCTTCCTCCATTACCTAAATATCCAATACTTCATGTTGCCTTAGCAATCAGAAATAAGTGTTGAGGGTAACATACCATTTGTTATGAAAAATGTCATGAAGATCTAAACACCACAAATACTTCCAGGGTAAATTTTCTGTTAAATTCAATTAGTTCTTTTTTCATTACTTTCTGGCTAAATTCCATGTGTACTAGATAGTTACCATGTTCCCGGTAAACTGTCTCTAAGAAGGAAGTAAAACAAGTTTGAGCACATACATGCATATGCAAAAGAAAAGACAAAATGTGAAAGAGAAACATGTTGTTTCTAGTAAAACTCCTTCCTGAATTAGAATTAGGTGCATTCAAATGTATGCACTAGAATAATGTACAGAGATGACTAGTAAAATGTTTTTATAAAATTTATCATTTTTCTAAGCTAATAATCTAGATATTTGGAACACAATCATTTAAGCAGAAGAAATAGCTGGCAAATATTTTCATGTCAGGTGGTATGCATGCTAAACTTTTAAACTTTCTTCTGTTTATTCAATGTAAGGTAACTTGATGTGACAGGGTTTGACATATCACAGGGATGACTCAGGTCAGGAATTTCAAGAAATTTTGAAAACAAAATCTTTACAAAGTATTTAAATAAATAGTATTTTAAAGATTTATAGAGTATGATGGATAATAGGAAAAAAGACTATAAAGAATTGACTTCAAATGCTTAAATGCTTATGAAAGTCTTTTACTTAGAAAAAGGGAAATATGTGGTCATCAAAGTAGGAGAGGAATCATGATGGTCCTTTACTGTTAGAGTACTTGACAGCAGATCTATTTATTTAGTGTTTACACATCTATTTGTTGACCAAACAATTCCAATGATAAATTTGTTTGTATCACCTACTTTTCCTTTTTTACTAAAGCCTTTGCAGTTAGATACCATTATCAACTCCTATCTCAAAGCATGGGGTTTCAACATACATGGTTAGATCACAATATTTGCTTCTATAGGGCAAATTAATTTTGTTTCTGTCAAAGGAAAATGAGTGTGTACTTTTTGAAGTAGACATTAAAGATAACATATATTTGGAGATGTGTACATTCTGGAAGTGTTCAACTCAGTGAACATACTCATATAACTATAATCCAGATAATTAAACTGAACTTTAACAGCACCCCCAAAAGGCCTCCTTGTCCCCCCTCTCATACCTCGAAAGGATGAACACTCCTGACTTCCAATACTATAAATCAGTTTTACCTAATCTTGTAAGGGAACCCTGCATCCTTATGGTACTGCAGTAATATACAGAGATGAGTATTAGGGACTTTTCTGGGGATGGTTGACATCTGACTTATTTAACAGTGTTTGTGAAATGAACCCATATTTTATGTTTATTGTTTTATTGTATACTACAAATATATGCCACAATTTACTTATTTTGTCATCAAATGTGAAAGAGCATTTGAGTTGTTTCCAGTTTGGGGTTCTTACAAATATTCTTCTACATGTCGTTTGCAAATACACCAATTTATTTCTGCATACATTCAGAGTAGCTGAAGCAGTTTACATTTTTATTATCAGTACATGGGAATTCTAGTTCATTCCCTTCCTTCCCAATACTTGCTATCCCCTGCCACCATTTTACATATTCTGGAAGGTGTATAGTGGTATTACACTGTAGATTTAATTTGTATTTCCCTGATGACCGGTGAAGTTGAACATCTTTTTTTTATATGTTTACTGGAAATGTGGATATATGTGCTGTGAAGTGCGTTTCAAGATTTCTGAACATTGTTCTTTTATCATCATTTTTGTCTTTTTTGAGAGAGAGGTTGCGAGTGAGGGGCAGAGAGAGGGTGAATGAAGGAGAGGGAGGGAAGAGAGGGAAGCAGGGCTGGAGCTCTGCTCCATGGATCTCAAACCATGAGATCATGACCTGAGCCAGTCAGATGCTTAACAACAGAGCCACCCAGGTACCCTCATCCTTTTTCTTATGATTTTTCATGAGTTCTTTAAATAATCTGATACAAACCCATGGTTAGATATAAATACTGTAGATATTTTGTAATACTCTTGGGTTGTCTTGTTTGTTTTTTTAATATTGTCTTTTTTAAATGGTATATTGGCCCTTTTATTTACCCATCCAGCATATATTAAGCATATTGTTGTGCCAGGGATATGCCTAATTTCATATTATCTTTTGAGAATGGAAGTTTTTAGTATTAAGTACTCCAATTTATATACTACAAAGTACCTAATTTTTCCCATCATGTTCATTATGTTTTGTGCCCTGTTTAAGAATGTCTTAAGAAAGACTCTTAAGGTCATGAAGAGATTTCTTATGTTTTCTCTAAGATCTTTACCTTTAATATTTAGATCTGTAATCCACCTAGAATTGACTTTTGTATACACCATGAGGCAGGGTTTTAGAAATTTATGTTTTAACTACATAGCTATCCAAATGACACAGCACCGTTTATTTAAAAGATTATCCTTTCTCTACTGCATGTCATCTTTATCATTCAGGTGACATCATATCTATTTTCACCATGTAAAAGGTCTGGATTTCTAGTAATATAAGTCTTCTAGCTTTGTTGTTCAGAACTGCCTTGACCATTTGTTGGTCCCTTGCATTTCCATTTTATAATCAGTTGTCAATTTACACAAAAAAATATGGTTAGGACTTTAATTGGGTTTGCTTTGGAATTTAAAAAATCAATTTATAGAGAACTGGTATCTTTGGAATATTCAACCTTCCACATGCTATATATTCTATTTATGTAAGTCTTCAATTTTACTTAATATTTCATAATTTCCCATGTAGAATTCTTAGCATGTCTTTCTTTGAATTTATTTCTAAGTATTTAGGATATTTATGCTCTTGTAAATAGAATATTTTTGAGTTTCATTTTATGTAGACTTACAAATCTTAATAAAGTATACTTGATATACAATGTTAATTTAGTTTCAAGCATACAACATAGTAATGTGAAAAGTGTATTCATTATGCTGAGCTCACCCTTAGATACCATCCGTCACCATACAAGATGATTACAAAACCACAGACTTTATTCCCTGTGCTATACCTTTCATCCCCATGACTTACTCATTCCATAACTGGAAGCCTGTATCTTCCCATTTTGCCCATGCCCCCATCCCTATCCCCTATAGCAACCAACAGTTGTTCTGTATTTATGAGTCTGTTTCTGCTTTTTGCTGTTTAAGAGAGTGAAGTGATATTTTTCTTTCTCAGTCTCACATATTTCATTTAGCATAATACCCTCTAGGTCTGTCCATGTTGTTGGAAAAGGCAAGATCTCATTCTTTTCTAGGGCTAATAGTCTACTGTATGTATGTATGTCTGTGTGTGTATGTGTACACACACACACACACACACACACACACACACACACCACATCCTTATCCATTCATCTATTGATGGGTACTGTGGTTGTTTCCACATCTTGGTTATTGTCAGTAATGCTGCAATAAACACAGAGGTGCATTTATCTTTTTAAATTAGTGTTTTCATTTTAAGTAAATACCCATTAGAGTTACTAGATTGTACAATATTTCTATTTTTAATTTTTTGAGGACTCTCCATACTGTTTTCCACAGTGGCTGCACCAATTTACATTCCCATCAACAGTGCAGGAGGTGTCCTTTTCCTCCACATCTTTGCCAATATTTGTTATTTCTTGTCTTTATGATAGTCATTCTAACAAGATGATACCTCACTGTGATTTTGATTTGCATTTCCCTGATGATAAGCAATGCTGAGCATCTTTTTGTGTGTGTGCTTTTGAATGTCTTTGTATGTCTTTGGAAAAATGTCTATTAAGGTCTTTTGTCCATTTTTTAATCAAATTATTTTTTTCCTTTTTTTGGTGTTAGGTTGTATATATATATATAACTTCTTTATATATTCGGAATATTAACCCCTTTTCAAATACATCTTTGCAAATATCTTCTTTCAATGACTAGGTTGCTTCACTAAGCAGTAGCTTTTGGTGTAGTTCCATTAGTTTGCTTTTGTTTTTGTTTCCCTTGCCTAAGGAGACATACCTAGAAAAATGTTGCTACAGCCTATGTCATTGAAATTACTGCCTATGCTGTCTTCTGGGATTTTTATGGTTTCAGGTCTCACATTTACGTCCTTAATCCATTTCATTTTGTATATGATGTAAGAAAGTGGTGGAAATTTCATTCTTCTGTATCTAGCTATCCAGTTTTCCTAACCCCATTTGTTGAAGAGACTGTCTTCTCCGTTATATATTCTTGCCTCCTTTAAGATTGACCATATAAGCATGGATTTCTGGGCTCTCTTTTCTGTTCTGTGGACCTGTGTGTCTGTTTTTTTGCTAGTACCATACTGTTTTGATTCCTACAGCTTTGTAGTAAATCTTGAAATCTGGGATTGTGACACCTCCAAGCTTTGTTTTTCTTTCTCAAGATTGCTTTGGCTATTGAGGATCTTTTGTGGTTCCATACAGATTTTAGGATTATTTGTTCTAGTTCTGTGAAAAATGCCATAATTTTGATAGGGATTACACTGAATCTATAGATTGCTGTGGGTATTATGAACATTTTAACAATATTTGTTCTTCCAGTCCATGAGCATGGATTATCTTTCACCAATGTTTTATAGCTTTCAGAGTACAGATCTTTCACCTCCTTGGTTAAATTTATTCCTTATGTATATTATTGTTTTACTGTTTTTGGTGCAAATGTAAATGGAATGGTTTTCTTAATTTCTCTACAACTTTGTTATTAGTGTATAGAAATGCAACTGATTTATTAATTTTGTGTCCTGCAACTTTACTGAATTCATTTATTATATATGTATTCAATTGAATCATTCAATTGAATTTTTTGGTGGAGTCTTTAGAGTTTTCTATGTATGGTATCATGTCATCTGCAAACAGTGAAAGTTTTACTTCTTCCTTATAAATTTGGATGCCTTTGCATCTTTTTTTTTGTCTGATTGCTTTAGCTAGGACTTCCAGTACTATGTTGAATAAAAGATAAGAGTAGACATTCTAGTCTTGTTTGTGATCTATGAGGAAAAGCTGTTTTTTACCATTGAGTATGATGTTAGCTGTTAGTTTTTCATATATGGCCCTTATTAAATTGAGGTATGTTCCCTCTAAACCCACACTGTGAAAGTTTTTATCATGAAGGGTGCTTTTTTGAATCTACTGAGATAATCATATGATTTTTATCATTTGTTAATGTGGTATATAATGTTGATTGATTTGCAAATATTGAACCATCCTTGCATCCCTGGAATAAATCTCACTTGATCTTGGTGAATGATCCTTTTAATGTATTGTTGAATATGGTTTCCTGATAGTTTGTTGAGGATTTTTGCATTTATGTCCATCAGGGATACTGGCCTATAGTTTTCTTTTTTGTAGTGTCTTTGGTTTTGGAATCAAGGTAATGATGGTCTCACAGAATATATTTGAAAATTTACCTTCCTCTTTAATTTTTTTTAGAATAGATTGAGGAGAATAGGCATTAACTCTTCTTCAAATGTCTGGCATAATTCCCTGTGAATCCTTGATTTTGTTTGTTGGGCCTTTTTTTTTTTTTTTTTTTGATTACCAGTTCAATTTGGTTACTAATAACCAGTCTATTCAGATAATTCTATTTCTTCCAGATTTAGAAATTGTATGTTTCTCAGAATTTATCCATTTCTTCTAGGTTGTTCAATTTGTTGGCATATAATTTTTGTAGTAGTATAGACTTTTCTTTTAAATTAGTGCATATGTTATTTATATATATATGTATATATACATATATGTGTGTGTGTATATATATATATATATATACATACATACATATATACGTATATATATATATGTATATATATATATACATACATACATACATATACATATATAAAAGTGGTGGCTGGAGAAGATCCATAGACCATATGGACCATTGAAAGAAATAAAGGGTGACTCCTGAGAAAGAGGTTGCAAGAATATAATGAATCTCAGTTTCAGGAATCCTTACAATAACTTCTTTATTTCCTGAGGTTACCTCCAAGGCTCTGTTTCTTGAAACAGATTTAAAAAAAAAAAAAAATATATATATATATATATATATATATACACACACACACATACACACACACACACACTAACCAAATCTTAGCCATTCTTGTCAACCAAAGCTCCATACGACCATCTCTGAATTTCTTTCTATTGTCTATCCTGTTCGCTATTTTTCAGGGTTTGATCTTATCTCCTGGTTTTACTGGTAATGTTTTATTAAATTCTACAACTTAAATCCAGAAAATTATAGAGGCTCCAGTAATGTTATATTCCTCTTGAAAGGATTCTTCTGCTAAGCATAAGGATGATTACCTTAATCCAACCAGAGACTGAGCTAAATTGAGCCTTGCTCATAGTTTTGGTAAAACTTAGTCTACCTCTGACCTTCTCCTATTCCTTCTACATATGTGTCTGTGTGTATACATACATACGTATATACAAACATGTAATAATGTTCTATGTATTATATATTATATAATACAAAAGTATTTACAATTTAACAGATAAATTTTTTTAAATCTAGATTTCTGTTTGTTCTCAGAATACTGGTGTGCTACAAACTCTTTCATCCTGAGAACAAAATTTATTTATGAAATATGTTTTTTCTTTAGATTCTCTTTTATCTTTCAAGTAATTTTAAAAATAACATGTCGTGCTCGCTTCGGCAGCACATATACTAAAAATAACATGTTAAACTTAGGGCCAGTGACTTTTTTGTTGTGATAAAACAAAATTAACCATTTTGCCTATTTTAAGGTATACAATTCACTGATTTTTAGCAGATGTGTCACTGATATTTTGTGGAAGATTATAATTATCCTTAGATGGCACCATGATTTGTAAATAATGGAGCTATTGTATTTTTACACACATTAAAAAAAAATTCATTTTTTCACATGATCATTTAACTGGCCACTTAAACTATCAAGGTTGTAAAAAAGAAAACAAAAAAGAACTCCCAGATAGCCAAAACAGATATCAAAAAGCCCATGTAGTAAACTAGATTTCATGTATATTATTCATGCAGAACTTATATCTTACAAGACTGAGAAGCTTAGAGGCTTGTTTTTTCTAATTGTAGCAGAAAAGGCTCATGGCAGACATAACAAGTGGAAGCCTATGTGAGAAAAGAGAGAAAAAAATAGAAAAATATTTTTAAAATCACAGCAATTTAACTCTGTATGTTAACTATACTGGAGTTAAAAAACAATTACAGCAATCTGTGGCATATTTAGTAATTTCCAAGGATGTAATTATGCTCAAACACACCTATTGTCCAAATTGACCTATAGTTAAATACAATCCCAATGAAAACCTTAAATATACCAACAAATTGGACAACCTGGAAGAAACAGATGGACAGAATCATGAAGTAATAGAATATCTGAAGAGAACTACTGCTGGGAAGGATATTGGGAATCAATAATCAAAATCCTTCCAGCAAACATAAGTCCAGGACCAGATAAGCTTCACTGGTGAATTCTACCAGCATTTATTAGTCCAAAAAATAAAAGAACAGGGAACACTCTGAAAACTCCTTTTACAAGGCCAGCATTACCCTGATACCAAAACCAGACAAGAACACTACAAGAAAAGAAAATTACAGGCCAGTATCTTTGATGAACATAGATGCAGACATCCTCAACAAAATGTTAGCAAACTGATTTCAACAATATGTTGAATAGGATCAACATATTTTAGCAATATGTTAAAAGAATCATATACCTTCACCAAGTGGAATTTATTCCAAGGATGAAAACATGATTCAACAACTGCAGATCAGTCAACAGGACACCCAACAAATAAATAAAAGGCTAAATAATAAAGGGTAAAAATCATATCATCATCTGAATAGATGCAGAAAGAGCATTTGACAAAATTCAACATCGATTTATGATAAAACTCTCAACAAAATAAGTACAGTGGGAGCATATCTCAGAATAAAGGCCATGTATAACAAATCGACAAATAACCTCATACTCAATGGGGAAAGCTGCAACCTTTCCCTCTAAGATCAAAAACAAGAATGTCTACTCTCATCACTTTGATTCAATATACTACTAAAGATCCTAGCCAGAGCAATTAGACAAGAAAAAGAAATAAGAGTCATTCAAATCAGAAAGGAAGAAGCAAAACAGTCTATTTTCAGATGACATGCTATTAAGTATAGAAAACCCTCAAGACTCTACTAAATTTAATTATTAGTTTTAACAGTTTTTTGGTAAAGTTGCAGGATATAAAATTTATATACAAAAATACCTTGTGCTTTAAAAAAAATGTTTGAGAGAGAGCACATAAGCAGGGGAGGAGCAGAGACACAGAGAGAGAATCCCATGCAAGCTCCGTGCTGTCAGTGCAGAGCCTGATTTGGGGTTCCATCTTTTTTTTTTTAATTTTTTTTTTAACGTTTTATTTATTTTTGAGACAGAGAGAGACAGAGCATGAACGGGGGAGGGTCAGAGAGAGAGGGAGACACAGAATCTGAAGCAGGCTCCAGGCTCTGAGCCATCAGCCCAGAGCCCGATGCGGGGCTTGAACTCACGGACCGTGAGATCGTGACCTGAGCCGAAGTCGGACGCTTAACCGACTGAGCCACCCAGGCGCCCCTGGGGTTCCATCTTATGAAAAGAGTCGGATGTTTGACTGGGCCATGCAGGCATCCCTCTTGCACTTCTATACAGTAATACTGAACTGTGAGAAACAAATGAAGAAAACAAAACCATTTATAAGAATATCAGGAAGAATAAACTGTTGAGAAGTAAATTTAATCACAGAGCTGAAAGACCTATTACATTGAAAATGGTAAGACACTGAAGAAACTGAAGATGACACAAATAAATGGAAATATAAACCATGCTCATGGACTAGAAGAATTAATGTTGTTAAATGTCCATACTACCTAAAACAAATTACAGATTCAGTGTAATCCCTTTCAAAATTCCAATGACATTTTTCATAGAACCAGAACAAATAAGCCTTAAAATTTGTATGGAACCAAAAAGACCCCCAATAGCCAAAGCAATCAAGAAAGAACAGGGGAGGAGTTAAGATGTTGGAGAAGTAGGGAGACCTGGGCTTGCCTTGTCCATCAAACAGCTGTATTAAGGTCAGATCACTTGGAACACTCAGGAAATAGATTTGTGGAGTGGCAGAAGGATCTCCATAGTAGGAGGGAGACAGCATGGCAGGTGCAAGGCATGGGACTGTTTTTTAGGGACAGAGTATTTCAGACAGAGTATGAAGAGCTCTAGTCTGGGGTGGGGGAGAAGGGGGCTGGATCCACATAAAGCCTCATCCTTTAAGACTTTGGGTTTTGAATCCCAGACACATGCCAAAGAAAAAACACAAGAGGGTTGTGGCACAGGGAAAACTGCCCTTGATATTCTGTGAGGGCTGCCTAAACACTGTGGGCTGTGAGATCCCCTGTCCAGAGAAGAGATATTGGGGTGGCACCATTTCCCCCACCACCAACATGGTGAGACTTCAAAGAACAGCACAATGGCTCTCAGTGGAGGCAGGACCCATTTACACCAAACCCTGCACCCTTGTGACAGGCAATTGCTTATTTACTCGTGCAAGACTGATCCTGAGCCACTGCAGCAAGCCTCTCCTCCAGAAGACCAGCACGGGCATCACCCCACATACACCAAGTGTACTGAAAATCGAGAGCTTCAGAATGACACCAAAAGTTCTGGCTTACTTCAAACAAAAAATTAAAGCACGCCTAGTTAAAGGTACAAATGCTCCCCACTGCAAGCAAGGAGGAACTCTGCAGAGTACTTACCAGTGGGAAAGAACAGCCAAAACACAATAGCAGAGTGCACACAGCATACATCAGAAACACTTCCTGAATTGCCAGGCCCTGGACAGTATGTGACCCCTTTTTAATATGGCAGTACTCTCAGGTGCAGGAAGCAACAAGCTTTTAAAACACATGAAAGATGGGGCGCCTGGGTGGCTCAGTCGGTTGAGCGTCCGACTTCAGCTCAGGTCACGATCTCGCAGTCCGTGAGTTCGAGCCCGCGTCAGGCTCTGGGCTGATGGCTCAGAGCCTGGAGCCTGCTTCGGATTCTGTGTCTCCCTCTCTCTCTGACCCTCCCCCATTCATGCTCTCTCTCTGTCTCAAAAATAAATAAATGTTTAAAAAAAAATTTTTTTTTAAATAAAAAAATAAAAAAATAAAAAATAAATAAATAATATAAAACACATGAAAGACAAAAACTTAGCCAAAATGACAAAATTCTCCCCAAATGTAAGGTCAAAAAGAAATTGCAGCCAGTGACTTGCTCAACAAAGATAAGCAATTTATCTGAACAAGAATTTAGAAAAACAGTCATAAGACCTACTAGCTGTGCTTTGAAAAAAGCACAGATAAACCCTTGCTTCAGAGATCAAAGACCTAAAAACTAGTCAGGCTGAAATAAAAAAAATGCTATAACTGAGATGCAAAACTGACTGGATACAGTCACAACAAGGATTGAAGAAGCAGAGGAGAAAATAGGTGAAACTGAAGAAAAATTATAATGGGAAAGGAAATTATTAGATCATGAGGGGAAAATTACAGAACTTAGTGATTCCATAAAGTGAAACAATAGCTGTATCATAGGAGTCCCAGAAGAAGAGTGGGAAAAGGGGGCAGAAGATTTATTGAACAAATTATAGCTAAGAACTTCATTAATCTGGAGAAGGAAATAAGCATTAAAGTCCAAGAGGCACAGAGAACACCCCTCAAAATCAACAATAACAGGTCAATACCACAACATATCATAGTGAAACTTGCAAAATACAAAGATAAAGAGAGAATTCTGAAAACAGCTTAGGGACAACAGGTCCTAAATCTACAAGGCAGACACATAAGGTTAGTAGCAGACCTGTCCACTCAAACTTGGCAGGCCAGAAGAGAGTGGCAGGAAATATTCAATGTTCTGAATGGGAAAAATATGCAGCCAAGAATCCTTTACCCAGCAAGACTGTCATTCAGAATAGGAGGAGAGAGAGAGTTTCCCAGAAAAACAAAAACTAAAGGAGTTTGTGAGCACTAAGCCAGCCCTGCAAGAAATTTTAAGAGGGGCTTTCTGAGTGGAGGAAAAAGAGAAGACCAAAGCAAGAAAGACTACAAAGGACCAGAAACCATCACCAGAAACACCAACTTTACAGGTAACACAATGGCACTAAATTCGTATCTTTCAATAATCACTCTGAATGCTCCAATCAAAAGACCTAGAGTGTCAGAATGGATAAAAAACAAGATCCATCTATATGCAGCCTACAAGAGACTCATTTTAGACCTAAAACCACCTGCAAATTTAAAGTGAGGGGATGAAGAACCATCCATTGTGCTAATGGATGTCAAAAAAAGCTGGAGTAGCCATACTACTTTCAGACAAACTAGGTTTTAAAACAAAAACTATAACAAGATATGAAGAAGGGCAATGTATCATAATTAAGGGGTCTATCCATCAATATATCTAACAGTTGTAAATATATATGTCCCCAACTTGGAAACACCCAAATATATAAATCAATTAATCACAAACATAAAGAAACTCATTGATAATAATACCATATTGGTAGGGGACTTTAACCCCACTTAAAGCAATGGACAGATCATCTAAGCAGAAAATCAAGAAGGAAACCAAGGCTTTGAATGACACATTGCACCAGATGGACTTGACAGATATATTCAGAATATTTCATCCTAAAGCAGCAGAATACACATTCTTCTCAAATGCACATTCTCCAAAATAGATCACATACTGGGCCACAAATCAGCCCTCAACAGGTACAAAATACCAAGATCTTACCATGGGTATTTTCAGATCACACTATGAAACGTGAAATCAACCACAAGAAAAATTTGTAAAGCCCTCAAATACATGGAGGTTAAAGAACATCCTACTAAAGAATGAATGGCTTAACCAGGAATTAAAAAAGAAATTAAAAATACAAGGAAGCAAATGAAAATGAAAATGAAAACATGATAGTCCAAACCCTGAGGAAAGTGCATTGCAATCCAGGCCTATGGCAAGAAGCAATAAAGGTCCCAAATATACAGCCTAAAACTACCACCTAAAGGAACTAGAAAGGGAGCAGCAAATAAAGCCTCATATCAGCACAAGAAGGGAAATAATAGAAGACTAGGGCAGAAATAAATGATACAGAAACAAACAAACAGTAGAACAGAACAATGAAAGTAAAAGCTGGTTCTTTTGAAGAGTAAACAAAATTGATAACCCCCTAGCCAGACTTATCAAAAAGAAAAGAGAGAGGACCCAAATAGATAAGATCATGAATAAAAGAGTAGAGATCACAATCAACACCACAGAAACACAAACAATTATTAGAGAATACTATGAAAAATTATATGCCAACAAATTGGACAATCTAGAAGAAATGGACAAATTCCTAAAAACTCACATATTACCAAAACTGAAACAGGAAGAAATAGAAAATTTGAACAGGCCCATAATCAGCAAAGACATTTATCAAAAACCTCCCAACAAACAAGCGTCTCAGACCAGATGACTTCCCAGAAGAATTCTACCAGACATTTAAAGAAGAGTTAATACCTATTCTTTTCAAACTGTTCCCGAAGATAGAAATGGAAGGAGAGCTTGCAAACTCATTCTATGAAGCCAGCATTACTTTCATTCTAAAAGCATATGAAGACCCCTCTATAAAGCAGAAATACAGGCCAATATCCCTGATGAACCTGGATTAAAAATTCTCAACAAGATACAAGCAAATTGAATTCAACAGTATGTTAAAAGAATTATTCACCGGAATCAAGTGGGATTTTATTCTTGGGCTGCAGGGATGGTTCAGGATTTGCAAATCAATCAGTGTGATACATCACATTAATGAAAGAAAGAATATGAACCTTATGATCCTCTCAATAGATGCAGAAAAAGCATTTAGCAAAATATAGCACCCTTTCTTGATTAAAAAAACACACACACACAACGAAGTAGTAACAGAAGGAACATGCTTAAACATCTTATAGACCATATGAAAGATCCACAGCTAATATCATACTCAATGGGGAAAAACTGAGAGCTTTCCCCCTAAGGTCAGGAACATGACAGGATCCATTCTCACCCACTGTTGTTCAACATAGTACCAGAACCCTTAGTCTCAGCAATCACACAACAAAAAGTAATAAAAGGCATCCAGATCAGCAATGAAGAAGTCAAACTTTCCCTCTTCGCAGAGGACATGATACTGTACATGGAAAGCTTGAAAGTCTCCACCAAAAACTGTTAGACCTGATATATGAATTCAGCAAAGTCGCAGAATATAAAAATTAATGCAAAGAAATTGGCTGCCTTTCTATATACCAATAATGAAGCAGCAGAAAGAGAAATCAAGGAATTGATCCCATTTACAATTGCACCAAAAACCATTCAAAGATCTAGGAATAAACCTAAACAAAGAGGTAAAAGATCTGTACGCTGAAAACTATAGAAAGCTTATGAAGAAATTGAAGACGACACACAGAAATGAAAAAATATTACATGTTCATGGACTGGAAAAACAAACATTGTTCAAATGTCTATACCACCCAGAGCAATGTACACATTTAATGCAATCCCTATCAAAATACCACCAGCATTTTTCTACCAAACTTTTTAAAATTATATTTTAAGTCTGTATTATCCATGGAAATGCTTTATTTTTTTTAAGCTTATTTGTTTATTGAGAGAGAGCACACACACTTGCACATGAATGGGGGAAGGGCAGAAAGGGGAGGGAGAAAGAGAATCTCAAATAGGCTCAACAGTGTCAGAGCAGAGCCCATCACAGGGCTGGATCCCACAATCTGTGAGATCACCTGAGCTGAAATCTAAGAGTCAGACACTTAACTGAGCCATCCAGGTGCCCCTCTACCAAACTTTTAAAGAAGAATTACCACCAATCCGACTACATCTCAGGTCATGATCTTGCAGTTCATGAGTTCAAGCTCTGCATCAGGTTCACTCTTATCAGCACAGAGCCCACTTCAGATCCTCTTCTCCCACCCCCGCCCCTCCCTTGCTCATGCTCCCTCACAAAAGTACACATTAAAAAGAAAAAAAAAAGTCGAGGAATCCTGAAAAACCTCCTAGAGCTAGCAAATGACCTCAGCAGGTTGCAGGACAAGAGATAAAATTTTAAAATTCAGCTCTATTTCCATAGATAGCAATGAACACACAGACACCAAAATTTAAAATCCAGTGCCATATATAGTTGCTCAGAACAATAAAATACTTAGCTGACAAACACATGCAAGACTCCTCTGCTGAAAACTACAACACAATGATGAAAAAAAATGAAATATCTAAATCAATGTAGAGACATACCATGTTCATAAATGGGAAGACACAACACAGGAAAAATGTCAGTTCTCCCCCTATTGATATACAGGTTTACCCCAACTCCTATCACAATCACAGCGAGTTTAATGGCAGATATAGGCAAGATCATTATAAAATTTATATTGTGGGGTCCCTGGGCGGCTCTGTCGGTTGAGTGTCCAGCTCTTGATCTTTGTTCAGGTCATGATCTCACAGTTCACGAGTTCGAGCCCTGCATCAGGCTTTGTGCTGATGGTGTGGAGCCTGCATGGGAGTCAATCTGTCCCTCCCCCTCTGCCCCTCCCCTACTCTCTCTCTCTCTAAAAATAAATCAACTTTAAACATAAAATAAATTTATATAGAAGAGTTAAAATAATTTTGAGAAAGAAAAACATATAGAGGGAAGTAGTAGTCTATCAATTTTCAAGATGACTTACATAGCTACAGTAAACAAGCCTGCAGTATTGATATAGGGATAGACACATAAAGAAAGAGAATAGAAGACCCAGAAATAGACCCATACAAATATGCTGAAATGACTTTTGATAAGGGTGCAAAACCAATTCATTGGAGGAGGGATACCTTTTGAACAACTGCCTTGTTTTTGTTTTTGTTTTTTTCTGGCCTTATGACTATAAGGCCAAAAAAAAAAAGCCTTAACCTAAACCTTACATCTTATAAAAAATGGGTCATATGCAAAAAGAAAAATTGGAGACCTAGGGCTTGGTAAAGATTCTTAGATATGGCACCAAAAAAAATCCATTAAAGAAAAAATTGAGAAACTGGACCTACTCAAAAGCTTTTGCTCTATGAAAAACCCTCTCAAGAGAATGACAAGCAATAGATTGGAAGAATATATATGCAATATATTTGCAAACCACATTACCTGACAGAAGGCTCATACCTAGCATATATAAAGAAATCTCAAAACTCAACAGTAAAAAATAATGCAATTAAAAATTCAGCAAAACACATGAGGAGACATTTCACTTCAGAGAATACATGATAGCAAATAAGCGTGTGAAAACATATTCAACATAATTATCACTTCAGGAAATGTAAACAAAAGCCATAATGAGACATAATAAAACACCTATTAGAACAACTAAAATTAAAAACTGTGGCAATACAAAATGCTGGCAATGGTGCAGATAAACTAGATCTCATACCTTGTTCATGACAATGTGAAATGATGTTACTATTCTGGAAAATAGTTGGACAGTTTCTAATAAAACTGAACATATGCTCACCAATGATCCAGTAACTGTCCACACAAAAGCCTATACACAATTGTTCACAGCAATTTTATTTGCAATAGTCAAAAACTGGAAACTAATATAGTGAATGATTAAACTGCGGCACTTAACAATCCATGAAATCCCACTAAACAATACAAAGGAGTCAACTATTTTTTTTAACTTTTTTTTATTTTGAGAGAGAGAAAGCGCAAATGGGGGAGGGGCAAAAAGAGAGGGAGAATCATGAGCAGGCTCTGCAAGATCAGTACAGAGCCTGATGCAGGCTTGAACCCATGAAACTTTGAGAAAATGACCCGAGTCAAAATCAAGACTCAACTAAGCCACCCAGGTGCCCCAAGGAGTCAACTACTGATACATGGAACAACTAGGATAGACCTCAAAGATGTTAGGTTTAATGAGAAAATTCCAATCTCAAAAGGTCTCATTTTGTATGATTCTATGTGTGTAATATTCTCAAAATAACAATTATAGAAATGGAGAATAGATTAGTGGTTGCCAGTGATTACATATTGGGCAGAGGAAGAAGGATGGCAGAGAAATGGCATGTGAATCTTTACAGTGATGAAATAGTTTTGTATCTTGATTATAGTAGTGCTTATACAAATCTACAGGTGATAAAAATGACGGAACTTTACACATACATTGTACTAATGTCAGTTTCCTGGCTTTGATATGATAATTATGTAAGATGTAATCATCAAGGGAAACAGGGAAAATATACAAGAACCTCTGTGTATTATCTTTGCAAACTTCTTGTCTGTTATTACTTAAAAATAAAAGGCTTTGGTTTTTTTTGTTTTGTTTTCTTTTTTCAAAAGAAAGAAAGCAGGTAATGACTCTTAAGATCCAAACTTAATAATAAAGAATTAAGTGGGGCACCTGGGTGGCTCAGTCAGTTAAACATTCCACTCTTGATTTTGGCTCAGGTCATGATCTCACAGTTGTGAGATTGAGCCCCCTGGTTGGGGCTCCATGATGGGCATGGAGGCTGCTTAAGATTCTGTCTTCCCACTCCCTCCCCTCCCCAGCTTGTGCATACACATTCTCTAATAATTAGTTAATTAATTTTAAAAATAAAAATAAAAAATAAGTAATCCCTTCTTTTTAGCTGTGCTACTTAAGACAGGTCAATGTACAACCTTTGAATAGTACTTAAAACAATTTTTTTCAGCTTTTCTAGGTCAATTTTGGAATAAGTAGTTTCTTTTCTTGAACTAAGTTATGAAGCCTGGGGCATGGAAAATAATTTTTTTAAGTACCTTATTATTCCTATTTGGCTAATGATTTAGATTTTAGTCTTTTTGTTATTCAATTTCTCATGTTACTAAAATCAATTTTGATAGGAACTAATTTTGCATCTGCTTGGGAATTAACAAAAGATGGAACACGGCCAAATGATTATCTTTCCTCTAATACACAAAATATACCAGAAGAATCATGGGCAGCATTCCAAAGAAGTTCTGTGACAATGCACAGTAAAGCAGTATCGGGCATTCGTAACAAATCAATCTGTTGCACCCTCATTGGCAGCTCACAAAGGCACAATATAAGCACCCACTCCATCAGTGTATCTAGTCATGTCCCTATGAAATATGAAAAAATTAATGTCCCATTCTATATTCCCCATGTTACTACTTTTTTTTTTTTAAGACAGAGCTAGTGCTTGGAGGCAGCAGGAAAGATATCAGGAAAATGATTTTTTTTTTTTGCCTTGCTCTTAACAATGTATTATTATTGTGTATTGTTGTTATTAAACTTCATTACATGACCATATCTCTCAAAAATTAATATACACCAAAAGATCAATATTATGTGCCTTAGTTTTCCTATCTACCATGGGGAGGAGGAGGTATTGGTATCCTACATGATAAGATTAGAAATAATCAGAGAAAAAAATCATAGCATAATTATCTTAGAGTAGGAATTTTTTTCTCAAATTAAAAAAATAAACATTTCAGCTTAACTTTTTAAAGAAAATTCTATTTTTAAAACTTGTAACTTACTGCTGTCAAAACATACCATATATCCACTAAAAATGTTTCTCATTTGTAGATTTTGGTAACATTCTGGTCATTACATGACAGGCCCCCCACTGTGGTCCCATTAGCACAGTTCTCTGGGCAAGTACAGGCAGTTCAGATTTGGCTATTAATAGAAGTCTAGAGGGTAGAATAAAAGAATCTCCCCTATGCATTCCTTTGACTATAAGGCATTTTTGAAACAAAGGGTTCTTTTTTTTCAAAGGAAAAATCAATTTTAATACTATTAAGTAACACAAAATGTTATAGAAGATCTAGATGGAAGGGGACTTATTTGAAAACTGAACTATTTGAGAGGATGTAAAAAGTGTTCTGAGTTGTGGTATCTTTAAAGTTTTTTATCTTCTAGTTTTAGTCTTGTTATTTCCATTTAAAAATATTTGTTCTGAAATCTTGAAAGTCCTTTCTTGAGAAGGCAGGAAAGCCAGAGTTATGAATGAATTCACTTAAAAATTGTTTTAAAGCACCTGGAAAAATGGCAGGCTATACTCATTCATTTTGCTGTCTCCCAAAACTACAATAAGGAGGAAGAGAAGTAAAGGGTGGGTAACTGACCTATGAAAGAACCTAGCATGGGGAAGGCTGAGAACTAAGCCAAATTCTACAAATCCAAAGGGTAGAAGCTACTTTGAATTTTTCAGCAGCAGCACTGGAAGCAGTTCAACAGTGGATCAATACCTTCAAATTTCACAAGAAAAATTACTCACTAGAACTCTCAAATTATAAGGGAGAGTCCTCAAGATGCTAAAAGAAATGGCACTAACAGGTAACTATGAAATCAGGGTAGAAAGAAGGGATAAAAAGAAAGAAAAAGTTTGATCTTCATTCCACAAGGATGACCAACTTTGTCCACCCAGCAGAAAAGTAGAGGCTTATTTTCTAGGGGTGTATTCTCTAAAGAGTGTTAAGATCCAACCCCAAGATGAGTACCATGCCACAAACGGGGATTAAGTGATGGTATCCAAACAAAAATGCTAAGATCCCTGGTCTTCTTTTTTTACTTATCTACTGCTAGCCAGTGTTGCAGGAGCCAACTTCTAGGCAAGAGATTTCAAAATTGCTCAGACTAATAGTAAAGATCTGTAACATCTACAAAGGTATTAACATCCTGGGGTCCCCAGCAAATGCTCCCCACCACCAAAATCATCCTATGTAAAGCTAGTCTTCAATGTAACAGAATTCACTCAGAGTTTGTCCAATGACTCCCTAGAATGGGGCTCTTATTTATAAATGCAATAGGAAAGCAGAAAATAGACTATTATTGTTCAGTTTCTCTCTTCCAAGGAACCTTCATGTAACTGTAGATATATTGTCTTTTCTTTACATAGCCAGTTTTGTGAGTGCTACTCAGATTTTCAAAATTATACCATATTCTGTCTAGTGATAGTCATAAAGCACAGTAGTAAAATGTTCTGTGATAAGATCTCTGGGCTAATGGAGAATCTAGATCTTTGCTGATTATCTATTTGTCTCTCAGAAATTACCCAGTCACAAATGCCTTGCACAATTTAGTCAAAATGATCCAACATTCAGGTATGAATAGAATTCATTAGCATTATCAATGGAAGGTGGGTTGTTTCCCTTAAATAGGAATTCCTAATTTTAAGATTTAAGGTTTCCTACTATCAGACTATTTATATTTATTTATTACTGATATAGTCATTTTTTATTTTCTTTAATGAGATACTAAAATAGTTGAAGAATGTATCCATTTTATATTGTCTGTATAGAAAACTGGTTTGTCGGGGCCATTTCCTCATTTTTCTTAGGCTTTACAGGTTAGATCAGTTGTTCTTCACCTTGCTAGATCTTTTCCTCTTTTTGAAAAAAACAAATTGCCAAAATCAAACTCATAGATGATGAACATGTGTGTGTGTGTGTGTGTGTGTGTATATGTACTTTTAATAAAACAACACATTTATAATTTTTAAAAATATAAATCTTTGTGACACTTCTAGAATAAAAGGCATAATGAAATATTAAATTACTTATATCTGTGCTTAGGATCACTGTAAATGTAACAACTACAAATGCAGACTGTGTTGTATTTATGACTCAAATACTGAAAGCTTCACCTCTAGGTTGGGCCTTAAACATAGTCAACAAACCAAGAAACAGAAGACTTAGCCTGTCACAAGAACTGTAAGTGAAAGACTCAGTGCTTAGCATGGCAAACAATGTAGTTATTATCCAAGCCAGATGTTTCTGTTCCTACATTCCTGATCTATGGCTATGATACATGAGGTCTTCCGTTTTTTCTAATGTCTTGTTAAAAAAAAAAAGGAAGGGGGTGGGGCGTGAAGGAACTCCTATTGTGCCAACACAATCTGAAATGTGCATTTTAAAGAAGTTGTACTTACAGGAGAGAAGTGTAAGTAGAAAAGCCTTTCAGAAACTCTTCAACTAAAAGTAATTTGTGATGTCCTTAAGCCCATGCAGTGCTTGAGCCAGATGCGAAAGTTTGATCTTTTATACTAGGAGTAATCCTATATCTGTCTGTCTGTCTCTATATCTAGATGTATGAAATTTTAATTTTTATTCTTAGCTTTCAACATTATATGAATCTCTGTCCAGGCAAAGCTGAATTGCCTGCAAGAATATCACCACTGGACCAGCCTCTAAGGGTGCACCTCTGGAGAGCCCAGAGGGGACCCTCCTGGACAATATTCTAACTATGGGAAAGGATCTAACCCAGAGTGGGACAACCCATACCCCCTTCTCAAAGATACTTAAACTTTTCTGGGATTCACAGGTTATTTCACACCCTATTTGTCTAACCTTATTGCTCTGTTCAATGAACTTTCTCAAAAAAGTGTTAAGACTTTGCCTGAGTTCTAACTGTAAATTCTCCACATAGTTTTAATTAACAAAGACAATTAGGAGCAAACAACAAGTGGACACCTACACACAGCAATGACTAACCTAATCAAGAACACT
Source organism: Panthera uncia (assembly GCF_023721935.1). NCBI lineage: Eukaryota > Metazoa > Chordata > Mammalia > Carnivora > Felidae > Panthera > Panthera uncia. The sequence goes on along the minus strand of NW_026057578.1, from coordinate 78,953,928 downwards.
TTAGAGATGAGCCCCTAAAGATAAGGGATATAGGCCAGAAGATGGGGAAGTTACACAGCAGTATACGTGGTTCTGTGTATCCAAAAGAAAAACTCAAACATAAGCTCTGCACTGGACAGTTACTATGGCCAGTAAATAATAATTTATTATATTCACTTATAGAATATCATTTCATAGTAAATCTGACTTCCATGCCTGCTTTTCACCTTTCTAAAAAAATATCTGAGTATACATGGACATACAATGTACATTCATTTCACCTGTATAACACAGTGAATCTACAAGTTTATACGTTATGCTATGCTAACCCCAAGTATAGCTACCAACTGTCACTACACAACACCATTATAATATCCTTGACTATATTCCTTATTTTGTTTCTTATATTCCCATTACTTACTCATTCCGTAAATGGAAGTCTATATCTCCCATTCCCTTTCACTCATTTTGCCCATCTTGCCACTCCTTCCCCTCTGGCAACCGTCAGTCTGTTCTCTGTATTTATAGGTCTGATTTTGCTTTTGGTTTATTTATTCATTTTTTATTTATTCGTTTATTCCACACGTGAGTTAAATCATGTGGTATTTGTCTTTTACTGACTTTATTTCACTTAGCATAACATCCTCTAGGTCCATCAGTGCTGTCATAAGTGGCATGATCTCATCCTTTCTGATGACTGTGTATGTTCCATTGTATATATTTGTGTGTGCGTATCTTCTTTATCCATTCATCTATCGATGGGTATTTAGACTGCTTCAAAATCTTGGCTATGGAAAATAATGCTACATCAAAATAAAAAGCTTTTGCATAGTTAAGGGAACCATCAGGAAAACAATAAGGCAACCTAATGAATAGGATATTTGCAAATAATATCTCTAAAAAGAGATGAATATCCAAAATACATAATGAATTTATATAACACCAAAAAAGACAATCTGATTTAAAAAATAGGCAGAGAATATGAACATTTTTCCAAAGAAAACATACAGATGGCCAACAGACAAATGAAATGATGTTCAATATCACTCATCGTCAGACATGAGAATCAAAACCACAATGACAAACACCTCACACCTATCAGAATGGCTAAAATAAAAAAGACAAGAAACAACAAGTGTTGATGAGGATGTGGAGAAAAAGGAACACTTGGGCACTGTTGGTGAAGATGTAAATTAGTACAGCCACTGTAGAAAAACCATACTGAGGCTCCTCAAATAATTAAAAGCAGAAATACTACATGATCGAATAATTCCACTACTGGGTATTTACCCAAAGAAAACAAGAAAACTAATTCAAAAGATACTAGCCTGTTTTGTTTTGTTTTTCCTGCACCACTGGGTAATTTCACAAACCCTCACCAATCACTAGTTTAAGAAGAACTTCACACTAAGAAATCTAAAAAGACTTAGGGAAAACCTTCTAATGTACCAAGAAATAGATAACAGTCATCAGAAGACATAAAGTTAAAGACACCGTTTTACTGCAGAACACGTCCATACTCTCCATTTTGGCTAAAACTTTCCTTGAGCCTTTCAGAGTCCTAGCTATAACCAACTAACCTCACATTCAGCTTAGATTTGTACATGTTCAGTCCAATTCACCTACTCTTCTGCTGTTCCCTGTGTCTCTCAAGTTACTTTATTGCCCCATGATCCAACCACAGAAGGTATACAAGAAATAACAAACTCCCTTCAACCTCCTATCCAGCTTCAAAATCTGCTATAATAGGAACCAATTTTCTAAAACACGAAAGTTCTAAAATCCATGTAAAATTTTTATTGGCTTAAACTCTGCTTCTACCACTCAAATCTATACCTTAGAGTTAAATTTTTGTACCAGATTACCACACAAAAGATAAAACACATACAGATAATACATAAATAAATCAGAAAAAATTACTGAAGATGTCATGTTCAGGGCAGTATGGAAAGGGGATATAGTCAGCATAGCCATAGGTTTTGTGTCTGGTGTTGTTTGGTTTGTTTTTTACTGTATCTTAATTTGCATAAAATATGCATTAAACCACTTACGATAATATACATTTATATTTAAGTCATCTATATTAACTTCCAGATACGTAAAAGTTACTATGTAAGAAATGTTGGAAATAAGGCAAAATAAGTACTTTAAAACCAAAGTTTTAACAACCTGTTCAATTATAATGTATTATAAGACTAATGAAAATTGTATCAGTTGCAAGGAAATTTTACTCTTTTAGATGGAATATAAGGCTCTGCTTGAGAACTTTAACTTTAATCTGGAACTTTCAAACACTAATATGGTTGTATGGCCTTTTAAAAGCCTTTGGGTACAGGAATGATAAAATGTGGTTTTAGTTATTGGCATGCCTGTGCAACAAAGCATTTGGGAAATGTGATTGACAGGAGAGGAGTGTGTATAAAAGAAACCTATGCTTATGTCTGCTTCAGTGACTTTATGAGCCACACCCTACTTGTAAATTGTAAACTGTCATTCAAAGTAGCATAGTGATGTTTTAAACAAGTTGGGTTATAATACTCCTACTTCTTTTGTCTTAATGCCTAAAGGTAAATTCAGAAACTGCTATGTTTTGGCTCATAAAAGGATCCATCTGGAAAATAATAATAACAATAATAATAATAATAAGCCCAAATAGAAAAGAGTAATGCAAAGATTTGTCACACTATGCATATATATAAGTTGTATATTTAAACATGAGCTAATTCACCTTTCATTATAGTTCCAACTATTTCAGACTGGGGACAGAAAAAATAATTTTATTAATTATTTTCAGATTTTGAACCAGTATTTTAAAATACTATTAATATATACTGAATTAAAATTGTTATTAACACCAACAGCTTCAATCGAGACCCTTTTTTTTATAAAGAGCTATGGTGAAAAAAAATGTGTTTTAAAGCATAGTGTATTTTATTAGAAATGCCTAATTTTACATTAAAATATTAAAATAGGTGCAGAAGAAATATATATTCACATTATGACTTTTCTAATAACTACAATTTTGAACTGAAATAATGGATGAAAATAAGTATTACAGTGAACTGGCTTCTTACTAAATATATTCTAAAAATTTATTACTAAATATCAGATAATTTAGTCTTAACTAATCTTTTTTTTTTTAACGTTTATTTATTTTTGAGACAGAGAGAGACAGAGCATCAACGGGGGAGGGTCACAGAGAGAAGGAGACACAGAATCTGAAACAGGCTCCAGGCTCTGAGCTGTCAGCACAGAACCTGATACGGAGCTCAAACTCACAAGACAGCGAGATCATGACCTGAGCCAAAGTCGGCCGCTCAACTGACTGAGCCACCCAGGCACCCCTAGTCTTAACTAATCTTAATGAAATAAAAAATATTGGGGTACCTGGGTGGCTCAGTCGGTCAAGCATCCAACTTCAACTCAGGTCACGATCTCGTGGTTCATGAGTTCGAACTATATGTCTGCGCTAACAGCACGGAGTTTACTTTGGGTCCTCTGTCTCCCCGTCTGTGCCCCAGCCCCACTCATAAACGCTTCTCTCTAAAAAATAAACATTTAAAAAAATTTTTAAATAAAATATGAACCATTAAAAAAACTCATATTGTACACAGTAAAGTCAATGAAAATCCCTCATAATCCTTCCTTCCCTGACCAAAAACTTTACCTGCAACAAAATAACTTTTGTGTTCTAAATTTCAACAAGGTTAATAATTCAAATGTCTAGCTTTTAGATAAGTATTAAAGGTTGTAATCCTTTACTGTGTATTACCAAATTGAATTCTGGTCAGTGCTCAAACTATAAGGTAAAAGATCTTTGAGTGTGATTGCTCAGTAACTTAGTATTCAATAGTGACACTTCTAATTTTTCATATCTGAATGGATATGAAGGATATGTCAATGGATGGAGGCAACCTTGAGGGATATTAGGTAGTCTAGTCTTTGTCTGGGGATTCAACTGTAGGATTACTGAGTTTTTCTTTTTGAGGTGGACCAAACCACACAACTATGTCTCAGGAAGGCTATTTATCTGACAAGTAAGAAAAGATAAACACCTGTAAGTTGATGTTTAAAGCCCAAACTAGTTTTGAAGTAACAAGAAAGGGAAAGCTAACAGTTCAAATTTCAGTCACTTTTCATCGAAAGCCATCAATGTGTGCACTGGTCCATTAATTATCTGGCCCAGCACAAAATGATATGTTAGTCTTCCCTTTTACTCTATGATGACAGCTGTGAGGGAAGATTTTAATTAGGGAGAAAGAAAGTTATTTCAAATACTTTATTTGTTTGTCCTACCTAAATCATCAATGAAAATGACCAAGTTTAATTGAAGACAAACCAATTGTTTCGTTGATTACTCTGATAGAACCAAAATAAAATTGAAGAGATAATCTAAAACCTAGGATTCTAATGGACCCAGCTTTTCCAGGTTAATGAGACATTCTGTCTCATTTTGTTCTGTAAAGGGCCACATGGTAAATATTTTAGACTTTAGGGGACATAGTTTCACAACTACTCAGCTCTGCCATTGGGCAAAAGCAGCCATAGATAATAGAATATGTAAATGAATGATCAAGGCTAAGTTCCAATGAAATTTTACTGTGGGCACTGAAATATAAATTTCACACAATGTTCACTTGTCACAAAACATTATTCTTCTTTTGACTTTATTTCCACTATTAAAAATATAAAAATCACTCCTAGCTTATAGGTTGCCGAAAAACAGGCATCAGGCTAGAGTTAGCCTGGTCATAGTTTAGTAACCCTCATTTTAATAGATTATTTTTGTTCTTGTTTTACAGACTTATTTCTGTGTATTAGCTGTGTCACTGAGATTTTTTTTTTAAATCTTCTTTAAAGTAAATATTAGCAGGGTGCCTGGGTGGCTCAGTCAGTTAAACATCCAGCTCTTGATTTCAACACAGGTCATGATTTCACAGTTGAGATGGAGCCCTGGGTGGGGCTTTGCACTGACAGCACAGAGCCTGTTTAGGATTTTCTCTCTCTCTCTCTCTCTCTCTCTCTCTCCCTCTCCCTCCCTCCCTCGCTCCCTCCCTCTCTTCCTTCACTCCCTTCCTCCCCCTCCCCTGCTCACTCTCTCTCTCAAAATAAATAAACTTAAAAAGTAAATATTAGTATCTTCAACTTCACTATTAAATAAGTTGCTGTGGTTTATAAGCTACTCAAGTTGGTGGTATTTTGGTACAGCAGCCTAAATGGATTAAGACAATAATAGGACACTTTATTTTTGACAACTTGATGAACACAACAACCCCAGATGCTCCAGACTTATAAAGATTAAAAAAGTTATCTTGGTCCATCCTGCCCTCTTAAAAGTAGAAAAACCAATTTCTCATAAAAATGAATAACAGTAAAAGTTGCCATCAAATCTCATACAAAGTTCCTTATAAAAAGTAGAATAAAGAGCAGGATAATTTCCCTACAATGAAAGCACTCTAGAAAAACATGCCCAAAAGTAGATGAAAACTGACCCTATTATTCTAAAGTAGGTTTAAATAAATTAACACAATGATAGAAGTTATGAAAGAACAACATAAATCAGTATTAAGAGAAATTGAGAACTAAGGTGATTAGAGAAGATTTTTTAAAGATGAAAAAATAATTAGAAATAAAAGGAAAAAATCATTTCAGAAGTAAAGCTTAGACTAGAAGGATCACAAAATCAAATAAATACAATGCCTAAGATAACTGGAAAATTTGAAGGGGAAAACACTTGAAAAATAAAAAATAACTGGAGGACTCTATCAACAAAATAAGAAGGGCAACCTACAGAATGGGAGAAAATATTTGCAAATCATTTATCAGATAAATGGTGAATATCCAAAATACATAAAGAATTAATACAACTTAATGGCAAAAAAAACTAAATAAACCAATTAAAAATGGCTAGAGAATCTAATAAGGTGCTCAACATCACTAATAATCAGGGCAATGCAAATCAAAACCACAATGAGGTATCACCTTAACAATTGTTAGAATGGCTACTCTCAAAATTCCTCAAAAAATTAAAATTAAAACTACCATATGATCTAGCAATCCCATTTCTAGGTATGAATACAAAGAAAGTGAAATCAGAATCTTGAAGAAATATCTGCACTTCTATGTTCATTGCAGCATCATTCACAAGAGCAAAGACATGGAAGCAACCTGTGTCCACTGATGGACCAATGGATAAAGAAAACATGATACACACACACACACGCGCGTGATATATATACACAAACAGACACACAATGTAGTACTATTCACCCATAAAAAATAGATTGAAATCTTGCCATTTGCAACATGGATGGACCCTGAGGCACTATACTAAGTGTAGTATGTCAGAAAGAAGAGGATGAATGCCTTATGAGGTCAGTTATATATAGGATCTAAAAAAAAACCCAAAGACAAAAAAGGAAAATGAGCATATGGATATAGAGACAGATTGGTGGGTGCCTGAGGAAGGAGTTGGGGGGTGTGTATGAAATGGGTGAAGGGGTCGGAATGTACAAATTTCCAGTTATAAAATGAATTAAGTCATGAGTATGTAGTGTACAGCATGGTAAATATAGTTTATAATAGAGTACTGCAAATTTGAAATTAGCTATGAGTGTGGATCTCAAAAGTTCTTTTTTTTTTTTTCAAAAGTTCTTATCACAAAGCACAAAAGATCCAATATGTGTGTTTTAATAGTTTCTAAAGAAAAAAACTGAAAGCAATACAGGGAGGAATATTTTAAAACTCTAAAGAAAATGTTTCTGAAATTTAAAAATTTTATGCTTACAAAATGAAAGGACATATCACGTATCTAGAAAAATCGGCTTAAGTCAGCCAATATCAAGACATACTTTAATGAAATTCTTGGACTTGAAGCAAAGAGATGCTTTAAACATTCACACAAAAATACTGAGTCCTTGTAAAGAAAAGAAAATCAGATAGTGACCATTTTTTGATAGCAACACTTTTATAGTAATATATTTAAGATATTCAAGAAAAGGAAATGTTAGCGAAAGATTTATATACAACCTAAACAACCTATTATTCCCATGAATTATTCCTGGGAAATCTAGAGAAAGAAATGCAGGCAACCAAAATGACTAAGAACATCTATATAAGGACGAGTGGTAAGCATTATAAATTTATCAAACTATAAAACTAAATGATGAAGCCACAGCAATTTGAGAAACAAGAACAAACCTCGAGGTATCTCAAGCCCAGATTTCAAGATATACTACAAAGCTTGCAGACGAAGAATGAAACTGGACCACTTTGTTAACATTGTAACATTCACCACCGGAGCCACCCAGGGGTCCCGGATCATAACATTAACAAAAATAAACTCAAAATGTATGAAAGACCTAAATATGAGACCTGAAACCACAAAACTCCTACAAGAAAACATAAGCAGTAATGTCTTTGAAATCGGTCTTAGCAACATTTTTGTAGATACATCTCTTCAGGCAAGGGAAACAAAATACAAATCAAACTACTGGGACTACACCCAAATAAAAAGCTTTTGCACAGCAAAGAAAACCATCAACAAAGCAACTTACTGAATGGGAGATGATATTTGCAAATGACATATCTGAAAAGGGGTAAATATCTGAAATTAAGAACTTATACAACCCAACACCAAAAAACCATAAATAATCCAATTAAAAAATGGACTGAAGACCTGAATAAACATTTTTTCAAAGAGGACAAACAGATGGCCATAGACACATGAAAAGAAGTTCAACATCACTCATTATCAGGGAAATGCAAATCAAAGCCACAATAAAATATCACCTTACATTTGTCAGAATGGTTAAAATCAAATAGACAAGGAATAACAAGTGTTGGTGAGGATGTAGAGGAAAAAAGGTGGGAAGGTACATTGGTGCAGCCACTGTAGAAAACAGTATGGAGGTTCCTTAAGAAATTAAAAATAAAATTACCGGGGCGCCTGGGTTGCTCAGTAGGTTGAGCGTCCGACTTCGGCTCAGGTCATAATCTCGCGGTCCGTGAGTTCAAGCCCCGCGTCGGGCTCTGTGCTGACAGCTCAGAGCCTGGAGCCTGCTTCAGATTCTGTGTCTCCCTCTCTCTCTGCCCCTCCCCTGTTCATGCTCTGTCTCTCTCTGTCTCAAAAACAAATAAAACATTAAAAAAAAAAAAGTTTAAAAAAATAAAATAAAATTACCATATGATCCTGTAATCCTATTACTGGGTATTACCCAAAGAAAATGAAAGCACTAATTCAAAAAGATACATGCATTCCTATGTTTACTACAGCATAATTTACAATAACCAAGATATGGAAGCAACCCAAGCCCAGTAAAAGATGAATGGATAAAGATGTGGTATGTATATACAATGGAATTGTACTCAGCCAAAAAATAGAAATAAAATGAAAATGAAATCTCGGGGCTCTGGCGTGGCTCAGTTGATTGGGCATCTGAATCTTGATTTTGGCTCAGGTCATGATCCCAGGGTCGTGGGATCAAGCCTTGTGTTGGGCTCCATGCTGAGAGTGAAGCCTGCTTAAGATTTTCTCTCCTCTGCCCCTCTCCCACTTGCATTCTCTCTCTCTTTCCCTAAAATAAATTAATTAATTAAAATAAATAAAATTTTACCATTTTCAATAACATGGTATTGTCTAAATACCATTGTATTTAGAAGGTATTATGCTAAATGAATTGTCAGAGAAAGACACATACCATATGACTTCACTTATATGTGGAATCTAAAAAAACAAACAAACAAATGAACAAACAAACCAAAAGGAGAAACAGACCCATAAACACAGAGAAAATACTGGTGGTTGCCGTAAGGGAGGAGAATGAAGGAATGGGGTTAAGAGGAGGGGGAGGTTATAGGCTTTCCGTTATGGAATGAATAAAAGTCTTGGGGATGAGAGGTACAGCATAGGGAATATAGTCATTGATATTGTAATAGTGCTATATGGTGACACAGGGTAGCTATACTTGTGGTGAGCACAGCATAATCTATAGACCAATGAAATCAATATTTGGTATACCTGAAACTAATGTAATGTTCTGTGTTGAGTATAATTTTTTAAAAAATGAAATCTTGCCATTTGCAATAACATGGATGGAGATGGAGCCAGAGAGTATGATGCTAAGTGAAATAAGTCAGAGAAAGACAAAGACCATATGATTTCATTCATGTGGAATTTAAGAAATAAAACAAATGAACAGAGGAAGAAAAAGAGAGAAAGAGACAAACCAAGAAACAGACTCTTAACTATAGAGAACAAACTGATGGTTACCAGAGAGTAGGTGGGGAGTGGAGTTGGTGAAATAGGTGATAGGGATAAAAGGGTACACTTATGATGAGCACTGAGTAATGTACAGAATTGCTGAATGGCAATACTATACACCTGAAACTAATATAACACTATATATTAACTAAACTGGAATTAAAATTAAAAACTTAAATCCTAGATGATTCTACTCATACGAAATATTGAAAATAGTCTAAGTAAAAGGTGGTTGCTAAGTGGGGGGATTGGTGTTTAATGGGTATAGAGTTTCAGTTTTGTTAAGTGTAAAGGTAGGTTCTAGAGAATGTTGCAGAACAACGTGAATACACTTATCATTACTGAACTATATAGTTAAACATTGTTGAGATGGTAAATCTTACATATTTTTTACCACAGTAAAAAAACTGGCAGTTATAAGGGAGGACATAACACAGTTTAGCTATCAAAAAATGTGGGGAGAATGAGAAGAGTACAATAAAAGTAAACTAAATACAATGACTGCCTTGTAGATACTGGCTGAACGTAAGAGATAACTTCAAATCTGACATTGGAGAAGAAGGACAAAAAGAAAAGTGGGCTTATAGCTAATTCCAGTATTGCTCACAGTAGGGAACCAACAGACAGTACTCCCCATATAAACGATAAGTGTCAAGGGTATTATGTAAAGGTACACATATAGGGGCACGAGGCTGGCTCACTTAAGTGTCTAACTCTTGATTTTGGCTCAGGTCATGATCTCACGTTTCATGAGATCAAGCCCCATGCTGAGAGTGCAGAGACTAGGGATTTTCTCTCTCCCTCTCTCTCTGCCCCTTCCCCACTCATGCACTCTCTCTCTCGCTCTTAAAATAAATAAAAACTTAAAAAAAAGGTACAGATATAAATGTAATTATTGGAAAAAAAAACCAAACCTTCCTAAATATTAAAAGTTTATACATACACATTAAATAAGGCAGATAATATAGTCTCTCTGTGTATGTACAATGAAACCTGACAAATGTGAGGCCAGACATAAAGATCTTAATAAATGTAAATGAATTAAACTCCTTTATAAAAAGACAAAGTTCAGATTAACTAACAAAGCAAAATCCAATACTATGCTGCATGCAAGATGGATATACAATCTTACTCTCTGAGAGAGAGAGGAAGGGATAGATGCAGGGAGAGGAAAAAAGATTAATTCAGAAAGTTTACAAATAGGGGTGCCTGGGTGGCTCAGTCGGTTAAGCATCCAACCTCGGCTCAGGTCATGATCTTGTGGTTCATGGATTCAAGCTCTGCATTGGGCTCAATACTGACAGCTCACAGCCTGGAGCCTGCTTTGGATTCTGTATCTCCCTCTCTCTCTGCCCCTCGCCCCCCCCCCCTCTCAAAAAGAAACATTAAAAAAATTTTAATGAAAATTAAAGAAAGTTTAAAATAATAGGACAAAGATGAGGATAAATGCAAATTAAAAGAAATGGGAGGTCACACTTTGAGAACTGATAAGGTAGAATTCAGACCAAAAAGAGAAACAAAGAAGGACACTTCATAATGCTAAAAGATGCAATTCACAATAACGATGTAACAGTTACAAAAATTCCAAACAACACAGTGACAGTTATCATTAAGCAAAAATTATACAAAGTGCAAGGAGAATATACTCTCAATTTAAGAAAGATCAAGTGGACAAAATATTAGAGGATATAAAACACCTAAACATAATCAGTGAGTTAGTTCTTTTAGATCTATAATAAATTCTGAATTCTGATAATAGAGGATTACCTTTTGGTAGATGCTCATGGAAACACTGAGGAAAATTAGCCGTATCTTAGGCTACATAGAAGGGAAACTTCAATAAGCCTGTTAATCAGAAAAAAAATAGAAATAAAAGGAAAGTGTACTCTGACCTTGCTGAAAGAATAAAATGAGAATACTAGGGAAAATGGTGGTGTAGGAGGACGCTGGGCTCACCTCCTCCTGCTGATCGTTTAGATTCCACCCACATCTGCCTGAATAACCCACAAAACCGCCAGAAGGCTAGCAGAACGGACTTTACGGAGCCAAGTGTAGACAAGAGGCCCACAGAATTGGGTAGGAAGGGCAGAGATGCAGTGCACACTACACGGACTGGCGGGAGGGAGCTGGGGCGGTGGAGGGGCAGCCCACCCAGCAAGGCAGAGCCCCTGAAGTCTAGCTTGCAAAAGCGGAGGGGCCGGACTCCGTGAGTTCTGACAGCCAGTGGGACTTAACATCTGGAATGTTAAAAGCCAACAGCTCTGCTCTTGGAGAGCGGGAAGGGCGAGAGGACGTCAGGAGGGAGAGCTGTTGAGCCCCAGAAGACAGAGCTCAGCTCGGTGGGGAAACAAAGGCACTGGGAAGCACCACTTCCCTCTCTCATCCCCCACCCAAAATTCCAAAGGTAACCAGTTCCTGTCACCGAACTTGCTTGCACTGCGCAAACGCCCAATGATGTGCTTCTGTGGATCCATCCCTCCAACAGGCCTGCCTCCCTCCCAGTGCTGCAGGACCCTGCTGCAGGGGGCCACAGCCGGCAAAGCAAGTTAAGCCTGCCCTTTCTGCCCCTGTGCACCTTGTGGATCCACCCCGGCTAATATGCCCTTGGCCAGATCCCACTGAAGCAGCACCACAAGCCTGGCAGTGTGCATGTAGCCCAGGCAGGGGCCACACCACTCCACAGTGAGTCCTGCCCCTGGGAGAGGGGAAGATAAGGTACACACCAGTCTGACGGTGGCCCCGCCCACCAACACAAGTTACTCTGGACAGCACAGGGGAAGTGCCTTGCAGTTTGGAGCCATGGCAGGCACTACCCAAAATGACGAAATGGAAGAATTCTCCTCAAAAGAAATTCCAGGAAGTAGCGACAGCTAACGAATTGATCAAAACTGATTTAAGCAATACAATGAAACAAGAATTTAGAATAATAGTCATAAAATTAATCACTGGGCTTGAAAAAGCCTAGAGGACAGCAGAGAATCTATGGCTACAGAGATCAAGGGACTAAGAAATAGTCATGAGGAACTAAAAAAATGCTATAAATGAGGTACAAAATAAAATGGAGGTGCCCATAGCACAGATTGAAGAGGCAGAGGAGAAAATAGGTGAATTGGAAGATAAAATTATGGAAAAAAGGGAAGCTGAGAAAAAGAGAGATATAAAATTCCAGGAGTATGAGGGGAGAATTAGAGAACTAAGTGATGCAATCAAACGGAACAATATCCATATCATAGGAATCCAGAAGAAGAAGAAGAGAGAGAAAGGGGCTGAAGGTGTACTTGAACAAATCATAGCTGAGAACTTCCCTGATCTGGGAAAGGAAAAAGGCATTGAAATCGAAGAGGCACAGAGAACTCCCTTCAGACACAATTTGAATTGATCTTCTGCACAGCATATCATAGTGAAACTGGCAAAATACAAGGACAAAGAGAAAACTCTGAAAGCAGCTAGGGATAAACAGGCTCTAACTTACAAAGGTAGACACATAAGAGTAGTAGCAGACCTATGTACTGAAACTTGGCAGGCCAGAAAGGTATGGCAGGAAATATTCAATGGGATGAACAGAAAAAATATGCAACCAATAATCCTTTATCCAGCAAGTCTGTCATTCAGAATAGGAGAGATAAAGGTTTTCCCAAACAAAAACTGAAGGAATTCATCACCACTAAACCAGCCCTACAAGACATCCTAAGGGGGATTCTGTGAGTGAAATGTTACAGGACCACAAAGTACCAGAGACATCACTACAAGCATGAAACCTACAGACAACACAATGACTCTAAACCCATATATTTCAATAATAACGCAGAATATAAATGGACTAAATGCTCCAACCAAAAGACATAGGGTATCAGAATGGATAAAAAAAAAAAAACAGGACCCATCTATTTGCTGTCTACAAGAAACTCATTTTAGACCTGAGGACACCTTCAGATTGAAAGTGAAGGGATGGAGAACTATCTGTCATGCTACTGGAAGTCAAAAGAAAGCTGGAGTAGCCATACTTATATCAGACTAGACTTTAAAGTAAAGGCTGTAACACGAGATGAAGAAGGGCATTATATAATAATTACAGGGTCTATCCATCAGGAGGAGCTAACAATTATAAATGTCTATGCGCCAAATTGGGAGCCCCCAAATATATAAAACAATTAATCACAAACATAAGCAACCTTATTGATAAAAAGGTGGTAATTGCAGGGGACTTTAATACCCCACTGACAACAATGGATAGATTATCTAGACACAGGATCAATAAAGAAACAAGGGCCATGAATGATACATTGGATCAGATGGCCTTGACAGATATATTTAGAACTCTGCATCCCAAAGGAACAGAATATACTTTCTTCTCGAGTGCGCATGGAACATTCTCCAAGATAGATCACATACTGGGTCACAAAACAACCCTTCATAGGTATAAAAGAATTGAGATCATACCATGCACACTTTCAGACCACAATGCTGTGAGGCTTGAAATTAACCACAGGGGAAAAGTCTAGAAAACCTCCAAAAGCATGGAGGTTAAAGAACACCCTACTAATGAATGAATGGGTCAACGAGGCAATTAGAGAAGAAATTACAAAATATATGGAAATAAATGAAAATGAAAATACAACAATCCAAACGCTTTGGGTTGCAGCAAAGGCAGTCCTGAGAGGAAAATACATTGCAATCCAGGCCTATCTCAAGAAACAAGATAAATACAAAATCTAACAGCACACCTAAAGGAAATAGAAGCAGAACAGCAAAGACACCCCAAACCCAGCAGAAGAAGAGAAATAATAAAGATCAGAGCAGAAATAAACAATATAGAATCTAAAAAAAACTGTAGAGCAGATCAATGAAACCAAGAGTTGGTTTTTTGAAAAAGTAAACAAAATTGATAAATCTCTAGCCAGGCTTCGCAAAAAGAAAATGGAGATGACCCAAATAGATAAGATCGTGAATGAAAATGGAACTATTACAACCAATCCCTCAGAAATACAAGCAATTATCAGAATACTATGAAAAGTTATATGCCAACAAAAGAGAATGTTATGCTAAGAGAAATAAGTCATATAGAGTCATATACAGACAGATACTGTATGTTCTCACTCTTATGTGGATCCTGAGAAACTTAAGACCATGGGGGTGGGGAAGGGAAAAAAAAAAGGTAGAGAGGGAGGGAGCCAAACCATAAGAAACTCTTAAAAACTGAGAATAAACTGAGGGTTGATGGGGGGTGGGAGGGAGGGGAAAGTGGGTGATGGACATTGAGGAGGGCACCTGTTGGGATGAGCACTGGGTGTTGTATAGAAACCAATTTGACAATAAATTTTATATTTAAAAAAAGAATAAAATGAGAAATGATGAATAAAATAAAAATTATTTATTTCAGGCCTGTAGGGGTACCTGGCTGGCTTAGTCAATAGAGCACATGACTCTTGAGCATGGGGTCAGGAGTTCAAGCCCCATGATAGGTACAGAGACTACTTAAAAAAAAAATTAAAAGGCCTATTACTGGGGTGCCTGGGTGGCTCAGTCAGTTAAGCATCTGACTTTGGCTCAGGTCATGACCTCACAGTTCATGAGTTTGAGCTCCACATCAGGCCCTCTGCTATCAGCACAGAGCCCACTTTGGATCCTCTGTCCTCCTCTCTCTCTGCCCCTCCCATGCTTGCATGTGCACACTCTCTGTTTCAAAAATAAGCATTTAGAAAAATAAAAAATATAAGGCCTGTTACTCAGAAACTTAAAAACATATTGAATATTCTTAGATCAATATTATATATCAAAATCTTTGAGTTATCAGAGGAAAATTTATACTATTTAAGAGTCATATTAAAAAATGAAATTCAAAGACTCATTCAGAACTTAAAAGCTAAGCAACATTACTACAAAGCAAATCCTCCACGCTTCAAAAAAAAAGGGAACGCCTGAATAAAAGTGAAAGCAGAAATTAATGCTAGAAGTTCTAACATTTAATTTCTAGAAATTGAAGCTAGAAAACAGAAAATGAACAAAATCAATCCAAAATATGGTCATCTGAAAAAAAACATCAATGTAGACAAATCACTAGGCTAACCTTTTTCAAAGGGAAAAGGAAGGAAACAGAAATACACAAAATTAGACATGATAAATGGGGAATGATGACCAAAACAGAAAAAATTTAAAGTATCAAAGAAAATTATTTTATTTAAATATGAAAATAAATTTGAAGACTTAGTTGGAAAGGATAATTTCCAAGAATACTACAATTTACCAGACTAGCAGTAAGTCTTAGATGAAAAGTTACATTAGAACAAAACAGATGAACTAAAATGCTCTCCCACCCACACTAAAATATCTTGCTCAGGTAGGAAAATTTTACAAAACATATAAAAATCAGATTATCTCAATGGCTGTTAAACTTTTCTAGACCAGGAAGAAAATTTCAAATTTCAAAATTCCATGTTCTGAGGAAAGTAAGCCATTAATTTTGTACTCATCAAAGGCATTACTTCAGACTACTGTGACTTAAAAAACATCATTATAGCAGTTCCTAAATGAAACATTACTAAATGGAATCCAATAGCGCATTTTAAAAACCATGACCAAGTGTGGTTTATTCCTATTTTCAAGAATGGTTTTACATTAGGAAATCCATTAATTCATTATATTCATGGAACTAAGATGTAAAATCTTATGACCACTTCCAGAAACAACGCACAAGACATGTGACACATTCAGTTCTCCCTAAGTTAACTTATAAATTTAATACTAAGTTTATAAAAATACCATCAGACATTTTTCCTCCTGATATTAAATAGTTGTAAAATTCTTTGGAAAGATGAGTAAGCAATAAAAGCCAGGAAAATCTTATAAAAGAAGAATGAAAGGGAGCTGATCCCACAGACATTTAAGCATACTATAAAGACTCTGTATAAAGTATTATATTGGTATCCCAATGGTACACAGTAGACAATCCATATGAAGTTTAGTATATGATGAGAGCAATTCAAATCAGTGAGGAAATGATGGACTTCATCTTTTAAGGAGTGGTATCTATTTGACAGTAAGGAAATGGAAAACCATCTATCATGTTTATGGATGTCAAAAGAAAGCCAGAATAGCCATACTTATATGAGACAAAGTAGACTTTAAAACAAATATTGTAACAAGAGATGGAGAAAGGCACTATATCATAACTAAGAGGGTCTAGCCACCAAGAATAACTAAATGTAAATATTTATGCCTCCAACTTGGGATCACCCAAATATATAAATCGATTAATCACAAACATAAAAAATTCATTGATAATAAAACCATAAGAGTAGGGGACTTCAACACCCCACTTATAGCAATAGACAGATAATCTAAGCAGAAAATCAACAAGGAAACAATGGCTTTGAATGACACACTGGACCAGATGGGCTTGACAAATATATTCAGAACATTTCATCCTAAAGCAGATTACACATTCTTCTCAAAGACACATGGAACATTCTCCAGAAGAGATCACATACTGGGTCACAAGTCAGCCTTCAACAAGTACATAAAGATCAATATCATACCTTGCAAATTTTTAGACCACAACACTATGAAACTTGAAATCAACCACAGAAAAAATTTGGAAAGACCATGAATACTTGGAGATTAAAGAACACCCCACTAAATAATGAATGGGTTAACCAAGAAATTAAAGAGGAAATTAAAAATACATAGAAGCCAATGAAAATGAAAACACAAGGGGTACCTGGGTGGCTCAGTTGGTTGAGCATCCAACTTTGGCTCAGGTCATGATCTTGTGGTTCTGAGTTCAAGCCCCATATCAGGCTCACTGCTGTCAGCCTGTCAGTGCAGAGCCTGCTTTAGATCTTCTGTCCCTCTCTCTCTCTGCCCCTTCCCCACTTGCGCTCTCCCCAAAATAAGTAAATATTTTTTTAAAAAAAAAGGAAAGAAAAGAAAATGAAAACACAGCAGTGTAAAAGCTGTGGGATGTAGGAAAGGCAGTCATTACAGGGAAGAATATAGCAATCCAGGCGTTCCTAAAGAAGGAAGAAAGGTCTCAAATATACAACCTAAACTTACACCTAAAAGAGCTAGAAAAAGATAGCAAATAGAGCCCAAAACCAGCAGAAGGAGGTAAATAATAAAGATTAGAGGAGAAATCAATGATACTGAAATTAAAAAAAAAAAAATGTAGAACAGATCAATGAAACCAGGAACGGGTTCTTTCAAAGAATTAACAAAATTGATAAACCCCTCGTCAGATCTATCAGAAAAAAAAACTGAAAGGAAAAATAAAACCACATATTGAAAGAGGACACACAACCAACACTGCAGAAATACAAACAATAGTAAGAGAATGTTATGAGCAATTATATGCTAACAAATTGGGCAATCTGGAAGAAATGGACAAATTCCTAGAAACATATAAACTACCAAAACAGACAGGAAGAAACAGAAAATTTGAACAGACCCATAACCAGTAAATAAATTGAATCAGTTATCAAAACTCTCCCAACAAAAAAGAATCCAGGGCTGGAAAGATTTCCAGGGGAATTCTACCAAACATTTAAAGAAGAGTGAATACATATTTTTTTGAAGCTGTTCCAAAAAACAGAAATGGAAAGAAAACTTCCAAATTCATTCTATGAGGCCAGTATTACAGTGATTCCAAAACCAGACAAAGACTAACCAGGAAAACAATAGACCAATTTCCCTGGTGAACATGGATGCAAAAATTCTCAACAAGATACTAGCAGACAAGATCCCACAATACATTAAAAGAAGTATTCACTATTAGCAAGTGGGATTTAAGCCTGAGCTGAAGGGCTGGCTCAATATCTGCAAATCAATCAATGTGATACATCACATTAACAAAAGAAAGGATAAGAACCATATGATCTTCACAAGAGATGCAGAAAAAGCAATTGACAAAATATAGTATCCTTTCTTGACAAAAACCCTCAAGAAAATAGGGATAGAAGGAGCATACCTCAAGATCATAAAGGCCATTTATGAAAGACCCACCACTAATACCATTCTCAATGGGGAAAAACTGAGAGCTTCCCCATAAGGTCAGGAATACGACAGGGATGTCCACTCTCACCATGTCGTTCAACACAGTTTTGGAAGTCCTAGCCTCAGCAATCAGACAACAAAAAGAAATAAAAGGCTTCCAAATCAATCAAGAAGTCAAACTTTCACTCTTCACAGACGACATGATACTCTACATGGAAAACCTCAAAGACTCCTCTAAAAAATTGCTAGAACTTATAGGTAAATCCAGCAAAGTCGCAGGATATAAAATCAATGTACAGAAATCATTTGCATTTCTGTACACCAATAATGAAGCAGCAGCAAGAGAAACCAAGGAATCGATCCCATTTACAACTACACTGAAAACCGTAAAATACCTAGGACTAAACCCAACCAAAGAGGTAAAAGATCTGTATGCTGAAAACTATAGAAAGCTTAAGAAAGAAATGGAAGAAGATACAAGGAAATGGAAAAACATACCATGCTCATGGATTCAAAGAATAGATATTGTTGAAATCTCAATACTACCCAAAAAATCTACATATTCAATGCAATCCCTATCAAAATAACACCAGCTTTCTTCACAGAGCTAAAACAAACGATTCTAAAATTTGTATGGAATCAGAAAAAAACCCGAATAGCCAAAGCAATCCTGAAAAAGAAAACCAAAGCTGGAGGCATCACAATTCTGGACTTCAAGCTGAATTACAAACTGTAATCATCAAGACAGTATGGTACTGGAACAAAAACAGACACACAGATCAATGGAACAGATTAGAAAACCCAGAAGTGGACACACAAATGTATGGCCAAATAATCTTCAACAAAGTAGGAAAGAGTGTCCAATAGAAAAAAGTCTCATCAGCAAATAGTGTTGGGAAAACTGGACATTCTTCATGTACCTTGACTGCTTTCTTACACAATATACAAAATGAAGTCAAAATGAATGAAAGACCTAAATGTGAGACAGGAGAACATCAAAATCTTAGAGGAGAAAAGAAGCAGTAACCTCTTTGATCTCAACCACAGCAACTTACTAGACATGTCTCTGGAGGCAAGGGAAACAAAAGCAAACATGAATTACTGGGAACTCATCAAGATAAAAAGCTTCTGGACAGTGAAGGAAACAATCAACAAAACTAAAAGGCAGTCAATGAGATGGGAGAAGATATGTGCAAAAGACACATCAATAAAGGGTCAATATCCAAAATCTATAAAGACCTTAATCAAACTCAACACCCAAAAAACAAATAATCCAGTGAAGAAATGGACAAAAGACATGAACAGACACTTTGAAAGAAGACACATAGATGACTAAAAAACATGAAAAGATGCTCAACATCATTCATCATCAAGGAAATACAAATCAAAACCACACTGAGATACCACCTCACACCTGAAACAATGGCTAAAATTAACAACTCAGGAAAGGTTAGCTAGGATGTGGAGAAAGGGGAACACTTTTGCACTATTGGTGAGAATGCAAACTGGTACAGTTTGGAGGTTCCTCAAAAAATTAAAAATAGAACTACCCTAAAACCCAGCAATTGCACTACTAGCTATTTATCCAAAGGATACAAAAATGCTTATTTGAAGGGGCACATGCACCCCAATGTTTCTAGGAGCACTGACAACAGCCAAATTATGGAAAGACCCCAAATGCCCACCGACTGATGAGTGGATAAAGAATATGTGGTATATATGTAACAAATAAATATTACTCAGTAACCAAAAAGAATAAAATCTTGCTATTTGCAACAACGTGGATGGAACACATATTATACTAAGTGAAATATAAGTCACTCAGAAAGAAATATCATATGATTCCACATATGTGAAATTTAGGAAACAAAACAGATGAATATACAGGAAGGGAAGGAAAAATAAAAAGAGACAGGGAGGCAAACCATTAGAGACTCTTAAATATAGAGAACAAATCGAGGATGGGTGTTGGGTGGGGGGATGGGCTAAATGGGTGATGGGCATTAAGGAGTGCACTTGTTGGGATGAGCACTGGATGTTATATTTAACTGATGAATCACTAAATTCTACTCCTGGAGCCATTGCTATACTATATGTTAACTAGCCTGGACTGAAACAGATTTTTTTTTTTGAAAAAATTTGGATTTACTCTTCACACCATAGTAAATTCCAGAAGGATGAAGGATTTAAATCTAAACCATGTAGGGGTACCTGAGTGGCTCAGTGGGTTGAGTGTCTCACTTTAGCTCAGGTCATGGTCTTGCAGTTCGTGAGTTCAAGCCCCATGTTGGGCTTGCTACTGTCAGCTCAGAGCCCACTTTGAATCCTCTGTCCCCTTCTCCCTGCCCCTCCCCTGATTGTGCTCTCTCAAAAATAAACATTAAAATTTTCTTTTAAAAAATCTAAATCAGAAGAAAAAAAAAGAGTGAAGTCCAATATAAGCTGGATATTAGGAATTAGGGAAACTTTCTAAAAATTAGTGGTAGGCAAAACAGATCTTCCAAAGATGTGTGAATATGCTATGCAAATGGCAAAAGGGACTTCGCAAACATTACACTAGAATTTTAGATTGACCATTTTGTGAATATATTTCATAATTTTTAGAAACATGTATGTATTTCTTTAGTATAATCTTTTAATAAAGAATAAAATGTTTGTTAACCAAAAAATGTAATTATAGTTGCCAAAAGATTATTCTGTATTATCCAGTTGGGTGCACTATATCAAATGAGCCAGAGATCTTTTTCTGGCTGGAGTAAAAATATTGTGGCAGTAGAGGAGGAAAGAAAGTTTTGAAGTGTGAAAGAGATTTGACCTTCTATTGCTGGAGGAATCCTCATGGAAAGCTTGAAAGGGAATGTTCCTCCTCTAGGAGCAAAGAATAGTCCTAACCCATAGCAAGAAAAGAGTGGGAGACCTTAGTGCCATAACGTCAAGGAACTGAAGTCCATCAACAACCTGACTGAGCCTGCATCAAAATCTTTCCCATGAACCTCTAGACACCAGCCCAGCCCAGCTGACAACTTGATTTAAATCTTGTCAGGCCCTGAGCAAGAGGTTCAGGCAAGCTGCACTATATGTGGACTTCCAAACTACAGAACAGTAAAATAGATGGGTGTTGATTTAAGGTGCTAAATCTGTGGTAACTTGTTATAGGAACAACAGAAAATCAACACACAAACCTTCAAAATCCAGAAGTAAAAAGGGAAAGGTGATAAAAGTAATAACTTAAAATTAATATATTTTATAGGGAAAACACATTAAGCAAATTTTTAAGATGACTAACAAAAATATTCACAACTTACGTGAATAAAAATTTAATGTCTCTAATATATTAAGAGCTTCTAAAATACAGTAAAACAAAAGATGCACATTCCTGAAGAAAAATGGGTTAGGAACAGCGTGCACAGCAAATTAAAATCACCCTGAGATATTTTCCACCTGTTAGATTCTAAGTCTGACAGTATACGCCATTGACAAGGTTGTAGGAATGAATACATACACTGCCAGTGGGAATGCAAAATAATAAAAGTCCTATAAAAGAGAATTTGGCAATATCTAATAAATGTATAAAGTAACTTTGATCCAGAAATCTCACTTCTAGAAATCTAATCCAAAGACACCCATACACAACATGTATACACGGAAAGATGAATGCACAAAGCTATTCATTATAACACTGTTTATGATAACCCCTCCCCTCCCCCCAAAAAAGACTGGATATAATCTAAATATTCATTAAAAGGAGAATAGTTCAATACACTATGGTACATCCAAATAGAGGAGAAATGTACAACTCTACACACAATAGACTGATGTTCAGAATCTACTAAGAATAAAGAACAAAGTGAACAAAGAATATGATACCATTTATCTCAGTGTATTTTTGTTTAAATATCTACAATAGTTATTATAGAGAAAAGGGTACAGGTGTAGAATTTATAGTTCCTTGAATATGCTTTTCTTTGCAGAGTGGACTCTGGAACCATTAATTTTACATAATTATATGGAGCTTTTTAAAAAATAATCGTAAAAATGAAACAAAACTAACTAGGTATCCAATTACTGCCATAATAATGCAGGAATTATTCTAAGTGACTTTTAAAATTCAGTGTTTGTAACTACACATATGAATAGATATAAAAATGGTCTTTCAAAACAATCTTCAGCTGTTTTACAATCATAATCAGTGGCACTATTATTAAGAATCCAAGAGTCAGACATGTGGTGTGGGATACAGCAAATGAACATTTATGATGATGATTAAGAACTAGGGTTTTCAACATAGGAGAATGGTGATATTAGTAATGCTGATGAAAAAAACATCTCTGTAGACCTGAAATTGAATTAATAATCTCAGTATTAACTAATGATGTAGTTTCTATTTGAAAAAAAAATAATAATAAAAACCAAACCAAACATCAAACAAAATGACACAAATAAATGGGAAGATGCCTCATGCTTATAGATTGGAAAGAACAATATTGTTAAAATGTCCATACTACCGAAAGCAATCTACAGATTCAATGTAATCCCTATCAAATATCAACATTTTCACAGAACTATAACAAATAATCCTCAAATTTGTATGGAACCACAAAAGGCCTCAAATAGCCAAAGCAATCTTGAGAAAAAAAGAATAAAGCTGTAAGTATCACAATCCCAGATTTCAAGGGATACTACAAAGCTGTAAGAATCAAAACAGTATGGTACTGGCACAAAAACAGGCACAAAGATCCATGGAACAGAATAGAGTCCAGAAATAAACCCACACTTTTATGGTCAATTAATCTACAACAAAGGAGACAAGAATATGCAATAGGGAAAAGACAGCAAATGGTGCTGGGAAAACTGGATAGCTACATACAAAAGAATGAAACTGGGCCACTTATTTAATCCATACATTAAAAACAAAACCAACAACAACAAAAACTCAAAATAGATGAAAGTTCTAAATGTGACACCTGAAACTACAAAACTCTGAGAAGACTATATAGGCAGTAATAACTTTGACATGGGAAGGGAAACCAAAGCAAAATTAAACTATTGGGACTACACCAAAATGAAAAGCTTCTGCACAATGCAAGAAACCATCAACAAAATAACCTACTGAATGCGAGAAGGTATTTACAAGTGACATATCCAATAAGGGGTTAATATCAAATATATACAAAGAAGTTATATAACTTTACACCCCCCACAAAATAATACAATTAAAATATAGGCAGAGGACCTGAATTGATATTTTTCCAAAGAAGTCATACAGATGGCCAATGGATACACGGAGATACTCAACATCACTAATCATCAAATGAAAACCACAAAGACATATGTATCACCTTATATAGAGAAAAGGAACCCTTGTGCATTGCTGATGGGAATGCAAATTGGTATAGCCACTGTGGAAAACAGTATGGAGATTCCTCAAAAAATTAAAAGTAGAAATAGCATACAATCCAGTACTTCTACTTAAAATGAAAACACTAATTCAGAAAGATATGTGTACTCCTGTATTTATTACAGCATTATTTATAACATCCAAGCTACAGAAACAATCCAGGTGTCTATGATGAATGGATAAAGAAGATGTGTGCGTGTACACACACACACACGCGCGCACGCGAATATTAGTCATAAGAAAGAATGAACTTCTGCCTGGATGGGCACAGATGGAGCTAGAGAGCATTATGCTAAGTGAAACAAGTCAGTCTGAGAAAGGCAAATACCATGTGATTTCACTCATGTGGAATTTAAGAAACGAACAAAGAAGAAAAAGAGACAAACAAGAAAACAGACTCTTAAATACAGAGTACAAACTGGTGGTTTCCAGAGAAGTGGATGGGTGGAATGGGTAAAATAAAGTGGATTAAGAGTACATCTACCTTGGGACACCTGGGTAGCTCAGTCAGTTAAGCATCCGACTTCACCTCAGGTCATGATCTCATAGTTCATGAGTTGGAGCCTTGCACTGGGCTTTGTGCTGACAGCTCAGAGCCTGGAGCCTACTTCAGATTCTGTGTATCCCTCCCTCTCTCTCCCTTCCCCACTCGCACTCTGTCTCTGTCTCTCTCTCTCTCTCTCTCAAAAATAAACATTAAAAATTTTCAAATTTTAAAAAGAGTACATTTACCTTGATAAGCACTGAGTAATGCATAAAATTATTTCATGATTATACTGTACACCTGAAACTAATATGTATTAATTATACTTCAATAAAAATTAATAAAAAGGGGAAGCACTTATTTTTAAAGAGATACAATATAAAATATTTCAAATAAAATGATCTGTCTAGGATTTGCTTCAATTATTATTCCAGGGGTAGAGTATTGAATGGTAGAGGATTGAGAAGAAACAAGATTGACCATAACTGGTAATTACTGAAGCTGGATGGTGGAGAATTAGCTAAGGGATCATTATTCTGTTCTCTCTGGTTTCAGACATGTTGAAATTCCATAACAAGATGACTGTGGGGTGTGTTTATGTTTAAATAACAAGCTGGAATAAATAAAAGTACTCTTGTAAATATCTTTGTACACATTATGCTAGTGTTTGTAGAAGATAATTTCAAAGTATAGTATATTGAGTCCAAAAAGAAATATTTTTATGGACACCGCCAAATTTCCCTTTAAGTATTGATTTACCAACAATATACAATCAACAATATACAAGATACCCATTTCTAAAATCCTCACCAATAATCTGAGAAGTTAGATGACCTACCCAAGACCAGATGGCACAACCTAGAATAAAACTCAGATAATGGTCAGTAATTATCATATTGCCTGAGTCAGTAGTTCATTAATTTGAACAGTGTTTAAATCTGTAGTTGAGTTCAAAAAAGGAGATAGGAGCTAAGAGAACTTATTGCTGTCATACACTGGTCTTCTGAAATAAATGGCATTATTTCCTTGGTTATCTTATACACGGTTCTTTAAATCTCTCTCTTCTTTTGTTGGCTATGTGCCTTCAAAGGAGATGTCCGTTCCAGTCTAAAATCTCCCAAAGGTTTTCAGGGTAAAACACATTTCAAGATGTGCAATACATGGAAGAGTGAAAATCTTATATGATATTGTTTGTTAAACTGACAGCTCTACTTAACAGAAGCCATTAAAATATTTACAAAGTAGCAGCTGCTCTAGTAAAAAAATACAGCTTTTTGGAGGCATGAAAATAAACAAGTCGATAAGTACAAGGTAAGCCGTTTGACAGCTTCTTTGTGTGCACTGCACAATATACAGAAAATTCTGATATTTACAGAGCAATTATAATACAAAGCCTTTTAAGTTAAAAGGACATAGAGCAAGTAAGAACTGTTTACAAGAATTCTTCATACTGATCTTTTAAACAATTTAGAAAGCCCCCAGACATAATTCTTTAAGAAGTGCTAGGTTTTTGGTGTTTTTTCTTTTAAATAAGCTTTATTTTTAGAAGATAATTATATACACGTCTCCATCTATAAACTGAATTTAGCATATGGACTACCAGTTTAAAATCTTTGTTCTAGGAAAACAAAACAAAATTCTAGGTAATTCCTGCTTTTGGCAGACAGTTAAGATTACCCAATTCACTGACTCTTAGCCCAAACCCATACTCACTCTGCCTACTGAACACAAACGTATGACTATAAAGTAATAGATCACTAAGGATATAACCTCTCCATACTCTGTCCTCTGGCTCCATCCCAAACAAAATTCTGCCGCTTGGTAGTTTGTTAGTTTAAGACTTTATCCTTTATTTACTAGGTGGAGCCAAACTACTAGTCATGCCTATAACATTCCCTGAAATTTAGTAAGCTCATTATTATATTTTTAAGTAAAACCACACTAATATAGCTATAATCTAAGACCATATGCCTTATAGTAAAGAATAAATACTGTTAAAACAATCCTTTTTTTTTTTTTAATTTTTTAAATGTTTGTTTATTTTTGGGAGAGAGCGAGCGCGAGTGAGCATGAATGGGGGAGGGGCAGAGATAGGGAGACAGAGAACTCGAAGCAGGCTCCAGGCTCTGAGCTTTCAGCACACAGCCTGATGCAGGGCTCTAACCCACAAACTGCGAGATCATGACCAGAGTTGAAGTTGGGTGCTTAACCAACTGAGCCACCCAGGTGCCCCATAAAGCGATCCTTTTTTTTTTTTTTTAATGGTTCTCTCCTGCTGACATTTCCCCCAACTGCAACAATAATCATTTGCTGCTACTGTTGATTTTACTTTCATTTTATATTCAAGAAAGCACAATTGAAGCATACCTACCCTGTCAAGGACAGCCTTTATGTCTTCTTCATGTTTATATCCCCTACTCAGTAGAGCAACCTACATGGAGCCAACTCTCAATAAAAGTTTGCTTATACAAATAACCAAAGCCTGTTTTCACATTTGAAAACAGAACCACCTCAGAACTCCATTTATTGTCAGAGATCCATACAGTCTCATTTCAGCCTTATTAGTAAGCAAAGAGTAAAAATGTTATGGCACATGTAATGGTATTCTACAAAATAAGTATGCTTATGATACAAGTACTTTCTACAAATATTTTCATCCTTAAGATAATACTAACAGATCTCCAAGCAGAATTTATTACTTCAAATTATTGGAAGGAGATAATCCAAGCCATATGTATTTTGTAATGGACAAGAAAAGAAAATTGGTAACAGGGTAATTGGGAATAGGACTCAATGTGAAAATAAATAGTCTTCTTTGCCTACATGAAAGCTATTTACTTATTACCTGTTATAGTTTTAGGCACTATGGAAACTAGTGACTTCACTGTGGAAGGAGCAACTTCAGCAAAATGGTGGACTAGGAAGCTTCAGACCCTTGTTCTCCCATGAAGACACCAACCTAACAGCTATGAGGAATAAAATACCTTTGTGAGAACTCTAGAAAATAGTGAGGGGCCATAGCACCCACACCAATGCATAAACAAGAAAAGGGGTAGTTCAGAAGGAGTAAAAGAATTCATTGCATTTTGCTCACCATACACACCATTCCTCACCTCAGTAGGGTAGTACAATAGGAAGAATATCACCCAGTAACCAACCCCTTCCTTGAGACAGAAGAAATAGAGTGGAACTCAAGTACAGTATTCTGGCTTCTCTGGGAAGTGTACAAGGAACTGACTTCTGTGTTGCCTGGCTTGAGATGTTAGTAAGAATGACAGCAGCATAGTTTAGATATCAGATTGGAGGCCAGTGAAAACAGAAGTGAGTGCCTTGGTGCACTGAATATCAGAGGCTCTCAAGTCAGCAGGCAGGCACTAGGCAGAGCAAGAGAATAAGGGCAGAAGAATTCAATAGAAAATGAAATCTGAGAACAAATGGGAAATCAAGACACACACACACACACACACACACACACACACCTGTATATACTAAAAGCACACAGATCATTTGAAATCATTGAGTCAGAGGAACAAAAAGAAAACAGAATGAAGAAAAAGTGAAGAGAGCCTAAGAGACTTATGGGTCACCATCAGAGTCCTAAAAATGTGTTATAGCAGTCGTAGAAGGAAAAGATAAAGGACAGAGAACTTACATGAGAAAACATTGGGAAGTGGCTGAAAACTTCCCAATCTAAGGAATGAAATGAAAACACAAACTGTAGATCAATGAACTCCAACTAGCATAAACAAACAGACCTAAGTTATAACAAAACTGTTCAAAGTCAAAGAGAATCTTGAAAACAGCAAGAGAAAATGACTTGTCAAGTACAGATTATCAGATTTCTCAGGAGAAACCTTGCTGATCAGAAGAAACGGGATGATATACTAGAGAGCTAATGACAGAAGAAAACTGTCAAACAAGATTATTGTGTCCTATAAAACTGTGCTGAAAAACTGAAGGAGAAATTAAGATCTTCCCAGATAAATAAAAGCTGAAGGAATTTAGTACTACTAGACCTGCTATACAAAAAAAAAAAAAAAAAAAAAATACTAGGGACTCCTGCAAATTAAACCAAAAAGTGCTAGACAGCAACATGAAGTCCTATTAAAGTATAAAGTTACCCAGTAAAGGTAAAAATACAAATATAGAATCCTGTATTACTGTAAGTTTGTTACATAAATCCACTTTTAATTCTAGTACAGAGTATAAAAGACAAAAACCCTAAAAAAACTATAAATCTATGTTAATAGGTATACAATATATAAAGATATAATTTGTAACAATAACAAATGGGGGAACAGAACCATAAGGGGGTAAGGTTTTGTATGTGATTAAAGTTACCAGTTTAAAATAGATTTTTTAACTTTTAAGATACTTTATATAATTAAAATTATATCCAAAAGAAAAACTATAGAATACACACAAAAGCAAATGAGAAGGAATTACAACATATCACTACAAAGAAAAAGTCAAACACAAAAAAAAAACAGTAAGAGAAATAAAGGACAAAAAAGCTGTAAGACACCAAAAAACAAGTAACAAAATGACAATGGTAAGTCCTTCTGGGTCAATTAGTTTAAATGTAAATGGATTACACTCCTCAATCAAAAAACACAGATTGAGTGGATTAAACAAACAAGATCCAATAATATATTTCATACAAGAGACTCACTTTATATTTATAGGCTGAAAATGAAAGCATGGAAAAATATATTCTGTGAAAATAATAAGAGCAAAGCTGTCTGTACTAATAGCATCCATAAAGACTTCAAGTCAAAAACTATCACAAGAGACAAAAAAGTATATCATATAATGAGAAGGAGCACAACTCACAAGGAGGATCTAACAATTATAAGTATTTATTTAGCAAACACTGCAGCTCTTAAATATATGAAGCAAACACTGACAAAATTGAAAGGAGAAAGAGAGTAACAAAACAATAGTAGGAGACTTCAGCACCCTTCTATCAGTAATAGAAGAACAACCAAACAGAAGATCAAAAGGACATAGAGGGCTTGAACCACACTATACACTAACTGGACCTAACAGACATCTATGCAACACTCACACAACAGTGTAAAATACATTATTCTCAAGTGCACATGGAGCATTCTGCCAGACAGACCTTAAGTCAGGCAAAAAAACAAACAAACAAACAAAGAACAAAAAAACAAAAATCCAAGTCTTAACAATGTAAAGACTGAAATCTTAGAAAATATCTTTTGCAAACACAATGGAATATAACTAGAAATCAACAGAAGGAAAACTTAAAATTCTATAAATATATGTGTATTAGGGTTCTCCAGGGAACAAATAGAATATATAGCAAGATACATGAGGGGATTTATTGTAGGAATTGGCTCACATGATTATAAAAATTGAGAAGTTCCATGGTACACCATCTGCAAGCTTTAGAACCAAGAAAGCTGGTGGTGTATTTCAGTCCATGTGTAAAGGCTTGAGAATCAGAAGCACCAATGGTTTAACTCCCAGTCTGAGGCCAAAGGCTTGAGAACAGGGATGGGGGATGGGCAGCAACACTGGTACAAGTCCCAGAGTTGAAAAAGCCCAATGAATGAGGAATTCCAACATCAGAAGGAAGGAGAAGATAGATGTCCCAGTTCAAGAAGACAGACACAATTCACCCTTTCTCTGCCTTTTTGTTCTATTTGGGCCTTCAACAGATTGGATGATACCTACCTAGTAGACTTTTTTATTTAGTCTACTGATTCACATGCTAATTGCTTCCTGAACTCATTCACAGACATACCCAAAAATAATGTTTTACTGGCTATCTGGGCATCATTTAACCCAGTCAAGTTGACACATAATATTCACCATCACAACATGGATATTAACACCCTTGTAAATAAACGATGGCTCAAAGAAGTCACAAGGGAAATTAGAAAATATCTTGAGACAAATGGAAATGAAAACACAATATACCCAAATTTTGGGGATGCAGCAAAAGCAGTGCTAAGAGAAAAGTTGTATCAGTAAATATTTACATTAAGAAAGAAGCAAGATGTCAGATCAACAACCTAAATTTATACCTCAGGAACTAGAGAAAGAAGAACTAAGCCCAAAGTTAGCCAAAGGAAGGAAATAACAAAGATCAAAGTTGAAATAAATGGAGGCCAGAAAAATAGAAAAGATCAAGGAAACTAAAAGCTTTTTTAAAAAACTTCAACAAAAATTGATGAATCATTGGCTAGATTAAGAACAAAAAGAGAAAACTCAAAAATAAATATCAGAAGGAGGGGCTCTTACAACCAATACCACAGAAATAAAAAGGATTCTAAAACTACTATGAACAACTACATGCCAACAAATTGTAAAACCTAGAAGAAATGGATAAATCCTAGAAATGGATAAATCAAAAAGAAAAGTCCAGTGACGGCTTCACTGGAAAGTCCACTACACATTCAAAGAAGACCACCAGTCCTCTTCAAACTTTTACAAAAAAAACTGAAGAGGAAACAACAGCCCATACTCATTTTATGAAGCCATCATTACTCTATGTAGGAGTGCTGACAATACTAATTCCATCTTTGACCCTACCATCTTGTTCATGTTCATTTGATGACCTCTCTTTTGGGGTTTCGTGTTCCAGGCCCCTTGGAGATTAATATACATGCCTTAGGCTGCCAAGGCTAGGATGAGGTGGAAGGCATGTTTTAGCCTCCTGTGAATCTGTTAGCCATAACACAGCCTTTCCCCCTCATGATGCACAGGTGGTGCCACAAGATCTAATAAAAGGTTAGCTGTCAATTAGGTACATACAAACCCTTTGAGGTACATGTTAACCCTCTGATCTCATTACACTATCCTTCTTTGTGTCCCCTAGCTCTAATAAAATCTGTGGACAAAGGTCTGGATTTTCTGGAGAATAACTATGTAGTTGCCATGGATCTCCCCCACCTGATTGCCCCATCAATAAGTTACCATGAAAAAAACTCTGTGTATACTGTATGGAATCACCACCTTCATATTCCTGTCTTAAAATGCTTTCTCAATTTGGGGGATACTTTAATGTCCCTCCCCGACTTTCTAGCACCCTAATACCAAAGCCAGACAAAAACATTAAATAACAGAATATACCAATATTTCTGATGAATGCTGATGCAAATTCTTAACAAAATACTACTAAACCAAATTCAGCAGCATATTTAATACATTATACTCCAACTAATTTATTTCTGGAATGCAAGGACAGTTCAACCTACAAAAGTAAATTAATGTAATATACCACAATAACAGAATGAAGGACAGAAATACCCTCTCATAATAAAAACTCAACAAACTAAATAGAAAAGGAAAGTATCTTGACATTAAAAAGACTCATATTAAAATTATTAAAAGCCCACCACTAACATCATAGTTAAAAGTGAAAAGTTGAAAGCTTTTCCTCTACAATCATGAACAAGACAAGGATGCTCTCTTTCTCGATTTCTTTTCAATATGGTGCTGGAAATCCCAGCCAGAGCAATTAGGAAATAAAATAAATAGGGGTGGCTCAATTAGTTAAGTGTTTGACTTCAACTCATGTCATGATCTCACAGTTTGTGAGTTCGAGCCCCACACTGGGCTGTCTGCTGTCAGTGCAGATCTGGCTTTGGATCCTCTGTCTCCCTCTCTCTCTCTCTGCTCCTCCCCTGCTCACACATACTTGCACACAAGCTCACTCTCTCTCTCCCCAGAATAAAGAAACCTTTAAAAAATAAAATAAATAGAGGCATCCAAATCAGAAAAAGACCCTTAACTATACAGAACTGTAGGCTACTGGAGGGAATTGGTGGGGAGGGATGGGTAACATAGGTGATGGGGATTAAGGAGTGCACTTGATGTGATAAGCCCCAGGTGTTGTATGAAAGTGTTGAATCACTGTATTGTACACCTGAAACTACATTATACTGTATATTAACTAACTGGGATTTAAATAAAAACTTTTTTTAATTTTTAAAAAACGAACAATTTATAAAGAAAAATTTTAAAAACAAATCCAATCAAGAAAAATTAAATTCTTAGGAATAAACCTAAGGAGGTGAAACACGTATACACTGAAAAGAAGAAAACACTACTGAAAGAAAATGAAGAAGACAGTAAAAAGTGAAAAAGCATTCCTTGTTCATGAGTTGTTAAGATTTACTGTTAAAATGTCCTTAGATCCCAAAGGAATCTAAAGATTCTGTACAATCCTTCTCAAAATCCCAATGACATATTTTGCAGAAACAGAGAAACCTATCCTAAAATTCATATGGAATCTCAATGGACCCTAAAGAACCGAAATAATCTTGAGAAAGAATAAAGCTGAAGGACTCACAGTTCCTCATGTCAAAACTTACTACAAAGCTACTGTAACCAAAACAATAAATAGTATTGGCATAACAGCAGACATATAGACTGATGGAATAAAACAGAGAGCCCAGAAATAAACCCTTACATATATGGTCAAGTGATTTTCAACAAGGGTACCCAGTCCAGTGCAGGAAAGGACAGTCTTTTCAACAAATGGTGCTTGGAAAACTAGATATCCATATTAAAAAGAAATGAAGTTGGGGAGCACCTGGGTGGTTCAGTAAGTTAAGTGTCCAACTCCTGATTTTGGCTCAAGTCACAATCTCACAGTTAATGGACTGAGCCCCGTGTGGGGCTCTGTGCTGACAGCATGGAGCCCGTTTGGGATTCTCCCTCTCCCTCTCTCTCTGTCCATTTCCTGCACATGCTTTTTCTCTCTCTCTCAAAATAAATGAATAAACATTGTAAAAAAAATGAATTTGGACCCTTAACTTTCACCATCTATGAAAATTAACTCAAAATGGACCAAAGGCCTAATTGTAAGACCTAAACTACCCAACTTACAGAGATAAAACAAAGAGAAAGCTTCATGACATTGGATTTGGCAATGGTTTCCTGGATAGGATACCAAAGTAGGCAACAAAA
The DNA here is from genome assembly GCF_023721935.1 of Panthera uncia. Lineage (NCBI taxonomy): Eukaryota > Metazoa > Chordata > Mammalia > Carnivora > Felidae > Panthera > Panthera uncia. Next base: position 78,920,874 of record NW_026057578.1, on the reverse strand, counting down.
ATAAACTGGACTGCATCAAAATTTAAAACTTTTATTCATCAAAGGACACTATCAACAGAATGAAAAGGGCAACCCATAGAATAGGAAAGAATATTTGAAAATCATGTATTCTATTTAGTAGTATATATGTAGTAAGGGTTTAATATCCAGAAAGATAAAGTACTCCTAAAACTCAACAACAAAATCAAACAATCTGATTCAAAAATGGACAAAGGGACTTGAATAGATATTTCTCCAACAAAGAAAATCAAATGGCCAATAGGCACATGAAAATATGTTTGACATCACTGATAATTATGGACACAAAAGCAAAACTATAATGAGATATAGTTATATGTGAGTTATATGTGAGCACCTCACATCCATTAGGATGGCTATAATAAAAAAAAGAAAGGAAAATAACAAGTGTTGGCAAAACTGGAAAAATTGTGGAGTGCTCTTGGTGGGATTGTAAAATGTTGCCACCACAACAAAAAAAATGGCAGTTCATTAAAAATTAAAAAAAATATATACCTTACCTATGATCCAGCAACTCCACTTATAGGTACATATCCAAAGGAATTGTAATCAGAGTATCAAAAAGATATCTGCACGCCCATCTTCATAGAAGAATTATTAACAGCGGCCAAAAGCTGGAAGCAACCCAAATCTCCATGGACGATCAAATGTATAAACCAAATGTGGTTCTGTGTACACACACACATGCGCAGTGGGATATTATACAGCCTTAAAAAGGAAGGAAATCCTGGGGGTGCCTGAGTGGCTCAGTGAGTTAAGTGTCCAACTCTTGATTTCTGTTCAGGTAATCATCTCATGGTCGTGAAATTGAGCCTGGCACATGGGGGTCTGGGCTGGAAATGGAGCCTGCTTAAGATTCTGTCTCTCTCCCCACCCTTCCCCCCTTCAAAAAAATTTTTTTTAAAAATTGTTAAGAAAGGAAGGAAATCCTACCACATGGATGAGCCATGAGGACATTATGCCTACCACATGGATGAGCCATGAGGACATTATGCTAAGGAGAATATGCCAGTCACATAAATACAAATACTGCATGATACCACTTAAATGAAGTACTAAAGTAGTCAGATTTATAGAAACAAAAAGTAAAATGGTGGTTACCAGGGCCTAGAAGAAGGGAAATAGGAAATAAATAGGGAGTTTTTTAATGGGTGTACAGTGTCAGTTTTGAAAGCAGAAAATATTTTGGAGATCTGTTGCACAATGAGGTGAATATACTTAATACTAATGAACTGCACACTTAAAAAATGGTTACCATGGTTGGAACACCTGGGTGGCTTAGTTGGTTAAGCATCCAACCCTTGATTTCAGCTCAGGTCATGGTTTCATGAGTCTGAGCCCCATGTCGGGCTCTGTGCACTGACAGTGTGGAGTCAGCTTAGGATTCTCTGTCTCCTCTCTCTGCCCCTCCCTGGTTCATGCTCTGTCTGAAAGAAAGAAAGAAAGAAAGAAAGAAAGAAAGAAAGAAAGAAAGAAAGAAAGAAA
>NW_026057578.1:78750125-78919361 GCF_023721935.1 Panthera uncia | reverse complement strand
AAAGAAAGAAAGAAAGAAAGAAAGAAAGAAAGAAAGAAAGAAAGAAAAGGAAAGAAAGATAGAGAGAGAGAGAGAGAGAAAGAAAGAGAAAGAAAGAGAAAAAGAAAAAGAAAAAAAGAGAAAGAAAGGAAGAAAGAAAAGAAAAACAAAATACACACATGCACAGGGTGCAGTCCTAAGAGTTTTTGGCTTTTAATAAGATTTATGTTTTTTCAGATATGTTTTTCACAACTTCATCATGTTTCACAATTTTTCTAAACAATGCCCTGTCAAAGTTGCCAATATTAAAGTTTGCTTTCTTCATCTGTATGATGTGGGAATAACAAACTCTCTGTACACTTTAAAATTGTAATTAAGACTAAATATTAGAAAGATACTTTCCTTTATTGCTTTCAAATTATGTTCAACATATGGAGTGTAAAATAATTCACCTCTCACAACTTTCCAATATAATAAAATATTCCAGTAATTTGTTAACAACAAAAAATATTTGATTAATAAAATGCTGGCTAAAAACACTATGAATGAAGTTACAAGTGAATTTTTAAAGTCTAAACTCAGAAACATTAATTACTCAGTTACCAAATTCCCCTGGGTTGAGCTAAGTGTAAGAATGACAGAAGTCATAGGGGGACTATGACTACAAGATTTCCACTGCACATTATATAGTTAATTGACAAATTTTTAAGTTTCATTGGGATATGTGAAAGATTTTCCTGTAATCATACTTATGAAGGAGTTATCAGAAATTTTATTTGATTTTAACTTATATCTTGATCATTTTTTAACAGAACTCCTGGGGCCTTTGGACAGAGGAGATACGCTAAATGAAGCTTTTGTTGGCCTATCTTTAGCTCCTCAAGGAGAAGACACATTTCCAGATGACCTCCCTCCCTTTTGTTCAGTCCATAAACATATTCAACAAAGAACACAGAATGTCTCTTCTAACAGGTAAGATATGTTGAACTGAGTAAAGTGCTCCACAAAGTATTTAGTATTAAACAATTTAAATATTCCCTTTTTAAATGCAAACTAATAGTTAAGCAAGATTTCAAAATATCAAAGAAAAAAATGTGCATTTTCTCATGGCAACAACTTTATAGTAGTTTGTTCATGCAACAGCAGTTATGATGTAATTGAGTGTAAACAGAGTATTGTTAGGATGAATGTTATTGCAAACCAACATGAACATGAAATTACTATAAGATACTAAATTCTAGTCTTACTCTGTTGTTAAATTTTAGGATTGTGAGATTATTAGATTAAAATATTAATTTTTAGTATATTCAGTTTGAATTATAATTTATATGATCATACTTATGAAGGTTACCATTAGTTTTTGGAATCTGATAATTGATAACTCATATGTATGTAGCTGATTATATTGGGTTATTGAGAAAATAAAGGATAAATGTGAAGTAAATATACTAGACAAAGTAATATTTATAATGGTAGCTATGTTAATTATGATAATGCTTTGAAGCAAAGGTCAGCAAACTTTTTGTGTAAAGCACCAGATATTAGGCTTTGTGGATCATGCAGATTTTATCACAACACTCAACTCTGCCATCTTAGTATGAAAGCAGCCATAGATAATACATAAATAAATGAGAATGGCTGTGTTACAGTAAAACTTTACTTACAAAAATAGGCAGTGGGAAGGATTTGGCCCCTATTCGGTAGCTTACATACCTGCTCTTAAGGATCCCAACTATATGCAATTACTGTGAAGAGGCCATATTTTTCATATATATCATATTTCAATATATTCCATATTTCCTATCAATTATACATGCATACTTAAAACATCCTTGAGAAAAATGCTTCAAACTACGTAGTCTGGTTAATAGTAAATAAAGGAGAATTTCCAGGTATGGCAAAGTTTAGAGGTGAATAAATCCTGTCCCCAGCAAACAGTTTTAAAACTGGACAAAAACTACGATTTCAGGGCTCTGAAATCAAAAAGGGCGAACAACAATTTGATAAGCATTTATTCATGAAGTAATGCTGAACTTCTAGTAATGAAGGGGAAATCTCATGTTCTGGGGCTGCTCCCATCCTTTCACCACTCCCAAGCTAGTTCAGCCTTGTAGTTAGTTCTAGGGTAGCACCGGCTGTGAAAAACAACAGCTAGTTGACATGATGTGGAGCTTTTGAATGGAAAAACCCTTGCCCAGCACTATTATCGATAAAAATAGCAAACTGTCAGCAAAAGTAACAAATTTGATAGGAAATGAACAGGGAAAGCCACAGTTCTACTAGCCTGCTTAGGTCAAGTGACAGAATGGGAGACTAGCCAAAAATTTAACCAGAAGATCCTGGAATAAGACTGTCTAATTAAGCTCTTTACACATTCCTGATAGAGTTGTATGACCTCTTAATTCTTTTGGCTCCCTTTTATATTGCAGGATCCTAAATTTTCCCCTTTTGCTTCTTTCTTCCTTCACACCCAACTGCCATAAGGTGCTTCTCCCTTTCTACCTTTTTCACCCACTCATCTCCCCACCCCGGAAACTGTGCATTTAAAAAAACTATCCCTTCAAGTTGCATGGTGTAGTTCATGCTAAGAACACCAGGAATTGGAGATCATGCACTAGCATTTGGCGTTTTTTCCATTTTATTTACAATTGTTTGGAAGTTCTCTGTCAAGTCATGCTGAAGCTGTGGCTTTCATGCAGTTTGTTTCTTCCTTATTATGTTCTATACTGTTTATAGAGGAAGTACTGAGAGGTGGAAAGGAAAGCAGCCATTATTATCTTCAACTACCTGGCAGTCCTACTTCTTTATTTACTTTTTTAAAAACAATGTTACTGGCGTATAATTTACATGTACCACAAAATTCACTCCTTGTAAGTATACAATTCAAATATGTTTGCTGAATGTATAAAGTTGTGCAACTACCACTACAGTGTAGTTTTAGAACATTTCCACTGCCACAAAGTTCCCTTATGCCAATAATTTACAGTCCATTCCCACTCCTACCTCCAGCCTGAGCCAGTCATGTGTCTGCTTCTTTCCACTAGAGGAATTTCATATAAATGATATCATACAGTCTGGAAACTTCATAGAAATTAATTCATACAATATGTTGTCTTTTTTTGTGTCAGCCTTCCTTCACTTAGCATTATGGTTTCTGAGGTTCATACATGTTGTAGTGTGTAGTTTATTCCTTTTTAATTTCTGAATAGTATTCCGTTGTATGGATATACCATATTTTGTTTATCCACTCACCAGCTGCTGGATTTTTTAATTACTTGTAGCTTTCGGCTACATGAATAATGTTGATATAAATATTCACATAAGTCTTCGAGGGAACATACGTTTTCATTTCTCTTGGGTAGATATCTAGGAGTGGAACTGATAGATCATGTTCTCAGTTTATATTTATCTTGTTAGTTTTTAGAAACTACCAAATTGTTTTTCCAAAGTGACTAACGTTTTACATACCCGTCAGCAACATACAAGGGTTTCAGTTTCTCCATATCCTCACCTGTGGTTGGTATTGTCAGTCTTTTTTATTATAGCTATTCTACCAGGTATAGTGTCTCATTATGGTTTTAATTTGCATTTCCCTAATGACTAGTGATGTTGAGCATTTTTATGTGATTATTAGCCATTAGCTTATCTTCTTTGGTGAAATATTTATGCAAAACATTGTCCATTTTTTAAATAAGTTCCCTTATTATTGAATTATAAGACCTCTTTATATATTCCTCAATTTGAAGTCCTTTATCACATAATATGATTTGCAAATATTTTCTCCCAGTCTATGGCTTGCCCTCTCATTTTCCTAACAGTGTCTTTTGAAGTACAAAAGTTTCAAATTTTGGTAAAGCACAATTTAGTTTTTCTTTTATTGATTGTACTTTTATATATAAGAAATCTTTTTCTAAATGAAAATCACAAAAATTTTCTCTCATGTTTTCTCCTGGAAGTTTTATAATTTTAGCTTTACATTCAAGTCCATTTTGAGTTAATTTTTATGTCTCATATAAGGGTTAAAGTTCATTATTTTGTATATGAAAATCTAATTGCCTTTACTCCTTTGTCAAAATCAATTGACCATACGTGTGAAGATTTATTTCTGGATTTGCCATTCTGTTCCATTGGTCTATGTGTCTACCCCACAAAAACAAGTGTCAGACTTAGCTATACAAAGGGCTCCAATGAACCAGAATCTCACAAAATACATTCCAATACCACAAAAATAAACAGGAAAAAGATGAAGAGTTCTATAGAGTTATACTGCAAAGAAGCAGAAAAATGAAGACCAACATATATCAGTTGAGAAAAATTCTCTCCCCTAAAACAGGCATGAAGTACAAGAAAACTGTACAACACTTCAAGCACTCTGGAAACCCACTCTGAATTAGATGAAAACTAAGAGGAGAGGCAGGGAAGAGGAAGCTCAGTGCATTCAAGAAACAAAAGGAAGCAAAATATCTTAGAAATGAAAAATAAATTACAAGGCATTCCAATGGAAATAAATTCAAATTAAAATTTAAAAGAAGGCACTGAAAATGACAGAAAAAAATCCTCAAGAAAATAGGAATTGAGGGATATATTCTTGATATATATAACTTAGTCCTAATACTAGTATCTTCTTTAATGGGAAATCACTGAGGGCATTTCCACTAAAACCAGAAACAAGACAAGAATACCCACTATCTCTGCTACTGTTTGACACTGTACTAGAGGTACATTACAGTTAGCCATTACAATTAGATAAATCAACTAGATCAAAGGTTGGCAAACTATGGCCCAGTGGCCAAATCCAAATCTGCTGTTTTTGTAAAAAAAGTTTTATTAGAACACATCCACACCCATTTATTTATTGTTTATGGGTTGGTAGTTGAGACTGTATGTCCTCAAAACCTAGGTAATTTACTATCCTATACTTTGAAGTTTGCCAATCCTTGAAGTAGAGAATAAAAAGTGGTAAGGAGAGGTGCCTTGTTAACTCAGTCGGTTGAGTGTCCTACTTCAGCTCAGTCATTATTTCCTGGTTCGTGGGTTCAAGCCCTGCCATCAGGCTCTGCACTGACAGTATGGAGCCTGCTTGGGATTCTCTCTCTTCCTCTCTCTGCCCCTTCTCTGCACTTGCTCACTCCCTAAACAAACAAACAAACTTTTAAAAAAATTGGTAAGGAAATAAAACTATCTCCCTTTTCAGTGATATGACAATATAACAGAAGACTACTAGGAAATCAATGATAAAATCAAATATTTTAAAAATACAGTAAGGTAGAAAGATACAAAACTAATGTACAAGAACCACTAGCCTTCATATACACAAACAGTAATGAGTTAGAGATGGTAATGGTAGAGGAAAACCCCATCTATTTTATCAACAAAGATTAAATACTGAGGAATAAACTGAACAAAAAATATGCAAATTCCACATGATAGAAATCTTACAACACTGTGAAAGACATAAAAATGGCCTTGAACAAATGGCAAGATATCCCTCTTCTTGTATAAGATGACTCAACATCATAAAGATGTCAGTTCTCCCTAAATTAATGTATTATATTAAACTACCTACATTTAATGTAATCCCAATAAAAAGACCAACATACTTTTTTATTGAGTTAGACAAGGTGATATTAAAGTTCACATAGAAAATTAAAACAAAGAAGAAACTATGGGAGGGGAGCCAGTCCTACCAGATAGTAAAACATCCTAATTATAAAGCCTTATAATACTATAATACTATAATACTTACAGTTTTATTCTTATGTGATTATTAGATTAGCATCTGCTTCCTCATTAACCTATAAACTCCATGAAGGGGAAAACCACCATGGCTCTTAGATATTATCATTTCACTAAGCCCTGCCATAATGCCTAGTGTATAGTTGGCACTGCAGGCCTACTGCACTCTTGGAGTTCTCAAGCATGTAGGGGAGGAAGAGGAATGCTATAGATAAGAAACAAACAAAAATACATAACTAAAGGTCATTCAATTAATGATAAGTACTAGGAAAAAATACAAAGAACTGGTGAGTAGAGAAGGTACTATTTGAGTTAAGGGCTGAACGATAAGAGTCATCTATGTGAAGATGCAGTAAATTGACAGAAGATTCCAGGGAGAGGAAAGTACCCATACAAAGGCCCTAGTGTAGTAACAAGATTGGGAGGTTTGCATAACAGAGAGCCAATACAGCTAAACTGTAAAGGAGTATGGAACATGATAAATTACTAGAGCCTTGTTAAGCCATATTAGTGTGTATGATCTTTGTTTTAATTACAGTGAGAAGCCAATATAGGATATTAGAGTATGTAGTGGGCAGAATGGACTCCCAAAGATGGCCACATCCTAACCCCCAGAATCTGTAAATATGTTACATCATGTTGTAAAGGGGAATTAAGGAAACAGATGGAATTAAGGTTGTTAATCATCTGACTTAAACATACAAAGATTTGGGGCGCCTGGGTGGCTCAATTGGTGAAACGTCCAACTTCAACTCGGGTCATGATCTTGCTGTTCCTTGGGCCCCATCGGTGCTGACAGTTCAGAGCCTGGAGCCTGTTTCGATTCTGTATCTACCTTTTTCTCTCTGACCCTCCCCCTCTTACCCTCTGTCTTTCTCTCTCTCTCTCTCAAAAATAAGTAAACAATTAAAAAAAAATTTTAAATAAGAAGATTACCTCAGATTATCAGGCCTAATGTAATCCTTAAATCTGGAAGAGGGTCCTTAAATGTGGTTGACAGAGGCAGAAGAATCAGAGTCTAAGTGATTCACTATGAGATGGACTCAACCTACCATTGCTTTGAAAATGGAGAAAAGGAGCCGTGAGCCCAGGAATGCAGGCTGGCCTCTAGAAGCTCAAAAATGCAAGAAAACAGATTGTCCTGTAGCACTTCCAGAAAAGGAATGCATGCTGTTTAAGCCACTAAATTGTTAAAGAATCAAGGAAAAATTAATACAAAGTGTTAGGATGTGTTCTGCAGTTTTAATAGGTCATTTTGAATGACTAGGCTGACTTGATAGGGAAAGCTGCCTTGGCATCAGTGACAATTTTGATGTGATGTCTGATTTCATACTTCAACATACGGATGCTGGGGTTCAGGGCTAAATGTGAATTTCAGAACTACATTGGGGAAGTTTACCCAAAGATACTTAAAGTTTTTGTCTATAGGAGTTCAGTAATGTATCAAGCTCTGTAAGAAAGAGAAGCAGAGAGAAGAGAATGGCAGCATGGCCCACAACATGGGTCTACTCACCAGGGGTTAAGAGTGTACCTACTTTTGCTTACTATTGTATCCAGAGCCTCCAACCCAGCACCAGGCACAAAGTTAGGATTCAACAAATATTCCATCCATGAATGGTTGACTGAACCATAAAATATTAGCCTTCTTTATAAAATGTCCTCTTAATTTTAAGTCCTTCCCATTAATTATTTATATTTTTCATAGGCCTATATGACTGAATAAATTATTTTTTTATTCTTAATATACCTATTTAAATTCAAGTTAACATACAGTTTAGTACTGGTTTCAGGAGTAGAACCCAGTGATTCATCACTTACATACAACACCCAGTGCTCATCCCAACAAGTGCCCTCCTTAATGCTCATCACTCATTTAGCCCATCTGCCCACCTACCTCCCCTCTAGCAACCCCGTTTGTTCTCTGTATTTAAGAGTTTCTTATGGTTTGCCTCCCTCTCTGTTTTTATCTTATTTTTCCTTCCCTTCCCCTATGTTCATCTATTGTGTTTCTTAAACTTCACATGAGTGAATTCATATATTTATATTTCTGAGTGACTTATTTTGCTTAGCATAATACATTCTAGTTCCATCCATGTTGTTGCAAATGGCAAGATTTCATTCTTTTTCATCACCTAGTAGTATTCTGTTGTGTGTGTGTGCGTGTGTGCATGTGTGTGTGTGTGTGTGTGTGTGTGTGTATAAAATCAGTCGATGGACATTTAGGCTCTTTCCATATTTGACTATTGTTGATATATCGCACTGCTATAAACATTGGGGTGCATGTGCCCCACTGAATCAGCATTTTTGTATCCTTTGGATAAATACCTAGTAGTGCAATTGCTGAGTCGTAAGGTACTTCTATTTTTTATTTTTTGAGGAAACTCCCTACAGTTTTCCAGAGTGACTGCACCAGTTTGCATTCCCATCAGCAGTGCAAAAGAGTTTCCCTTTCTCTGCATCCTCACCAACATCTGTTGTTTCCTGAGTTAAGTTTACTATTCTGACAGGAGTGAGGTGCTATCTCATTGTGTTTTTGATTTGTATTTCCCTGATGATGACTGATGTTGAGCATCTTTTTCATGTGTCTGTTAGCCATCTGGGTGTCTTCTTTCTAAAAGTGTTTGATGAACATAAGGGAAGGTAAGCAAAACTAACATAAAAAACAGGGAGAGGGACAAAACATAAGAGACTCAAATATAGAGAACAAACAGGGTTGCTGGAGGGGTGGGGGGTGGCGGATGGACTAAATGGGCAAGGAGTTTTAAGGAGGACACTTGTTGGGATGAGCACTGGGTGTTATACATAGGGGATCAATAACTGGATTCTACTCCTGAAATCATTATTGCACTATATTCCTAAGTTGGATATATATTTTAAAAAATAAAATAAATTTAAAAAAAAGACAAGTGTCTGTTCACGTCTCTTGCTCATTTCTTCACTGGATTATTTGTTATTGGGGTGTTAAGTTTGATAACTTCTTTATAGATTTTGGATACTAACCCTTTATCCGATATGCCATTTGCAAATATCTTCTCCCATTGTTGGTTGCCTTTCAGTTTTGTTGATTGTTTCCTTCACTGTGCAGATACCTAGTAATAAACCTAACCAAAGAGGTAAAAGACCTGTACACTGAAAACTACAGAAACCTTATGAAAAAAAATGAAGACACAAAGAAATGGAAAAAACATTCATCCTCATGGACTGGAAGAATATTGTTACAATGTCTATACTGACCAAAGCAGTCTACACATATACCACCAGCATTCCTCAAAGAGCTAGAACAGACAATCCTAAAGTTTGTGTGTAACCACGAAAGACCCCAAATGGCCAAAGTAATCTTAAAAAAGAAAACCAGGAGCACCCAGGCGGCTCAGTTGGTTAATCAGCCGATGTCATTCATATCATGATCTCACTGTTCTTGAGTTCAAGCCCCATGTTGGGCTCTATGCTGACAGCTCCGAGCTTGGAGCCTGATTTGAATTCTGTGTCTCCCTCTCTCATTGCTCTTTCCCCACTTACATTCTGTCTCTGTCTCTCTCTCAAAAATATAAACATTGGGGTGCCTGGGTGGCTTGGTCGGTTAAGTGTCCGACTTCGGCTCAAGTCATGATCTCACAGTCCATGAGTTCGAGCCCCGCGTCGAGCTCTGTGCTGACCGCTCAGAGCCTGGAGCCTGTTTCAGATTCTGTGTCTCCCTCTCTCTCTGCCCCTCCCCTGTTCATGCTCTGTCTCTCTCTGTCTCAAAAATAAATAAACATTAAAAAAAATTTTTTTTAATATATAAACATTAAAAAAAATTAGGAAAAAAAAAGATGAAGGCATCACAGTTTGGACTTCAAGCTGTATTACAAAGCTGTAATCATCAAGACAGTATGGTACTGGCACAAAAACAGACACATAAATCAATGAACAGAATACAGAACCCAGAAATGGACCCACAAATGTATGACCAAATAATTTTCAACAAAGCAGGAAAGAGTACCCAGTGGAAAAAAGACAGTCTCTTCAGCAAATGGTGCTGGGAGAACTGGACAGCAACATGCAAAAGAATGAACCTGAGGAGCACCTGGGTGGCTCAGTCGGTTGAGTGTCTGGTTTCGGCTCAGGTCATGACCTCACAGTTTGTGGGTTCGAGCCCCACATCGGGCTCTGTGCTCACAGCTTAGAGCCTGGAGCCTGCTTAGAATTCTGTGTCTCCCTCTCTCTCTGCTCCTCCACCCCTCATGCTCTGTCTCTCTCTCCTTCAAAAATAAATAAAAACATTTTAAAAATTTTAAAAAAAAGAATGAACCTGGACCACTTTATTACACCATACATAAAAATAAATTCAAAATGGATGAAAGACCTAAAAGACAGAAAACCATCAAAATCCTACAGGAGAAAATATGCAAAAACCTCTTTGACCTTAGCCATAGCAATTTCTTACTAGATATGTCTTAGGAGGCAAGGGAAACAAAAGCAAAAATGAACCATTGAGACCTTATCAAGATAAAAAGCTTCTGCACAGCGAAGGAAACAATCAACAAAACAATAAAAATTTTAATTTCTGTGTAGGCTATGGCAAAATTAATAAATGGAATTCATTTGAACTAAATATAATACAGAAACCAACTGAAAACTGGTTTTGAATAGACTGTACTATGCTTGAGTTTATAAACAAACTTACTTGAATGTAAACTGTATGAGGGTAAAGATGTCTTTTTTTAATTCTTCATTGCTGGATCCTACAGGACTTAGAAAATTGTCTGTAATATAACGGATGCTTAATAAATATTTACTGAATAAATAAGATAATTATTTTTATAATACAAGAATATACAGGATATTAAGAATACATTACTAGTAATACATGTGTTAAGTAGACACTTTAGACACCCAAAAGAATCAGGCACTTCCATATTAATAGCAGTTACAACATCTAGGATATAAATGAGTGTTTTTAAAAATCACCATTATGTGAATTGACTGAGACTTTATAGGTCACCGACATTATTATTTAAATAGTTGGTTTCCATATTTTATGTGGTTAAAATAAACATTATTTAAATGGTTAGTTTTTCATATTTTTTGACCTGGCAATTAAAAAAAATGTTAAACAACTCAAAGAAAAAACAGTTTAGAATGAAAAAGGGTAATGAGAAGGACAATGGTAAATAATTGATCCTAGGACTAAATATTTTACTTTAGGTTTGGTACTGCCCTAAACTAGTTATTATATTTTAAATTATTCCATTTCTCTAATTGCTTCAATCTTTCCCTCTGTATTAGATTATCTCCTTCAAGGTCTAAAATTCTTTACTGTAAATAAACCTTGCGTTCGTAACAAATCTACTTTGATATTTGCTATCATAAATGAATAGTAATATTGTTTAGTTTTCTATTTATTATATCTGAATTCATACCTAACAAACTCCAAATAAAATACAAATCTTGTTAAAAGTTTTAAATATTGGCTTGGTTTTGTTAGATTTGTTTCTAAGCAAATTTCCCTTAAGTTAGAACAAACAAACAAAAAAACCCATCTATCCATAATCCTTATGTGTGCCTATAAACAATATAACTGATGAAAATTTTCAGTGTTTACAAAACAAAGAAAATTGTCAACAGAATGCCTGGCGGTAGACTTACCAGCAAAAAAAAAAAAAAAAAAAAAAAAAAAAAGAAAAATTTACAGCCTATAATTCATGAAGATTGGCTCAAAACAAACTGTCCCTGCCAACAGAAAATCTGACAATTATTCTGTTGTCTAATTTGGCTCAGCTTAAGTTGACCTTGTTTATTCATCTCAGTCTTTTAATTCTTGTTAACTTGGCATAAGAAGAGAACATATGGCATATGTCTAGGAAGTCCATTTCTGCATCTTAAACCAAAATAAATGTAGAATATACTGAGCATTTCCAGTGTGTTCAGCTATTAAGGTAACTTAATGTATATTACACAGAACTGATTAAGTTCATATTATCCCCACTAGATGTTTTATGTTTGCTGCCTATAAAGCTGAAAACTAAGTACAGACATCTTTTTCTAAGCTTCAGTATATGACTAAACCTGGCCAATTTCAAACATATTTCCAAAGACGACCATCAATTATAAACTCTTCTAAAACATAAAAATTAAAGGATATCAGCAATTTGACAATGTAAAGATGTTTACAGGTTTTCACTTAATCTCTAGCTGTGTTTAAGAAAGCTGATCAAGAGAATGTGACAAAGATAGAATAAAAGCTGTAGAAGAAAAAGAACATTTCCATTTTCTCTCCAGTCTAATCTGGTCTCCAGTGAATTTTCTTATTTTCATTTTCTGACCCACTAAAGCTTATTGTTAAAGAGAAATTTCATTTTATTGTGGCTTTAATTTGTCTCAAAAAAAGCTATGACGAAATGAGGTGCTTTACAGACTCATGGCTCTATTACTGAATCGTAATTCTCCAGTACCGGAAAAAGAAAAGCAAACACCTTGAAAATCCAAAGTTCCAAAATTTACGTATTTTAAGGGGTATTATTTTGGTTTAGAATGTATTCTTTTTATTAACTAAGTGAAATGAAAAACATGAAAGTATAATTTCATGTACAAAACCATATTAATATTAATATATTTTGAAGCTCTTAACCTTTGTTAGTGTACTTCACAGTACTTCTTGCATAGTACTTTTCTTCCACAAAGCTCACAACATTCAAACTTCATGACTTGCATTCAAAATACCATAAAATTTCAACTATAGGGGCATCCTTATTACCCAGATATTCATTACCTGAAATCCTATAGTTATGTGTTTACAAAGAGCAACAACAGTCTTCATAATGTGAAATATCTAAGAATGAACTAACTACTTATAAACTCAGTCCCCACTCAAATATTTATCCACAGTGAATACTAGCATTTATTTCTACATATTAAGTGCAAGGTCATCGGCAGTTTCACAGATTATCAGCTGTACCTACCACAGTAATACAAAGACATTTCAAAACAACCAAAAATTTTGCACAAAGGAGTATTTCATGAGTTCAATGAAAGACATTGGAGGAATGTTCAGATCCCATGCAAAAACCATTGATAAATGAGGAAATGGCACTTAGGCCAATTAAGTTAAAAAGAGAAATTCCATAAGGATAATGAAATTAAAAGAATTGCAAAAGAAAACTAGTTTATTATCAAAGTATTAATAGAAACCACAGGAAAATGAATGGCCTTCTTTATGAAGATGTGTACTGCGAAAGTCAAATGTGAAGTTAAAGATGCCATTTAATGCTTCTAGAGGATCTAGTCAAAAAAACTAGGACCACTCCCCACCTGCCCAGTCAAACTGACTTATTCTTTGTTCCTTCTAAGAATTTGTGCCTAGTTTGAAATTATAACCTACATGTTATATTTTTTTAATTTAATTTTTTTAAATTTACATCCAAATTAGTTAGCATAAAGTGCAACAATGATTTCAAGAGTAGATTCCTTAATGCCCTTACCCATTTAGCCCATGCCCCCTCCCACATCCTCTCCAGTAACCTTCTGTTTGTTCTCCCTATTTATGAGTCTCTTCTGTTTTGTCCCCTCCCTGTTTTTATATTATTTTTGTTTCCCTTCCCTTATGTTAATCTGTTTTGTCTCTTAAAGTCCTCAGTCATATATTTGTCTTTCTCTAATTTCACTTCGCATAATGCCCTCCAGTTTATTCAATTAAACTTTTTTTATTATTTTTTTTTAATTTACATCCAAGTTAGTTAGCATATAGTGCAACAATAATTTCAGGGGTATATTCCTTAGTGCCCCTTACCCATTTAGCCCACCCCCCCTCCCACAACCCCTCCAGTAACCCTCAATTTGTTCTCCTTATTTATGAGTCTCTTCTGTTTTGTCCCCCCCTCCCTGTTTTTATATTATTTTTGTTTCCCTTCCCTTATGTTCATCTGTTTTATATCTTAAATTCCTCATATGAGTGAAGTCATATGATATTTGTCTTTCTCTGACTGCCTAATTTCACTTAGCATAATACTCTCCAGTTCCATCCACGTAGTTGCAGATGGCAAGATTTCATTCTTTTTGATTGCCGAGTAATACTCCATTGTGGATATATACCACATCTTCTTTATCTATTCATCCATCGATGGACATTTGGGCTCTTTCCATACTTTGGCTATCATTGATTGTGCTGCTATAAACATGGGGGCACATGTGTCCCTTCGAAACAGCACACCTGTATCCCTTGGATAAATGCCTAGTAGTGCAACTGCTGGGTCGTAGGGTAGTTCTATTTTTAGTTTTTTGAGAAACCTCCATACTGTTTTCCAGAGTGGCTACACCAGCTTGCATTCCCAATAACATACATGTTATTAACATAAACTTATCTCTATGTTTTACCTTTATTTTTTAGTCATATTGTACTATCACTATTTACAGTGATTTTCAATCCCAGTTTAAAGGCTCCCTTTATTTATATATTTAGTTTTCCCTGGAAAGCTGTTATCCTCAGACACGGACCTCATGCAGCTTAAAATATTTAAATATATGGTTTCAAAATAATGCAATGTATGCCATTGAGGACAAAGGAGAAATATCTATGTGCCTTTAGTTGTTCTTCACTATTCTTTTGGGTTCCTTTTTTCTGCCATATTTGTTGAATCTAGGTTCACATACCTTACACTATCAACAAAGAGAAACGAAAAAACTTAGGAAACTGAAACTTTTAAGGAGAGAATTATGAAAGCATAAAATAACCTAAGGAAGATGATTCCATTTATATACACAGAAAAATAAATAAATAAATAAATAAATAAATAAATAAATAAAACAAAAGATGCTTTGGTTTTGCTATTTCATGTATAACTGAAAACAGGTGTCCTGAATTGCATTCTGAAGATATGGAAGATCCTAGGAAAATCCTCTAAATGGGGTCTGAAACACCCTGACACCACCATGTAATACCTTTTCTTTATAGGCCAAGCTACTGGTCTGTTACCTATTGTGAAGATATACCAAGTTTTGCATATCCCTTCACAGAGACAAACTACATATCTGGAATATGGAAGAACATCAGTCATCTATAAATCCCCTATATTTAGAAATTTTAATTATTTTACTCTTCTTATATATATTCCTATAAACAAATTTAGGGAAATTGTTGCTTTGTGTCCCAAATAACAAAAAATAACAGAGGATACTCTGTGCTATTACCATACAACAGGAAGTATATAATGTCTTTTAGTGATGTTAAGATTAATCAGTGGAATTCTCCATTACAGATGACCCTGACTTAAGATGGTTCATCTTATGATTTTTTGACTTTATGATGGTGCAGAAGTGATACACATTCAATAGAAACCATACTTCAAATTTTGAATTTTTTTTTTAACGTTTATTTATTTTTGAGACAGAGAGAGACAGAGCATGAACAGGGGAGGAGCAGAGAGAGAGGAAGACACAGAATCTGAAACAGGCTCCAGGCTCTGAGCTGTCAGCACAGAGCCCGACATGGGGCTCGAACTCACGGACCATGAGATCATGACCTGAGCCGAAGTCGGACGATCAACCGACCGAGCCACCCAGGCGCCCCTGAATTTTGATCTTTTCATGAGTTAGTGATACGTGGTACTATGTGTGATGCTGGGCAGTGGCAGCCAGCCACAGCTCCCAGTTAGCCATATGATTAAGAGGGTAATCAACTGACACATTTATCACCGTTTTGTACCCATACAACCATTATTCAGTAGTCAACAAATTACATGAGATATTCAACACTTTATTATAAAATAGGCTTTGTGTTCGATCATCTTGCCCAACTGTAGGCTAATATACGTATTCTGAACATGTTTAAGGTAGGCTAGGCTAAGCTATGATGTTTGGTAGGTTAGATGTATTAAATCCAACATCCACTTAAGGTATTTTCAACTTACAATGGGTTTATCAGGATGTAACCCCATCAAAAGTTGAGGAAGATCTGTATAAAGTTCCCCATCAACCTTTCTCCTAATGTTTTGGAATTTACTCATGAAAGCTGCCCAGATGACTGTTTAATTAGGAGTAGTGAAATGGTGATTTTTTTAACACTGGCATTCCTTCTGCAGTTATAAGCTGGAATTCTTCTATACAGGGGAAAAAAAAAAAAAAGATTCCTTACTAGTTATTTGATTACCCTGAAAGGCTAAGTAAATGCTTGATAGTTCCCTATATTTACCAGTTTCCAGAGCCATAGTAAATTAAGCCATCAGCCTGCAATGGGGACCACTATTTTGGCAGGGGTGGGAGGGGGGAAAGGTCAAGTGCATTTTTAAATGGTGTTTAATGTGTTAGAGTCCATTGTGGTTGTCAAAAGTTCAGAAATAACAGTAAAACCAATGAATCACCAAAGTAGTAAATAGTTTACTGTGCACACACCAGAAACAAAGTTTCAAACCAAAGGCAGTCAAACCAAAACATCAGGGGTATATTATTATAGAGCAGCTTATATAGTAAGAAAGCAGTGACACTTTATTCTTCACAGTGATTAGTTATAATATTAAAATTTTCTTAAATGCTAGGAAATTGGTGAGTGGTTACTTTACACCAACCCTGGGAAACAGTTCAAGTTTTAGGATCTCCACAGGCAAAAGCAAGAAATGACCCAGGTCAAGTTAGTCTTGCAAAATAAGCTAAGTTAAGCTTTGTTGATATGATGAGACTGATTTTGTCTGTTGAGGAAATTTTCTTTTTTTTTTTAATGTTTATTTTTGAGAGAAAGAGAGAGAGGAAGAGGGAGAGAGAGAATGAGCAGGGGAGAGGCAGAGAGAGAGGAAGAAAGAATCCAAAGCAGGCTCCATGCACTGAGCTGTCAAGCCCAGAGCTCGACATAGGGCTTGAATTCACGAACCGTGAGATCATGACCTAAGCCAAAGTCAGACACTTAAACGACTGAGCCACCCAACGGCCCCTCTTTTTTTTTTTTTTTTTTAATGTTTATTTATTTTTTGAGAGAGGGAAAGAGCATGAGCTGGGGACGGGCAGAGAGAGGTAGACACAGAACCTGAAGCAGGGTCCAAGATCTGAGCTATCAGCACAGAGCCCTACATGGGGCTCAGACTCACAAACCGTGAGATCATGACCTAAGCTGAAGTCAGATGCTCAATAGACTGAGCCACCCAGGCATCCCAGTTGAGAGAATTTTCAAGACTGGTCTCCATTTGTTTTGTATTTTAATATGGTAAATATTCTTTTTGATGGTCAGGTTTTATGCATCCAATTAAGTTTTTCAGAAAGTAATCTTGGCAACTGTATCAAAAGCTTTTAAATATCATGACTTAAAATTTCATTTTTGTTATATATATGTGTGTGTGTGTCCATCACACTGCTGGCATAAAATGAATAATCTTAAATGCCTATTTGGGAAATTACTGAGTAAATTAAAGTATATCTGAATATTAGAATACTATGTAAGCCATTAAAAATCATAATTATCAGATTCTGGTCCCAGATGGAGTGAGCATACTATTCCTGGTCTCTCCCACTGAATGCAGCTAAAAATCCTAGAAAGAATTTACAGATTAGCTATTTGAAGACTCTGGAAAGTAAATAGTGGCAGACAGCTTGAGGAAGAAGACCAGAATCTGAACTACCTCAACCAATGGTAAGTTTACCAGTATTTTTTCCTTCATTTTGCCACCACTTGGGCCTGGAGGCAGTAATAGTCAAGGAAGTAGGTGGCAGCATGTAGTTACTGACACCACTGCTTCATAGAGGAGAAAAGTACCAACAGAGATTACAGATAGGAAGGACCTCAAGAAAGTGACCCAATTAAATTGTTTCTAAATTCCAGGTTTATACCCCAAGATGTGCATGTGTAGATCTGATCCTAACTAGCATATAATAGACTTTGAGATCTAAACTAACAGATAAAACATCACCCAAGTCACAGATTCATTACTGGGTGATACACACATGAACAGATCTAAATAGTATTGCAAAGACTCTGAAAATTGAACTGACATTGGAACCACAGCTCACAGAGGTACACTAGAACTTGATGCCTAAAGCTAACAAGATCAGTTGCCTGCTAGGACAGAAATATCAACATTTATCATGGGATTTCAAATAAGAACAAGTCTTGCCAGTATTCAAAATATCTAGGACCCAAAATTACTTGGCATAAAAAGAACCAGGAAAACCCCCACTCACATGAGAAAAAATAGTCAATAGACAGTAATATGGAGATGATACACTGGAATTATCTGATAAAACTTTAAGCAATTATTACAAAAATGCTCCAACAATCATAAAAGCTGTCGGAAATGAAAAATACAAAGTCTCAAAAAGAAATAGGAAACAGGAAAAACACATAACTCAACAATAAAGTAACCAATTTTTTTAAACCTCACTGATGGCTTCAATAATAGCAGAATTGAGATGAAAAAGGAGTGAATTGCAAGACAAATCAATAGAAAATATCCAATGAACAACAAAAAGAAAAAATACTGAAAAAATAATAATAAAGAGAGCCTAAGGGACCTCTGAGACAATGCCAAGTCTAACATTCATAACATCAGAGTCCTGGGGTGCCTGGGTGGCTCAGTCAGTTCAGCGTCTGACTCTTGATTTTGGCTCAGGTCATGATCCCAGGGTCATGGGATCAAGCACCAAGTCAAGCTCTGCTGAGCATGGAATCTGCTAGGGATTCATTCTCTCTCTCTCTCTCTCTCTCCCTCTCTCTCTCTCTCTCTCTGCCCCTCTCCCCTGCTTGCATTCTCTAAAATAATTTTTTTAAAAAGAGAAATAAAAAAAAAAGTGCCATGCAGAAAAATAGTTTATAGCAGTGCTATCAACAATAGCCAAATTATGGAAAGAGCCTAAAATGTCCATCAACTGATGAATGGATAAAGAAGATGTGGTATATACATATAGAATATTACTCAGTGATCAGAAAGAATGAGATCTTGCCATTTGCAACAACGTAATGGAACTAGACTGTATTATGCTAAGTGAAGTCAGTCACAGAAAGATAAATATATGATTTCATTCATTATGGAATTTAAGAAACAAAACATATGAGTGGCAGGATGGGCTAAATAGGCGATAGGTAGGGGTTTCTGGGTAGCTCAGATGGCTAAGTGTCCAACTCTTGGTTTCAGCTCAGGTCATGATCTCATGGTTTTGTGAGTGCAATCCCCACATTGGGCTCTTGTGCTGGCAGCACAGAGCTTGCTTGGGATTCTCTCTCTCTCCCTCTCTCTCTGCCCCTCCCCAACTTGTGTTGTCTCTGTTTCTCTCAAAATAAATAAACTTAAAAAAGAAAGAGGGGTGCCTGGGTGGCTCAGTCAGTTGGGCATCCAACTTCAGCTCAGGTCATGATCTCATGGCTTGTGAGTTCGAGCCCTCCATCAGGCTCTGTGCTGACAGCTCAGAGCCTGGAGCCTGCTTCAGATTCTGTGTCCCTCTCTCGCTCTGCCCCTTCCCCACTTGTGCACACTCTCTCTCTCTCTCAAGAGTAAAACATTTTTAAAAACTTTTTTAAAGAGAGAGAAAAAAGAAATCTTCCAAAGATTCAATCAATCAATCAATCAATCAATAGCTGATGGGCATTAAGGAGCACACTTTTTGAGATGAGCACTGGGTGTTATATATAAGTGATATATATATATCACTTATAGATGAGCACTGGGTGTTATATATAAGTGATATATATATATATATATATATATCACATATATAAGCACTGGGTTTATATCACTGGGTTTTACTCCTGAAACCAATACTACACTGTATGTTAACTTGAATTTAAATAAATAAATTATGTACTCTAAAAAAAATAAACAAACTACCAAAACCAAAACAGGAAAAAAACAGAAAACCTGAACAGACCCATAACCAGCAAAGAAATTAAATCAGTAATCAAAAATCTCCCAATAAACAAAAGGCCAAGGCCAGATGGCTTCACAGGTAAATTCCACCAGACATTTAAAGAGGATGTGGAGAAAAGGGAATACTCTTGCACTGTTAGTGGGAATGCAAACTGGTGCAGCCGCTCTGGAAAACAGTGTGGAGGTTCCTCAAAAAATTAAAAATAGATCTACCCTATGACCCAGCAAAAACACTGCTAGGAATTTACCCAAGGGGTACAGGAGTGCTGATGCATAGGGGCACTTGTACCCCAATGTTTATAGCAGTACTTTCAACAATAGCCAAATTATGGAAAGAGCCTCAAGGTCCATCACCTGATGAATGGATAAAGAAATTGTGGTTTATATATACAATGGAATACTACTTGGCAATGAGAAAGAATGAAACATGGCCTTTTGTAGCAATGTGGATGGAACTGGAGAGTGTTATGCTAAGTGAAATAAGTCATACAGAGAAAGACAGATACCATATGTTCTCACTCTTATGTGGATCCTGAGAAACTTAAGACCATGGGGGAGGGGAAGGGAAAGAAAAAAGTTAGAGAGGGAGGGAGCCAAACCATAAGAAACTCTTAAAAACTGAGAATAAACTGAGGGCTGATGGGGAATGGGAGGGAGGGGAAAGTGGGTGATGGGCACTGAGGAGGGCACCTTTTGGGATGAGCACTGGGTGTTGTATGGAAACCAATTTGACAATAAATTTCCTATTAAAAAAATAATGAGGAGGTTAATTCCTATTCTCAAACTATTCCAAAAAATACAAATAGAAGAAAAACTTGAAAATTCATTCTATGATGCCAGCATTACCCTGATACCAAAACCAGACAAGACTTCACTAAAAAAGAATACAGGCCAATATCCCTGATGAACATGGATGCAGAAATTCTCAATAAAATACTAGAATCAAATGAAAACAGTACATTAAAAAAATCATTCACCATAATCAAGTGGGATTTATTCCAGGGCTACAAGTGTAGTTCACTATTTGCAAATCAATCAATGTGATACACCACATTAATAAAAAGAAAGGATAAGAACCATACAGTCCTTTCAACAGATACAGAAAAGGCATTTGACAAAGTACAACATCTATACATAAGAAAAAAACAAAAACAATAAACAAAAAACCTCAGCAAAGTACGGTTAGAGGGAACTACCTCAACATCATAAAGGCCATATATGAAAAACTCACAGCTAATATCATCCTCAATGGGGAAAAAATTAGAGCTTTTCCCTTACACAGTCAGGAACAAGGCAAGGATGTCTATTCTCACTGTTACTTTTTAACATAGTACTGGAAGTCCTAGCCTCAGCAATCAGACAACAAAATAAATAAAAGGCATCCAAATTAGAAAGGAAGAAGTCAAACTTTGTCTGCAGATGACATGATACTGTATATGGTAAACCCAAGAGACTCGACCAAAAAAATTGCTATAAGTGGTACATGAATTCTGTGAAGTCACAGGACACAGAATCAATGTACAGAAATCTGTTGCATTTCTAGATACTATAATGAAGCAGCAGAAAGAGAAAACAAAGAACCAATCCCACTTACACTTGTACCAAAACCTACAAGATACCTAGGAATAAACCTAACCAAAGAGGTAAAAGATCTGAACTCTGAAAACTGTAAAACACTAATGAAAGAAACTGAAGATGACATAGAAATGGGAAAACATTCCACACTCATGAATTGGAAGAACAAATATTGTTAAAATGTCTCTATTACCCAAATCAATCTACAGTTTTAATGCCATTCCTGTCACAATACCAACAGCATTTTTCACAGAACTAGAACAAACAATCCTAAAATTTATATGGCACCACAAAAGAACCCAAATAGCCAAAGCACTCTTGAAAAAGAAAAGCCAAGATGGAGGCATCACAAATTTCAGATTTCACGTTATATTACAAAGCTGTAGTGATCAAGACAGTGTGGTATGGTACTGGCAACAAAAACAGACTGGCACAAAAGAGGACAGAATAGACACCCCAGAAATGAACTCACCACTATATGGTCAAGGTCAATTAATCTTCAACAAAGCAGGAAAGAATATCCAATGGAAAAAAGACAGTCTCTTCAACAAATGGTTTAGGGAAAACTGGACAAGAACATCCAGGAAAATGAAACTGGACTGCTTTCTTACACCATACAGAAAAATAAATTCAAAATGGATGGGAAACCTAAATGTCAGACAGGTAACCATTAAAATCCTACAGAAGAACACAGCCAATAACCTCTTGACACTGGCCATAGCAACTTCCTACTAGATAGGTCTTCTGAGGCAAAGAAGAAAAGCAAAAATAAACTACTGGGACTTCATGAAAATAAAATGTTATGCACAGCAAAGGAAACAATCAACAAAACTAAAAGGCAACCTATGGAATGGGAAAAGGTATTTGCAAATGACATATTTGATAAAAAGTTAATATCCAACATTTATAAAGAACTTACAAAACTCAACGCCCAAAGAACAATCCAGTTTAAGAAATGGGCAGAAGACATGAACAGGCATATTTCCAAAGAGGATATACAGATGGCTGACACACGAAAAGGTACTCAACATCACTCATCATCAGATAAATACAAATCAAAACCACACATACCTCGCACCTGTCCGAATGGCTAAAATGAACAACTAACTCATCAAACAACAGATGCTGGTGGGGATGTGGAGAAGGGGAACCTTCTGCACTGTTGGGAATGCAAACTGGTACATCCACTCTGGAAAACAGTATGGAGGTTCCCCAGAAAGTTAAAAATAGAACTGCCATATGATCCAGCAATTTTACTACTAGGTATTTACCCAAAGGATAAAAACATGCTAATTCAAAGGGATACATACACCCCGATGTTTCTGGCAGCATTATCAACAACAACCAAATTATGGAAAGAGCCCAAATGTCCTTCACCTGATGAAGAAGTAGTGGCATATATATACAATAGAATATTACTCAGCTATAAGTAAGAATGAAATCTGGCCATTTGCAACCATGTGAATAAAGCTAGAGAGTACTATGCTAAGCAAAACAAATCAGAGAAAGACAAATACCATATAATTTTACTCTTATGTGGATTTAAGCAACAAAACAAATGAACACGGGGAAAAAAAGAGAGGCAAACCAAGAAACAGACTCTTAACTAGAGAGAACAAATTGATGGTTACTAGGTGGACAAAGGGATGGATTAAAGAGGTGATGTGTATTAAGGAGGGCACTTGTGATGAGCATGGGTGTCGTATATAAGTGATGAATCACTAAATTCTGTACCCGAAACAAATACTGCACTATATTTTTACTAGCTGGAATTTAAATAAAACTTGGGGAAAAAAGTAAAGTTTTGTAGAATTCAAATGTGAAGCCATCTGTTCCTGGACTTTGTTTTGAGAGAGTTTTAAAGTATGTTTCAAATACTGCTTACACTAATCAAAGAAGACCACAATAAATGGAGACACATACCATGTTTATGGACTGAAAAACTCAATATGGTACACATATCAGTTGTCTTCTGATTGATCTAAAGTTTTAAAACAATTCTAATCAAAATCCCAGAAAGATTCTGTGTAGATATGGACAAGCTGATTCTAAAACTTATATAAAAGGACAAAGAAATTAGAATACCGAAAACAATTTTGAAGAAGAGAAATAATGTTGGAAAAATCATGCATGATCTTAAGACTTTTTCTAAAGCAAGAACTAGCAAACACTTTCTATAAAGGGTCATTTAGTAAATGTTTTAGGTTTTGCAAATCATACAATCCCTGTCACAGCTACTTAAGTCTGCTGTTAAAATAAAACAGCAGCCATTGATATTATGGAAATAAATGGGTGTGGGTGTGTTCCAATAAAACTTTATCTACAAAAATGGGCATCACTTTAATTTCCCATGGACTGTGGTTTGCCATGCCCTTCTCTAAATCTATACTAATCAAAAAATCGTGGTATTAGCAAAAGGACAGATTGACAGAATAAAACTGAACAGAGAATCCAGAAATAAACCTATGCAATATGCCCCATTGATTTCTGACAGACGTACAAATGCAATTCAGTGGAGTAAGAATACTCTTCAATAAATGGTATTAGAACAACTGGACATCTTATGTATAAAAGCAATGAGCCCCAAAGTAAACCTCATACCTTATTAAAAAATTAACCCTAAATGTATCATACATCGAAATATAAAATGTAAAACTATAAAACATTTAAAAGAAAACATTTAAGTAAATCTTCATGATCTGGTATTAGTCTAAGAATTCTCAGAACTGACACTAAAAGTACAATCCATAAAAAAACAAATTTGACAAGCTAGACTTCATCAACTTTTGCTCTTCAAAGGATACTGTTAAGAACATGAAATGACAAGCTAGCAAAATTAGTGGTTCCTAGGCTTACTAATAGAGGTGAAAGTGTGACTGTTAGGTATGAGGGAGTTTTTTTTTTCACATGCTGAAACTATTTTTATTCTGATTGTGATAGCAGTAACACAAATCTATACATCTGTTAAATTCATAGAATCTACATCTTTCTTTTAAAGATTTTTAAGTCATCTCTACATCCAATGTGAGGCTCAAACTCATGACCCTAAGACCAAGAGTCCCATGCTCTGGGGTGCCTGGGTGGCTTAATCAGTTAAGCTCTGACTCTTGATCTTCACTCAGGTCATGATCTCATGGTCTGTGAGTTCCGGCCCTTCATTGGGCTCTGTGCTGACTGTGCAGAGCCTGATTGGGATTCTTCTCTCCCTCTGTCTGCCACTCCCCCTTTCAAATAAATAAACTTTAAAAAGAAAAAACAAAAAGAGTCACATGCTCTTCTGACTGAGCCAGCCAGGTGCCCCTAAAATCTACATCTTTTTTTTTTTTTTAATGTTTATTTTATTTTTTTGAGAGAGAGAGAGAGAGAGACAGAGCTCAAGCAGGGGAGGAGCAGGGAGAGAGGGAGACACAGAATCTGAAGCAGGCTCCAGGCTCTGAGCTGTCAGCACAGAGCCCCAGGCGGGGCTTGAACTCACAAACCATGAGATTATGACCTGAGCTAAAGTCAGATGCTCAACCGACTGAGCCACCCAGCACCCCTAAAACCTACATCTTTAAAAGTCCATTTTAAAAAAAAATAGTCCATTTTAATGTGTAATAATTTACATACAAAATGTAACAAAAACTGTATGAGAGCTATATAAAATTTTATAAGATAGTGTTATCTCAGCTTTGTTTAAAAAGATGCTTGGGGCACCTGGGTGGCTCAGTTGGTTGGGCGTCCGACTTCAACTCAGGTCATGATCTCATGGCTTGTGAGTTTGAGCCCTGCATCGGGCTCTGTGCCGGCAGCTCAGAGCCTGCAGCCTGTTTTGGATTCTGTGTCTCCCTCTCTCTGCCTCTTCCCCAGCTTGCACGCTCTTTCTCTCTCAAAAATGAATAAACATTAAAAAAAATTTTTTTTAAAGATGCTTACATATAGAAGCTAATTATCCAGATGAGAACTCTGGAAATCTGAATTATATTATTGTTTTTTTCCTTTGTGTTTTTTTTTTTTAATTTTTCTGTAGTAATAAATTACTTTTAAAATCAGGAAAATAAAATGTATTTAATAGGAAATTTTTACCATCCATTCTAATCCTGTAATACCCCAGTAGAATGTCACATTTTGTTTCCACTACTTCTTTTGAAAATTGTGTATGTAAAATATTTTATTTGTATCTTAAATTTGAATTTAATTGCTCTTCAAAAATGTCCTGTAAATTATTTAATGATGGGAAAATTGAAAAAATTCTATGACATATTAACCCTATAATTTTCTTTTTAATCCTTTTTCCAATTAAAAAACAACAACAGACAAGTACTTGACAGAAGAAATGAACTTGAAAAAGACACCTGTGCTGAATCTTTGATGACTAAGACCTGTAATGAAGAAGGTAATGGTATCCAAGTTACTCAAAGTATTTAAAGCATAACAGAATAACAATATTATGGCTGGCAAGAAACTAAGAAATCCCTGAGCATTTCTAGTTGGTGTGTTATAAGACAGTTCTTGGTAAATATAGTGTAAAATACTAAGTCAGCTTGTTTTAACAAAAGCTTAATTATAATGATTATACAAATAAATTTGGGGATCTTCTTAAAATGTTGGTTCTCACTGAATAGGTCTTGAGTAGAGCCCATGATTCTGACCTTCCAACAAGCTGCCAGTGATGTGTATACTTCTGGCTTAGAGATTACAATTTGATAAGACAGGTTCTGAAGGTAACTGAGAAAAATGGCTTCATCCTTACCTAATTTAGTAAGAAAGAAATGTACACAGTAAGTTAGACTACAAGTGCTACCCCAAATAAGCATGAGGAGGTAATAGAGCAATCACTTCTAGCCAAGATATTCAGCTGAGCAGATGGCCTTCAAAGAATTTCAACATGTAGAAGAAACTGTGTGAGCATTTATAGAAAAAGAAAGTACAAATAACACATAGTTGACTGTGTGTGAAGAGACAAAAGTAGTTAATATTTGAATGTTCACACTATGTTCCCTTTTCACTATCCCCTAAAGATGAATCTTAGTTTGGCCTATTTATTTTCTTACCTTTCTCCCTGAAAAGGGGTCATTTCCGCTTAACTAAAGTCTTTGAAACTTTGAAATGCCGAAGTTGGAACAAAAAAAGGATATGGAGAAGGACAAGAGAGGCATGTGGAGTTAAGAGACTTTTTATGACGTTTTTGGGGTTTTTTTTCCTACATAGCCCAGAGAAAGAAGTGCATAAGAGCAACTTCTGAGGCAAGTGGACAGGAAGGAAAAAGAACTTTTAAGAAGTATTGTATAGTGCCAGGCATATAGCACTTACTTTACTGCTGTTGTTTTACAAACTGAGGTCTACCAAGGATATGCCACAAGGCCTATGTATGGTCCCAACTCCAACCCAAAATACTATTACTTCAATTCTTTTGTTGTCCTCATCTATAAAATAAAAAAATGGAATGGTTCTCATGAAGGATGAACAGTTGAATAAACAATTTAGAGCTATGTTTTTGGCATTAGTAGTTTAAAGATACATGATTCTATGTAGGAAAGAAATGGCATTTTCCAATTTTGTTTCTTTTGAATTTGAAGAAAAATGTGGAGTTTATAGTATTCAACAAGGCCAGCAGCTAGTTGATGGTTACTAGCAAGATGGCAGAATAGGTCTCCAGCCCTCATTCCCCCCTCCCCATAAACACCAATTTGGCAACTATCTACAAACATAAGTACCATTGTGGGGGCTTCAAAATCCAGGAAGAAAGTTGCAAGAGCACAATGGAGCCCAAGACAGAGGATTCTTTGAGAAAGCATACCCCTGCCCCAGGACCTGACCACAGACCTAGGAGCAGCTCTATCACCCCATATACATGGATCTACACTAGCGGGCCTGGCAGGAATGTCATGTGCCTGTAACCCCACTAATAGGCCCACTGACTACAGACCCAACTGCAAACCTAGAAGCAACCCCATATTCAGTTCCAGCTGCTCAACTGTGATCCCACAGCCAGTCTGGTCCACCTAGGGACCTGTGAAGAGACATGCCAATCCATGTCCCAAGTAATAGGCGGGCTAACTGTGGACTCAGAAGTAGCCTTTCCACCTGGACAAGCAGCACAAGCTATGCCTGATGATGCCCCCAATGATAAATCAGCCAACTAGTAACCTAACTGTAGACCAGGAAGTAGCCCCATGACCTGGCCCTGGTTCTGCTCCACTGCAACCCTGGAGGCAGGCTTGTCTATCTGGGGACCTGCAGGAGTAGGTCTTTACCTGCCGGAGTAGGTCTTTACCTGCCAAAAACACTCTGTAAAGAATGGAAGAGGTCCCTGCTCCTTTAGTTGCACAGACACCAGTGCAAGGCTATAAAGTCACAAAGAAGTGGGCACAGTACCACCAAAGGAAACAAAAAGTTCTAGTAACCAGTGCCAAAGAAATGGAAATCCACAAACTGCTTGACAAAGAATTCCAAATAAAATCATCTTTACAAAGCTCAATGTAGATAGATAGATAGATAGGTAGGTAGGTAGGTAGATAGATAGATAGATAGATAGGGGGCCCAGTGAGGGCACCTGGGTGGCTCTGTCAGTTAAGCCTCTGACTCTTGATTTCAGCTCAGGTCATGATCTCACAGTTCATGAGATTGAGGCCTGCATCGGGCTCTGCGCTGACAGTGTGGAGCCTGCTTGGATTCTCTCTCTCCCTCTCTCTCTGCCCCAACCCCACTCGCTTGCTCTCTCAAAATAAATAAAAATTTAAAAGGAAAAAAGTTCAGTGAGCTAAAAGAGAACACAGATAACTAAAGAAAATTAGGAAAACAATACATGAACAAAATGATGAAGCTCAAAAACAAACAAACAAAAACCAACCTATTAAAAAAAAACAAAACAGAAATCTGGAGCTGAAGAATATAATGATAAAACTAAAAATTCCATTAACTTCAACAGCAGAATCAATTAAGCAGAAAAAACCCCAACAAACTCAAAGACAAGTCATTTGAAATTCCAAATTTAAAAGAACAAAAAAGAAAAGAATGAGGGGTGCCTGGGTGACTCATTTAAGTTAAGCGTCTAACTTCAGCTCAGGTCATGATCTCATGGTTCATGAGTTCGATCCCCACATCAGGCTCTCTGTTGTTGGTATGCAGCCCACTTCAGAACCTCTGTGCCCCCCCCACCCCTCTCCCACTCCCACTCTCTCTCAAAAATAAACATTAAAAAACAAGTGAAAAAGTGAAGAAACCCTATGGGACTTAATATGATACCCCAAAAGAACAAATACTCACACTATAGGTGTCCCAGAAGGAGAGAGAGAGACCAAAAAGTTAAAGAAACAGTGGTTGAAACATCTCAAATATAAGCAGGAAAATGAACATCCAAATTTGTGAAGCCTAAAAGTTCCCAAAGAGGTTCAAGTAAATTGTCTAAAGTAAAAAGAAAACATTTTCACAGCAGCAAAAGAAAATGACTTGTCACACCAAGGGACTATAACAAGGAATAGCACCTAAGACTATCAGTGGATTTCTCCACAGAAACTGTGTAAGTCAAAAGAGAGAGGGATGAAGGGTGCCTGGGTGGCTCAGTCGGTTAAGTGTACAACTTCAGCTCAGGTGATGATCTCACGGTGAGTTCAGCCATGTCAGGCTCTGTGCTGACAGCTTGGAGCCTGGATCCTGCTTCAGATTCTGTGTTTCCCTCTCTCTCTGCCCCTCTCCTACTCACACTCTCTCTCTGTCTCAAAAATAAATATACATTAAAACTTTTTCTAAAAAAAAGGCGGGGGGGGCGGGATGATATATTCAAAGCACTGAAACAAAAAAAAGTACAAACCAAGAATACTTTACCTGACAAAACTGTATTTTAAGAATAAAGGAGAGAGTCTCCCATACAAACAAAACCTGAGGGAGTATATTATGCTAGATGTGCCTTACAATAAAAACTAAAGGGAGTTTAGTTTGAAACAAACAAAAAAAAGTATAAACAATAACATAAAAGCATATGAACTGTCACTGTTAAAGGATATACTTTAATAGTGGCATGTATATCACTTTTAACACTAGTATACAAAAATTAAGACCAATGTACTAAGAATAACTATCACCACTAAAATGGAACACAACATAGAAAGAAGTAAAATCTAGAATCAACAAAGTTTATGTGAGAGAAGTGTACACATTCTGCACATAAGTAAAATTAAGTTGTTATTAGCTTAAAACAGACTGCCTTAACTAGAAAATGTTTGATGTGAGCCCAGTAGTAACTACAAAAACAAAAGGCACAATAGATACACCAAAGATAAAGAGAAAAGAATCAAAGCATACTGCTGCTGCTGCTGCAATCATCAAATAAAGACAAGTTGAAGAAGAAACAAAATCACTACAAAACAGAAAACAGTTAATGAAATAGTTATATTAAGTCTTTTCCTATCACAGTAATTACTTTAAATGTAAATGGATTAAATTCCTCAATCAAAAGATAGTATGGCTGAATGGATTAAAAAATTTAAAAAGACTCAACTATATGCTATCTACAAGAGACTCACTTTAGATTTAAAAATACACATAGCCTGAAAGTACAAGGGTGGCTACAGGTAACCAAAAGAGAGGAGTCATTACAGTAGACAAAAGAGACTTTAACTGATAAACTATCATGAGACAAAGGACATTACATAACAATAAAAAGGTCAATTTACCAGGAAGATTTAACAATTATAAATAAACATGCGCGCAACATCAACTATATACCTGTCAATACATATTAACATATAAAGCAAACATTTACAGATATGAAAAGAGAGGTAGACAGTAATAAAATAGTAGTATAGTTCAATACCCACCTCTTTATAATGGATAGATCATCTACACACACAAAAATTCAGTAACACAGCAGAACTGAATGACACTATAGACAAAATGGAAACTGAACATATATAGAACATTCCACCCCAAAACAAAATACTCATTCTTCTCAAGTGCACATGAAACATTGTCCATGATAGATCACATACTAGTTCACAAAACAGGTCTTAACAAATTTAAAAAGACCGGAATCATTTTAAATATCTTTTCTGATCACAATGGAATGAAATTAGAAAGTAATTCTTCTCCATGTCACCATCCAGTTTTCCCAACACCATTTGAAGAGACAGTCTTTTTTTCCATTGGATACTCTTTCCTGCTTTGTCGAAGATGAGTTGACTGTATAGCTGTGGGTCCATTTCTGGGTTTTCTATTTTGTTCCATTGTTTCCATCTGTTGTATTCTGTTCTCTTGTTTCCATCTGTTTTTGTGCCAGTACCATACTGTCTTAATCACTACTGCTTTGTAATATAGCTTGAAATCCAGAATCACAATGCCTCCGGTTTTTTCTTTTTCAAGACTGCTTTGGCTATTCTGGGTCTTTGTGGTTCCATACAAATTTCAGGATTGTTTTTTCTAACTCTGTGAAGAATGTTGGTGGTATTTTGATAGGGATTGCATTTAATGTGTAGATTGCACTGAGTAGTGTAGACATTTTAACAAAGTTTGTTCTTCCAATCCATGATCATGGATTGCTTTTCCATTTCTTTTTGTCCTCTTTAATTTCTTTCATAAATCTGTATTTTCAGAGTACAGACCTTTTATCTCTTTAGTAAGGTTTATTCCAAGGTATCTTACTGGTTTTGGTGCATTGTTAATGGGAATGATTCCTTGATTTCTCTTTCCACTGCTTCATTATTGGTGATAGAAATGCAACAGATTTCTGCACGTTGACTTTATATCCTGTGACTTTGCTGAATTTATGTATTAGCAATTTTTTGGTGGAGTCTTTGGTTTTCTACATAGAGTATCATGTCACCTGCAAATAGTGGATGTATGACTTCTTTTTTGCCAATTTGTATGCCCTTTATTTCTTTTTGTTGCCTGATTGCTGAAGCTAAGACTTCCTGTACTATGTTAAATAGTAATGGTGAGGGTGGACATCCTTGTCTTGTTCCTGACTATAGGGGAAAGGCTTGAGCTTAGCTTAATACATTCTAGGTCCATTCTTTAGGTTTTCCCCATTGAGGATGATATGAGTTGTGGGTCTTTCATATATGGCCTTTATGATGTTGAGGTGTGTTCCAGTGATCCCCACTTTGTTGACAGTTTTTATTAAGAATGGATGCTGGGGGCACCTGGGTGGCTCACTCAGTTAAGCATCTGACTTCAGCTAAGGTCATGATTTCACCATTCGTGGGCTCAAGCCCCATATCGAGCTCTATGCTGAGAGCTCAGAGCCTGGAGCCTGCTTCAGACTCTGTGTCTCCTTCTCCCTCTGCCCATCCCCCACTCATGCTCTGTCTCTCTCTCTCTCTCAAAAATAAACATTTTAAAAACTTTTTAAAAAAAGAATAGATGCTGTATTTTTGTCAAATGCTTTTTCTGCATCTATTGACAGGATCATATGGTTCTTATCCTTTCTTTTATTAATGTGGTGTATCACATTAATTGATTTGTGAATACCAAACCAGCCCTGCAGCCCAGAAATAAATCCCATTTGATCATGGTAATTCTTTTAATGTACTCTTGAATTTGATTTGCTAGTATCTTGTTGAGAATTTTTGCCATCCAGGTTCATCAGGGATATTATATTGGCCTATAATTCTCATTTTTAGTGGAGTCTTAGTCTGGTTTTGGAAAAAAGGTAATGCTGGCTTCATAGAATGAGTTTGGAAGATTTCTATTTCTGTTTTTTGGTACAGTTTGAGAAGAATAGGTATTAACTCTTCTTTAAATATATGGTAGAAATCCCCCTGGTAAGCTATCTGGCCCAGGACTCTTGTTTGTTGGAAGATTTTTGATTACTGATTCTTACACCATACAAAAAAATAAATTCAAAATAGATGAAAGACCTAAATGTGAGACAGGAAATTACAAAAATCCTAGAGGAGAAAAGCAGCAGCAACCTCTTTCACCTCAGCCATAGCAACTTCTTACTAGACATATCTCCAGAGGCAAGGGAAACAAAAGCAAACATGAACTACTGGGACCTCACCAAGATAAAAAGCTTCTGGATAGTGAAGGAAACAATCAACAAAACTTAAAGGCAACCAGTGAGATTGGGGGAAGATATTTGCAAATGACACATCATATAAAGGGTTCATATCTAAAAATCTATAAAGACTTTATCAAACTCAATACCCCAAGACCAAATAATCCAGTGAAGAAATGGGCAAACGACATGAACAGACACTCTTCCAAAGAAGACATCCAGATGGCTAACAGACATATGAAAAGATGCTTAACATCTCATCATTAGGGAAATCCAAATCAAAAACACAATGAGATATCACCTCACACCTGTCAGAATGGCTAAAATTAACAACACAAGAAACAACAGGTGTTAGCAAGGATGTGGAGAATGGGGAATCCTCTTGCACCACTAGTGGAAAGGCAAATTGGTGCAGCCACTCTGGAGAACAGTATAGTTTCCTCAAAAACCTAAACATAGAACTAACCTGCAATCCAGTAGTGACACTATTGTGTATTTACCCAAAGGATACAAAAATACAGATTTGAAGGGGTGTATGCACCCCAGTGTTTATAACAGCATTAGCAACAATAGCCAAACAATAGAAAGAGTCCAAATGTCCACTGACTGGTGATTGGAAAAAGAAAATATTATGTATACATATGTATGTGTAGTAGAATATCACTCAGCCATGAAAAAGAACAAAATCTTGCCATTTTCAGTGACATGGACAGAGCTAGAATGTAGTATGCTAAATGAAATAAGTCAATCAGAGAAAGACACATACCATATGATTTCACTCATATGTGGAATTTAATAAACAAAACAGATGAACATATAGGAAGGGAGAGAAGAAGAAAGGGAAGCAAACCACACAAGACTCTTAATGATATAGAACAAACTAAGGGTGATGGAGGGAGGTGGATGAGGGTTGAGCTAGATGGGTGATGGATATGAAGGAAAGTTCTTGTTGTGGTGAACACTGGGTGTTTTAAGTAAGTGATGAATCACTGAATTCTACTCCTGAAGCCAATATTGTACTATATGTTAAAAACTAAAATTTAAATAAAAAAAAAAGAAAATCCAATAATCAAAAAGAAAAATAAAAAGAAATGAATAAAAAGAAAATGAGAAAATTCACAAATACTCACAACTTTAAAAGCATACTCAAACATTTATTGCGTCACATATGAAATCAAAAGGGAAATAAGAAAATATCTCTAAAGAAACAAAAATGGACACACAATATATCCAAACATATTGGAGGCAGCAAAAACAGTATTAACAAGCAAGGCTATAGCAGTAAGCTTTTTTTTTTTAAATGTAGAATAAACAACATAACTTTATACCTCAAGGAACTAGACAACAACAAGCTATTCATGAAGTTGGCAGAAGGAAGAAGTAATAGAGATTAGAACTGAAATAGAGAATAGAAATACATTTTTAAAAAATCAATGAAATTAAGAATTCTTTTGGGAAAATATAAAGTCAACACACCTTTAGGTAGACTAAGAAATAAAGAGAGAAGAATCAAATAATAACAGAAACAAAAGAGGAGACATTACAACTGATCCCCCAGATATAAAAAGGATTGTAAGGGACTATTACCAAAATTATACACCAGTAACTTGAAAAACCTACATGAAATAGCAAAATTCCTACAAACATACTACCTACCAAGACTGAATCAAGAAGAAACAGAAAGCCTGAAAGACCAATAGCAAATGAGAAAAGTAAAGGAGTAATTAAAAACCTTCCAACAAAGAAAAGTCCAGGACCAGATGGATTCACAGGTGAATCCTACCAATCATCAAAAAAATTAATACCAGTCCTCTCCAAACACTTCCAAAAAGTCAAAGAAGAGGGAACACTTCCACCTATTCTATGAGACCAACACCACCGTGATACCAAAGACTGACAAAGACACCAGAAGAGAAGAAAACTACAAGTCAAACATCTCTGACAAACATAGTTGCAAGAATCCCCAACAAAATACTAGCAAACTTAGTTCAAGAGCACGTTAAAAGAATCATATCCTTGGAATGCAAGGATCGTTCAACATAGAAAAATCAGTAAACGTGACATGCCACATTTAACAGAACAAAGGATAAAATTAACATAATCATCTCAATACATGCAGGAAAAGCATTTGACAAAATTCATCTCCTTCTCATGGTAAGAAAGAAAAAACTCTCAACAAAGCAAGTACTAAAACAAATGCACCTCAACACAATAAAGGCCATTTGTGAAAAGGCCACAGGTAACATCGTACTCAACAGTGAAAAGCTGAAAGCATCACATTTAACTTCTAAAACAAGGATGTCCACTTCCCCCCTCTCCAATTCAACATGGTACTTAAAGTATAAGGCAGAACAATTAAAAACAAAAAGTAAACAAAGGCACCCAAATTGCAAAGGAAGAAGTGAAACTACCTGTTTGCAAATGACATAATCTTAAATGTAGAAAACCTTAAAGACTCCACAAAAAACAGAGTACATGGATTCAGTAACAACACAGGATACAAAACCAACATACAAAAATCAACTACATTTCTATATATTAACCACCTACCAAAAAGGAAATTTAAAAAACAGTTCCATTTACAATAATATTTTTTAAAAAGAAATACTTAAGTATAAATTTAACCAAGGAGTAAAACCCTTATACACGTAAAACTACAAAACACTGACTTAAGAAATTTAAAAAGGGGGCACCTGGGTGGCTCAGTCAGTTAAGCATCCAACTTTAGCTCAGGTCATGATCTTGCAGTTCGTAAGTTCGAGCCCCATGTAGGGCCCTGTGCTGACAGCTCAAAGCCTGGAGCTTCCTTCAGATTCTGTGTCTCCCTCCCTCTCTGCCCCTCCCCCACCAACACTCTATCTCCTTCTCTCAAAAATAAACATTTTTTAAAGAAATAAATTTAAAAAGAAATAAATGGGGTGCCTGGTGGCTCAGTCAGTTAAGCATCTGATTCTTGATTTCTGCTCAGGTCATGATTTCACAGTCCTGGGATGGAGCATCACGTCAGGCTCCATGCTGGGCGTGGAGCTTGCTTGAGATTCTTTTCCCCTCTCCCTCTGCCCCTCTCCTGCTCACACAATCTCTCTCTCTATCTCTCTCTCTCTCTCAAAACAAAAACAAAACAAATACATAGAAGGACATCTCATGTTTATGTATTAGAAGACTCAGTATTGTTAAAAAGCTCGTATTTCCTGGGGCACCTGAGTGGCTCCATCAGTTAAGCATCCTACTTTGGTTCAGGTCATTATCTCACATTTCATGGGTTCAAGCACCCATTAAGCACCCATCAGGCTCTGTGCTGACATCTTGGAGCCTGGAACCTGTCTCAGATTCTGTGTCTCACTCTCTCTCCTTCCCTCCCCTGCTTGTGCTCTGTGTCTCTGTCTCTCTCTCCCCCACCTCTCTCAAAAATAAACATTTTAAAAATTTGTTTAAAAAAAAGCTCATCCTGGGGTGCCTGGGTGGCTCAGTCAGTTGAGCATCTGACTTCGGCTCGGGTCATGATCTCACAGTTCGTGAGTTTGAGCTCCGTGTCGGGTTCTGTGCTGACAGCTCAGAGCCTGGGGCCTGCTTCAGATTCTGTGCCTCCCTCTCTCTCCACCCCTCCTCCTGTCTCTCTCTCTCTCTCTCTCTCTCCCCCTCAAAATAAACATTAAAAAAAAAAAAAAAGCTCATACTTCCCAAAGCAGTTTGTACATTCAATGCAATCTTTATCAAAACCCAATGGCATTTGTTACAAAAACAGAAGACAATACTAAAATTTTTTTGGAACTACAGAAAACCCCAAATAGCTCAAAAAATTTTGATCAAGAATAAAGCTGGAGGTATCATACTGCCCAATTCAAACATATTACAAATTTATAATAATCTAAACAGTATGGTATGGGCAGAAAAACAGAAATATAAATTAATGAAACAGAATAGAGCACCAGAACTAAGTCCATGCATATAAGAATCAACTGATCTTCAGTAAGGGTGCCACGAATACACACGTGGAAAAGACCATTTCTTCCATAAATGCTGGGAGAAAAATTAGAAATTTACATGTAAATAAATGAAACTGGACCCTTATCTCACTCCATTTTGAATAATCAACTCAAAATGGATTAAAGACCTAAACTCAAAACCTGAAACAATAAAGTCTTAGAAGAAAATCTAGGGTAAAAGCTACCAGACATTGGACTAGCCAATTATTTCTTGGATAGGACACCAAAAGCACAGGCAACAAAAGCAAAAATAGACAAATGAGATTAAATCAAACTAAAAAACTTCTTTACAAAAACGAAGCCCTCAACAAAATAAAAAGGCAACCCACAGAATGGGAGAAAATATTTACAGGCCAAATATTAAATAAGGGTAAGTTAATACCCAAAATTTATAAATAATTACAACTCTCGGTATACAGAGGAATATTATTCAGCCTTAAAAAAGGAAATCCTGCCATTTGCCACAACATGGATGCGCCTAAAGGACATGATGCTAAGTAAACTAAGCCAGACACAGACAAATCTTGGGGCTCCTGGGTGGCTCAGTCGGTTAACTTCAGCTTCAACTTTAACTTCAGCTCAGGTCATGATTTCATGGTTTATGAGTTCAAGGTCTATGCTGGGCTCTGCACCAACAATACGGAGTCCGCTTGGGATTCTCTCTCTCTCCCTTTCTCTCCGCCCCTCCTCTACTTGTGCTTTCTCTCTCAAAATAAAATTTAAAAACTTAAAAAAAAAAAAGCAAGACATGATCTCAATTATATGTGGAGTCCAAAATAGTCAAATACATAGAAGCAGAGAGTAGAATGGTGGTTGCCAGGGGTTGTGGAGAGGAGGAAATGGGAATCTGTTGGTCAAAGAGTACAAAATTTAATTTATGCAAAACGTTCTGGAGATCTACTGTATGTGACCTATAATGTTTAATACCGTATTTTAAAATTTTCTGAGAGAGTAGGTATTATGATAAGTGCTCTTACCGCAAAGGAAAAAAGGAAAAACAACAAAGGGGGTATGGGAGGAAACTTTTGGAAGTGATAGATAAGTTTAGGGCAATTATAGTAATGATGGTTTCACAGGTGTATACGTATCTCCAAACCCATCAAGTTGTATACGTTTAAACATCTACAGCTTTTTGTATCACTGTGGTTAATATAGTTTCCTTCATGGTATTAAAAAATGTAATTGAAGGGGCACCTAGGTGGTTCAGTCATTTAAGCATCTGACTTTGGCTCGGGTCATGATCTCATGGTTCCTGGGTTCAAGGCCAGCGTCAGGCTCTGTGCTAACAGCTCAGAGCCTGGAGCCTGCTTTTGATTCTGTCTCCCTCTCTCTCTGCCCCTCCCCTGCTTGCACTCTTTCTCTCTCTCAAAAATGAACAAACATTAAAAAAATAAAAAAAGAGAAATGTAATTGAAGAATTTGAGTTATTTTGGAACAACCAATATCTGGATGTGGGATTCTGTCATTTTGACAGTGACAGTCATTGTACTTGCCTCGTTCCAGGTTGCCTATATCTCCTGGAAATGAACTGTGCACTTGTTTGGCATTCCAGTTTTTGCAGCTGCCACCTAGGGGGATACCCTTTGATCACCTAGCTCTGGTGGCCAGCAAGGCTTACATTCAAAAGGACTGTAATAAATGGAGAAAGAGTTCTTAACCAGCTACCCTAGGGCACAGCAGAAAGGCAGCAGACTGAAATGCCTGGTCTTTCTGTGAAAGAGGTGTATAAGATACCTTCTTGGCTGCACCCTGAGGGACAGGATTCTAATTTAATACACATCTAAGAGCCAACTGTAATCCTCTCCAGAGATCTCAGAGGGTGGGAACTATCTTCCTGCTCTCCCTCTGCCCTACTCCAGGTCACTGGTGTTGCTGAGAAAGGAGCTTGTATACTTGGTTGGTGCTTCAACTTTTGTCTGCTGCCGAGAGGACAAGTTCCTTGATATCCTAACTCTTGGTGACCGGTGGGACCTGCATTCACAGGCTACCATTTCAGAGGGAATGGCAAAAACACTCCCAGTCTTCCCATGAAAGAGTCATGTCTGCATACTTTAAAAGCTACTGCCTGAGGGTTTGTTTCCAATCAGTCTGAATCTATGAGCCAACCAAGATCTTCCCCTTTTGGACTCTGACAGGTCTTGGCAAACCCGCAACTATTGACAGCCACTAAGAATAAAGTAGGCTGCTTGGAGAAGCACAAAGGTTTGAGAGACTTGGGTTGAAAGATGAAAATCATTCCTATGAGGTACTGCTTCAAAACAGGGAATGGCAGCTGTTTTATCTAATGCATAGAAACTAACACAGAGAGTCAAGAAAATGAAGAAAGAGGAATAGGTTCCATATGAAAGCAAGATGAAACCTCAGAAAAACATTTTCATGAAACAAGTAAGTGATTTACCTGATTAAAAGTTCAAAATGACAGTCATAAAGATGCTTACCAATCTTGTCAGAAAAATGTATGAACAAAGTTTATGAACAAATTTTAACAAAGAGAAAATATAGGAAAGTGTCAAATAAAAGTCACAGAGCTGATAGATACAATAACAGAATTGAAAAATACAACACAGAGATTCAACATCAAAGCAGATGAATGAGAAGAAAGTAGCAGTGAATTCAAGGACAGGTCAGCAGAACTCATCTAAATAGCAGCAGGAAGAAAAAAAAAGTGCAGATAATTTAAGGGGTTTATGAGAGAGCATCAAGTGGACCAACATTCATATTATAGGAGTTCCAGAATGAGAAGAGACAGAGAAGGGGTAGAGAACTTAAAGACATAATAGCTAAAAACTTCCCTACTCTTGGAGACCCACTCTAAAACACATTATAATTGTCTAAAGTTAAAGATAAGGAGGGAATCTTTTTTTTTTTTTTTTTTTTTTTTTTTGGTAATTGGTCCAGCCTCACATCTGTGTGTTTTTTTTTTAATTCCAGTAAGTTAATGTTCAGTGTTATATTCATTTCAGGTGTGCAATATAGTGATTCAACAATTCTGTA
Organism: Panthera uncia; assembly: GCF_023721935.1. Lineage (NCBI taxonomy): Eukaryota > Metazoa > Chordata > Mammalia > Carnivora > Felidae > Panthera > Panthera uncia. The sequence goes on along the minus strand of NW_026057578.1, from coordinate 78,880,299 downwards.
TATTTGTCAGTACTCATCAAGATAAGTGTATTCTTAATTCCCTTCACCTATTTCACCCCCGCCCCTACCTACCTCCCCTCTGGTAACCACCAGTTTGTTCTTCATATTTAAAGTCTGGTTTTTGGTTTGTCTTTTTTTTTTTTCCTTTGTTTGTTCATCTGTTTCTTCAATTTCACATGAGTGAAATCATATGGTATTTGTCTTTCTATGACTTATTTCACTTAGCATATACTCCCTAGATCCACCCATGTTCTTGCAAATGGCTAGATTTCATTTTTTTTATGGATGATTAATATTCCATTGTGTGTGTATATATATATACACACATATATACACATATATACATATATATAAAGAAGTGGTATATATATATATGTATATATATATATACCACTTCTTTATCCATTCATCCATAGATAGGACACTTGGGCTGCTTCCATAATTCGGCTATTGTAAATAATGCTATAACAGGGGTACATCTATCTTTATAAACTAGTGGTTTTTTATTTTTTGGGTAAATACCCAGTAGTGGAATTACTGGATCATATGGTAGTTATGTTTTTAATTTTTTGTTTAATTTTTTTTAAAGTTCATTTATTTTGAGACAGAGAGAAGGTGAGCAGGGGAGGAGCAGAGAGAGAGAAAGAGAAAAAGAGAGAGAGAGAATCCCAAGGAGCTCTGCAGGACCAGCACAGAGCCAACTTGGGGCTTGAACTCACGAAACTGTGAGATCAAGACCTGCACTGAAGTCAACAGTCAGATACTTAACTGACTGAGCCACCCAGGTGCCTCTGTTTTTAATTTTTTTAGGAAACTCCATACTGTTTTCCACAATGACTGCACTAGTTTGCATTCCCACCAACAGTGCACAAGAGTTCCTTTTTCTCCACATCCTTGCCAACACTTGTTGTTTCTTGTCTTTTTTATTTTAGCCATTTTGACAGGTGTGAGGTAATATCTCATTATGGTTTGATTTGCATTTCCCTGATGATGAATGATGGGGAACATCTTTTCATGTGTCTGTTGGCCATCTGAATGCTTTCTTTGGGGAAATATCTGTTTATGTTGTCTGCCCATTTTTTAAATTGGATTTTTTTTTTGGTGTTGAGTTGTATCAGTTCTTTATATATTTTAAATACTAACCCTTTTTCAGATATGCCATTTGCAAATACCTTTTTCCATTCAGTAGGTTGTTTTTTATAGTTTTGTTGATTGTTTCCTTTGCTGTGCAGAAGCTTTTTATTTTGATGTAATCCAAATAGTTTATTTTTGCTTTTGTTTCCCTTCCCTCAGGACACATGTCTAGGAAAATGTTGCTATGGCCATTGTCAGAGAAATTATAACCAGTGCTCTCTTCTAGGATTTTTATGGTTTCAGGTCTCACATTTAAGTTCTTAATCTATTTGGGGTTTATTTTTGTGTATGGTGTAAGAAAGTGGTCCAATTCCATTCTTTTCGTATTGCTGTCCAATCTTCCCAGCACCATTTGTTGAGTCTTTTTCCCATTGCATATTCTGCCTCCTTTGTTGAAGATTAATTGAACATGTAATTGTAGGTTTATTTCTGGGTTTTCCATTCTATTCCTTTGATCTATATGTGTTTGTTTTTGTGCCGGTACTATACTGTCTTGATCACTATAGCTTTGTAGTATAATATGAAGTTTCTAATTGTGATGCCTCTAGTTTTGATTTTCTTTTTCAAGACTGCTTTGGCTATGCGGGGTCATTTGTAGTTCCATACAAATTTTAGGATTATTTGTTCCATGAAAAATGCTGCTAGTATTTTGATAGGGATTGTATTAAATCTGTAGATTTCTTTGGGTATTTTAACAATATTTGTTCTTAAAACAAGGAGAGAATCTTAAAAGCATCAAGAGAAAAACAATTAGTTAAATGCAAGTGAAATCCCATAAGAAAATCAAGACTTTTGAGTGGAAACTTGGCAGGCCAGAGGGAGTAGGCACAATATATTCAAAATAATGATAGAAAAAGACTGCCAACAAGACTCTCTAGCAAAGATGTCCTTAAGATTTGGGGTGGGGGGGGGTGTGTGAATGAGTTTTCCAGACAAGCAAAAGCTTCAGGAGTTTATTACCCCTAGACCTGACTTACAATAAATGTTAAAGGGACTTCCTTAAGCTTAAACATAAGGCACTAATTAACAATAGGAAAACATAGGAAAGTATAAATCTCAGTAGTCAAGGTAAATATAGCAAATATCAGAAATAATCATATTGTAAAGGTGGTTGGTTAACTACTTATAAATCTAGTATGATGGTTAAAAGACAAAAGTAGTAAAAATACCTGTAACTACAATAATTTGTAAGTTAATATTGAAAACTAAAAGATTTAAATTGTGACATCAAAACAAAATGTGGAAGAGGGAGAAAAGATGTCAGGTTTAGAATACATCTGAACTTAAGCTATTAACTTAAAATAGACCATCTTTATTTATTTCTATGTGATGTGAGATATATGTAAGCCTCATGGTAACCACAAAGCAAAAACCTATAGATACACAAAAGATAGGAGATCTATAAGCCTATTACTACAGAAAATTATCAAATCACAAAAGAAAAAAGAAAGAAAAATAGAAAGGACTAAAGAAATTTTAAGAACAGCCAGAAAACAATTAACAAAATGCCAATAACTACCTACTCACCAATAAATTGCTTTAAATGAAAATGAGCTAAATTCTCCAATAAAAAGCCAGAGAGTGGGGTAGCTGGATGGCTCAGTCAGCTGAGCATCCAATCTTGATTTTGGCTTAGGTCACGATATCACAGTTTTGTGGGTTTGAGCCCTGGGCTGGGCTCTGCACTGACAGTGAGGAGCCTACTTGAGATTCTCCCTCTCTCTTTTCCCTCTCCCACTCATGCTCTCTCTGAAAATAAATAAATAAACTTAAAAAAAAAAAAAAGACACAGACTGGCTGAACGAATGATAATAGAAGATGCATCTATATGCTGCCTACGAGAGACTCACTTCAGATGTAAGGACAGGCAAACTGAAAGTAAAGAGTGGAAAAAATATACTCCATGCAAATGAAAAGCAAAAGAAAGCTGGGGTAGGTATACTTATAGCAGACAAAATACACTTTAAGACAGACTATAATAAGAGACAAACAAGGTCATAAAATAATGATAAAAGGACCAACCAAACAAGAGGATATAACATTTGTAAATATTTATTCACCCAATGAAGAAGCACCTAAATACATAAAGCAAACATTGATCAATGTCAAGGGAGAAACAGACATCAATTAAAAAATAGTAGGGGACTTAAATTCCCCACTTTCATCAATTAGATCATCAAAACAGAAAATCTATTCAAGGGGTACCTGGGTGGCTCAGTTGGTTAAGCATCTAACTCTTGATTTCAGCTCAAGTCATGACCTCATGGTTCATGGAATTGAGCCCTGTGTTGGACTCTGCGCTGACAGTGTGGAACTTTCTTGGGAGTCTCTGTCTCTCCCTCTCTCTCTGCCCCTCCTCGATTCACACACTCATGCTCTCTCTTTCTCAAAGTAAATAAACATTACAAAAAGAAAATATTAAAAACCATTTTACTTAAATGACATGTTAGACTAGGTGGACTTAACACACACAGAACCCTCTATCCAAGCAACAGAATACATAGTCTTCTTAATCTCACATGGAACATTCTCTAGGAAGAATCATATGTTACACCACACAAGTCTTCACAAATTTAAGAGAACTGAATCATATCAAGCATCTTTTCTCACCACAGTGGTATGAAACTAAAAATCAGTTATAAGAAGGAAAGTGGAAAATTTATAAATATGTGAAGATTGAACAACATTGTACCAAACAGTCCATGCATCAAAGAAGAAACCAAAAGAAAAAGCAAATTCCTTGACAAATTTTAAAATGGAAATACAACATATCAAAACTCATGGGATGCATCAAAAGCAGCTGTAAGAGGGAAGTTAATAATGACAAATGCCTTCACTAAGAAACAAGGGGTCAAATAAACAACCTAACTTTATACTTCAAGAAACTAGAAAAGAAGAACTAAACCCAAAGTTAGCAGAAAGAAATAGCAACAAAAAGAGCAGAAATAAATGAAATGTGACAAAAAAAAAAAAAAAAAAGCAAGCAGAAATGAAACTGGCTTCCCAGAAATTTTTACAAAGGATAGGAGACTACCATGAACAATTAGAATTCAACAAATTGGAAAATCTGAAGAAATGGATAAAACTCTAGGAGCATACAGCCTATCAACGTGAATCATGAAGATACAGAAAAGTAAATTAAATCTCTAATCAAAAATCTCCCCCAAAAGAAAAGTCCAGGACCAGATGGTTTCACTGACGAATTCTACCCATTTAAGTAAGAGTAACAATCCTCTGAAACTCTTCCCAAAAAAAGTAAAGCAGAGATTTTCAAACTCATTTTACAAGGCCAGAATTACCCTAATACCAAAAGTAGCAATGACACCATACAAAAGAAAACAATAGGCTACTATCTCTGATGAACAGATGCAGAAAACCTCAACAAAATATTAGCAAATTCAACAATAACACTAAAAGGATCATACACCATGATCAAATGCAGTTTATTCCAGGGATGCAAGGACTGGTTCGACATTTGTAAATCTATCAATGTCATACACCACATTAACAAAATGAAGGATAAAAATCCTATGATTTTCTCAATATATACAGAAAAATCATCTGATGGATTTCAACATCCATTTATGATTTTAAAAAATCTCAAAAAGTGGTTATAGAGGGAACATATCTCAACATAATGAAGGCCATATATGACAAGCCCACAGCTAACATTTTACTCAATGGTGAAAGCTGAAAACTTTTCCTCTGAGATCAAGAACAAGACAAGAATGCCCATTCTTATCATTTTATTCAATGCAGTATTGAAAGTCATAGCCAGAGCACTTAAGGCAAGAAAAAATAATTAACAGCTATCCAAATTGGAAAGGAAGAACTAAAACTTTATTTGCAGATGAATGGTTATAGAAAACCCAGATTCCATCAAAAAGCTGCTAGAATAAACAAATTCAGTAAAGTTGCAGGTTAAAAAAATCAACATACAAAAATCTGTTGTGTTTCTATGTAATAATATTGAACTGTCATAAAAAGACATAAAATAATCTGGTTTAAAACTACATCAAAAAGTATGAAATACCTAGGAATAAATTTAACCAAGGAAGTGAGAAACATGCCCAGTGAAAACCATAAGAAATTGATGAAAGATTGAAGACGTCACAAATAAATTGAAAGAGAAATCATGATCAGATTGGAAGAATATTGTTAAAATGTCCATACTACCTAAAGGAATCTACTGATTTAATGCAATTCCTTTCAAAATTCTAATGGATCTTTCCACAAAAAAAAGAATAAACAATCCTAAAATTTATATGGAAGTACATAAGATCCCAATAGCCAAAGCAATTTTGAGAAAGAAGAATCAAGTGGGACTTGAAATCACACGTCCTGATTTCAAACTATATTACAAAGCCACAGTAATCATACAGTATGATACTGGCATAAAAAAATAAGACACATAGATCAATGGAAAAGAACTGAGAGCCCAGAATTAAACCCAAGCATATAGGGCTAATTAATTTACAATACAAGAGATAAGAATGTACAAAAGGGAAAAGATAATCTTTTCAATAAATGGTACTGGAAAAACTGTTACAGCTACATACAAAAGAATGAAACCATACCACTACCCTACATGCACAAAATAGCCTAAAATGGATTAAAGACTTGAATATGAAACCCAAAATAGGAAAACTCCTTAAGAAAATATAGGCAGTAAGAGCCTTGATTTTAATCTTGGAGACAATTTTTTGGATCTGACACTAAAAGGAAAGGCAACAAAAGCAAAAATGAACAAGTGGGACTAACATCCAACTGAAAAGTTTTGCACAGCAAAGGACCATCAACAAAATGAAAGAAAACCTACTGAATAGGAGAAAATATTTGCAAATCATATATCTGATAAGGGGTTAATATCCAAAATATATAAAGACCTGACAACTCAACAGCAAACAAACAATCCAATTAAAAAATGGGCACAGGATCTGAGGTGGTGATCCCAGGGTCATGAGATCAAGCCTTGCATCATGCTTCACACTGAGTGTGGAGACAGCTTGAGATTCTCTCCCCCTCTTTCACTGCCCCTCCAGAGTTCTCATGTGCATGCTCTCTTTCTCTCTCTCAAAAAAAACAAAAACCGGGGGTGGGGGGCAAAGGATCTAAATAGACATTTTTCTAAAGATGACATATGGATATCCAATAGGTACATGAAAAGGTGCTCAACATCAGTAATCATCAAAGAAATACAAATCAAAACCTCAGTGAGGTATCTCCTCACCCCTGTGAGAATGGTTATTAGCAAAAAGAAATAACAAGAGTTGGCAAGGATGTGGAGAAAAGGGAACCCTTGTACACTGTTGGTAGGAATGTACACTATAGAAAACAATGTGGAGATTCTTCAAAAAAAATAATAAAATAAAATAGAACTACCATTTGATCAAGCAATTCAACTTCTTTGTATTTGTCCAAAGCAAACAAAAATACTAACTTACAACAGTATCTACATTCTCATGTTCATTAGCATTATTCACAATAGCCAAGTCATGGAAACAACCTTTCAGTGTCCATCAGTGATTGAATATGATATAAATACACAATGGGATACTTTTCATCCATAAAAGTCAAGGAAAGCCTGTTTTTTCTGACAACATGGATGGACCTTGAGGGCATTATACTAAGTGAAATAAGTCAGACAGAGAAAGACAGATATCATATGATCTCACTCATGTGTGGAATCTTAAAAAACAAATACAAAAAACAACCCAACTCCGATATACAGAAAAGAGTTTGGTGTTTACCAGAGATGGGGGTGGTGGGAAAAATGAGTAAAGGTTATCAAAAGGTAGAAACTTTCATATATAAAATAAGTCATGGGTATATAATGTACAGCATAATGACTATAATCAATAATACTGTATCAGGGGCACCTCAGCATCCCGTTGACTGAGCATCCCACTCTTGGTTTCAGCTTATTTTGGGTCATGATCCCAGGATCATGGCATCAGGCTCTGTGCTAGGTGTGGAGCCTGCTTGGGATTCTCTCTCTCTCCATTTGCCCCTCTCCCCTGCTCATGCACGCTCTCTAAAATAAAATTTTAAAAACTAATAATAATGCTGTATTATATTTCTGAAGGGTGATTAGAGAATAAATATTAAAATTTTTCATCACAAGAAAAAATTCTAATGGCTATAGATGTTAACTAAGCATACTGTGGTGATCATTTCACAATAAATCAAATCATGTTGTATACCTAAAACTAACATAGTGTTATATGTCAATTATATCAACTTTTTAAGTGTAATATCAAAATTTTAAAAATAAAAATTCAAATTTTATTAAACATACAGAGAATTATCCTGTCAAACTGCCATAAATGTTTACAATTGCTTCTTTTTTCCAAGCACAAATAATAAACAGTTAACAGACCAGCAAAAAATAGTTTGATGATCAGCTATTAGTCTTCATCCCATACTTTGAGTACCACTGTTCAAAGAGTAACTCGCCATTAAATTTAGGGAGAAAGCTCATATCATAAATTTGTGATGAAATAACACAAACACTGGATGTGTTTAAGTCAGAAAGATCTAAAGTGTTTTGCAATTTTTGAACTATATAGCTAAGCAAAACATCCCATTCTGTACAAAAATATCCCAAAATAGCAAGTAATTTTGAGTTAGTGACAGACAAGTAACATGTATTTTTATAGAAATATAATCATCGGGGAGCCTTGGTGGCTCAGTGGGTTAAGCGTCTGACTCTTGATTTTGGCTCAGGTAAGCCCCGAGTCAGGCTCTATGCTGACAGCACTGGCCTGCTCAGGATTCTCTCTCTCTCCCTCCCACACTCATGCTCGCTCTCTCTCTCTCTCTCTCTCTCTCAAAAATGAATAAATTTTTTTTAAAAAAAGGAAATATAATCATTATCAAGGCATTTCTTGTTGCCAGGACTACAAGGAGAAATAAGATGCTGCTGATAAGCTTTTAAAAACATAATATACTTGGGAAGCCAGTCTAAATAAATAAAGGAAATAAATAATAATATGTTAACATAAGCATAGTGCCAAATGAGTGGTATACATGCACTAAGGGCTAGTACAGAAACATAACTGGTACCTATAAACACCCACCAATTATACACAATTACTTGTTTCAAGGATGAGAATATATAAATTAATGTCTATCTAATACCATGAATAATGGGAAATTAGACTGTAGCACTATGACATGTGTTTTCTTTCAGTCTAGTGGCATATAAATTTAAGTAAGGATGTCTCTTTTAAAAGCATCATTTAGATATACTAAGCCAGGACCTAGCAGGTATATCACTGCTATGAGAGCAAATAACCCATAAGCAAATACAGTATTCTTTTCCCTTGAGGGGAAAAAAAGGGGGGGCTTATAAAACTCAACTGAGTTTTCTAGGTAACCACCACTAATCAACTAGAATTGGCACTTAGATGAAACTTACTTGCCAATCAAGTTTTAAGGTATCATTTTAAGAACAGAGGGAACAATGTAGATATAGTCTACTCATTTGATTTCAGTGCAGCTCTTAGCCCCAAAGGTATGTATGAGAATCACTGGTAGTTTCATACTATTTTGAGGTTTGGCTATTGCTGTCTCTTGAGTTTTCAGTATTTCAATTTGTTTAAATTAGGATTTAAAATAGTCCTAATTAAAATATTTCTCTTGCTACTAAGGATATATTAAAAAGTTCTGTTAACAATTTTCAGTAAGGCTCTTTATTAGATGTCAAATAATTAATGTTGCAATATTTTATTTTTAAAGGAGAAAGGAGAGAAGACTACATAGAACAGGTAAAATGCTTTCTCTTACTGTTTATCATTAGAAAATTAAATTCCAAGAGAAAATCATACTGTATGTGATTATTTTGAACTCAGAAAAAGATGCCCACTGGTAAATATTAATGGGAAAATATTTTTCTAGAGAACTATTCAGTTTTGTAGTATTTCAGGGCTGTAATTATTATTAAAATAGTTATTTTTGAAAAATAAAATTATGCATAATGGAACATGTACAATGAAATTATAGACATGGAATTTGCTTCAAAATAATCCAGTGGGAAGAAAGTAGGAGGTATATACATGAACTGAACTCACCATGAGTTGATAATTGATGCAGGTGGGTGATGAGTAAAATAGCAGTTTACATATATTATTTTCTCTACTCTGGTTTATGTTTGAAACTATCCAAAATTAAAAGTTAAAAATAAAAGAAAGGTTTATAATAATGACAAGGTTATCAAATTCATTTTTATTATATTTATGTATAATTTTCATAAGTAATGCATGTTGGGTCTCTCTCCATATTCTGCCATTAAAATATCTAAATTCATTTTGAGGAAATATCAATGGTTTATTATACCAATTTCAAAAAGGTTAGGTCTAAATCAGAGAAAGTCTCATAATTTTATTAAAAAGTTCTCAGCAGATTGCCATAGTAACTGATTATGAGACTTGAGTCTGAATAATCGTTCTACAATTACTAGCATTATACTTTGGAAAATCATTTCATCTATGGATGCCTCAACTTCTTCATCTATAGAACAGATAATTCCACATACCCCACGGGATTTTTATGAAGGAGTATTGTGACTATGTATGTGGTAGGACTTTGTTAATTATATGGAACTATATACTAATGATAGTAATTATTAAACCATTGTTTCAATCTACTTCTTTATAGATATATTTATAATGAAAATAATTTTAGTTCTTGATTTGCTTAGAGAAAAATATTCCATGTTACAGTTGAATACACATTCATATAATCTGCTCTTAATTTGCTAAAGCTTAAAGAAACCTAACTATAAGTTTTGTATATTTTTAAATAGATTATTTTTAAGAACACTTGTTAAAGAAAAAAAAAACTGCATCCCGTCAAAACTTTATACACATCCACTTGAATACATAAGTGCACAGGACATCCAATCAAGAAACTGATTTCCCAAGGACTTTTCTGTAAGGGTTGTTACACAGAATGAGAGGACTATCAGTTTGTGTACTGAAGTATAGAATGGTTATCATAACTTAATTATTAGGCCACAAGTCTTTAAATTCAGATATTAATACAATTTAAGTTCAGATTAGCACCAGTCATATACACGTCATGTTCAACCTTCTAGTTTCTTGTTTAGAAACTTGTTTAGGAAGATACAGATAAAATTCAGATTATAAGAGCCTATCATTATTGCTTACAAAGGTATTTCTCATTCAAAATTTCCATATACTGCATTTTAAATTAGGATTTTATGTGTTTCTTTGTATAATTTTCTTTTGGTAATTTTTTTCAGCATATTTCTCTATCACCTATTTATTTAAGTTTAACCAATTGGATATATTCAACAAGAACTAAGTTTTTAACAATAAAACAACAAAAAAAAAGAAAGCAAAAAATAAATAAAATAAAATAAATAAAATAATGCTAGTATTTCTCAACTGCTTATTATATTACTGGCACTGGTCTCAATGCTTTAAATATTTTAATTCAGTTAATTCTCACAAGTCTATGAGTTAAAAATTACTATTAGTGCCATTTTATAGACAAGGAAACAGACACAGATATTAAGTAACTTCCCCACAGTTTATAAAGTATACTGCTGGAATTCTAACCCAAACAATCCTCTTCTAGAACAGAGTTTCTTGAACTCAGAGGTACTGACATTTGGGGCCAGATAATTCTTTGTTTTGGAGAGCTGTGCTGTGCACTTCAATTCTAAGAAAACTCTTTGGGTAGAATCTGCTGGGTGATATATAGAGAACTCCAGGTGCAAAGTTCTCTGATGCTTTGAATTAGCTGACTGTCAAAACATTTGTTACTAGAGTAGCTACATTTCTCTCAAATAGTATACATTACTGCCTGCTTATGGACCTCTCAAGAAAAAGTTTGTTCTTCAGATCCCTGTTTACCTTCTCTTTTGTGAAAAATATGAAAAGGGAATTACGTTCCATGTCTTAACTTGATGTAACTACCATCTGAAGAACAATTTATGTTAGTCTTTCTGAAAACAAATAAAAAAACAACACTCTGACAGTTTTTCCCTGCAATAGGAAGGCAATTCCACAAATGCTTAACTCCTTCTCACTTTTAAAATTTATAGACAGTCTTCAGAGTTACCCTACTAATCTCAGATGTCCTGAAATTTGGGAGATGTTCTCTAATAGATGTGGTACACTCTAAGACGATTTTTACCCACTTTCTCCAGAACTATTTTGAAATACGCATTTAAACAGATCTTAACTGAGCTACAGTTAACAGTCAATCACAGCAAAGAAAAAACAAATTAGGAAAGTCATGAGTGATTAAAATGGCAAATTTTATGTTATGTATATTTCACCCCACAATTAAAAAGAAATAAAACTACTAGAAGTCTGGCTGGCTCTTGGGAAGATTTTGGGAAGGATTTGTACTGGCAAATGCTGAGGAAAAGAATTTGATTTCTCCATTAAACTTTAATCAATTTGGAAGAGGATAACTTGGGCTTGCATGTCGGAATACATTTCTAGGTATGGAGCATACCTCTTGTTTCCCACTGACTTCAGTCATAAATAGGTAATAAATTGTACAGTCATATAGCTATATTGTTTTACCTGTACTACTCACTGGCATACTGTCTGGAAAAAATCTTAGACTTGGAAATGCCAGAAACTCATTTTTTTAATGTGGAATTACAACAGATATACCAATCTGCTGTTTATATTGCTCTTTTTGTGTTCTTCTATCATCCAACAAGGTGGATTCCAACCAGAAAGAGCAGTATGAATAGAAGAAAGTATATTTGTGTGTCTATGTTGTCAATATGTAAATGTTAGGGATATATGTATACACACATATATTATATTTACATATACATTTATATGTAATATAAACCTAAATACCTACATATATTCATACACTTACATATAAATTTATATGTAATATATATTTTTTACATATAAAACATATACATACATATATACACATATATTTACATGTATTTGGAAATATATTTACATACTGACAATTATCCATGTTAACAAGGAGCACGTTATATAACTGAAGTTTAAGTAATTTGTACAAGTGTGATAAAAGCAATTTTTGGTTGTCACTTCTATCATAAAGCTTTTTTTTTTTAAGTTTTTTTATTTTTGGGACAGAGAGAGACAGAGCATGAACGGGGGAGGGTCAGAGAGAGAAGGAGACACAGAATCCGAAACAGGCTCCAGGCTCCAAGCTGTCAGCACAGAGCCCGACGCGGGGCTCGAACTCACGGACCGCGAGATCATGACCTGAGCCAAAGTCGGACGCTCAACCGACTGAGCCACCCAGGGACCCCTCATAAAGCTTATTAATCTACTTGATGGATAACAACATCTTCATATATTTGTTAAGATGGGAAAGGTGCTAAACTCGTCTCATACTTATTTCTGTCCTCCAAAGGATAATTTTTGAAAAATATTTTTAAATATATAAACCTATTACCCAAAGAGGAGAGTTAGATAAACCATTAGGTAGAAAACAAAAGGGTCAGCACAGCCATAAAAAGTAGTCATTCTTCATAGAAGGAACCAATTTATCTTAGTATTTCTGACCTGTCTACTTTCTGAAAGATTTGGAGCTGAGTTCACAAAATTATTTTATATACAATATCAAAAATGAAATTAGACAAAACAAATATCAATTAAAATTTGCAGAGTAAGAGATGTTGCTGAATATCTGGGCTGTTACATACAACTAAAAAGGAGTTTGGCTCTCAATTTGGGGAGGCTAAGGTAAAAAGGGGAAATAGGTTTACTTTACTTGGGGAGGCATCATGGTATAATAGAAAGAATGTAGGATTTATAGGCAAACTATCTCAGTTCCACTTTTGTTCCACTACTTCCTCACTGCTACAGCCTATTTATACCTATTTCTTAAACTGTAAAATTGGGACAGTTATATTTAACATCATAGGACTGCTATGTCAAATTAGGTAATGTGAAAGCATTTTGTAATTCCAAAACACCATTCATTATTATTGTCTTTACTGACTTAATTGTTTAAAGTATGCAAACAGTAAATGCAACTAAATTGAAACGTTTTTCTAGCACTGGATTCATACTCAAGAATGCCTGGAGACCCCTGAGCCTGCTTGGGATTCTCTCTCTCCCTCTCTCTGCCCCTCCCCTGCCCTCTCTCTCTTGTAAACAAACAAAGAAAGCAAGCTTGTGTTAGAAACTAAACATTCCTCAAGTAGAGTTCTGAAAAAGAAATCCTATTCACAAAGAAGTTTTCATTAGAAATCTTCTATGAAAGCTGGAATTATACTGAATCACAACTCAGTGAAGGCTATTCTGTGGAAAAGTGAGAGGACATGTTCCTAGCACCTTCCTTTCTGATGGCTGACTTAACACAGAGAAGGCTAGACAATGAGATAGTTAGCTTATCTATTAACCTCTCTCACACACGTACCAGAAACCTCAAGCCAACCTTTGGCAACTGCTAGATTGTAGTCAACTTAAGATTTCATTTTCTAGAAAGAATATCAAGCAACAAAACTCTGGAATGCTGATTAAAAATAAATCCGTGTATGATACCAAATATGCAATAAGCAGAGTTAACAGTCTATAGTGAAACCGGAGTAACTGGACCACTTGCTCAAGAAAGCATCTCCTGTCACACAGGGGTGGGCTACTGGCATGCCTATAGAAAAAAGCCTTAAATGACAGAGTAAGGCAATCTTAAGAGTTCATCATAAAGTAGCCTGTGGAACACATGTTCCTTGTTACTACATAAAAAAAGCTGTAGTGGAAAAAGCACCTCAGAGAAATAAAAACGAAATTCTAATCCCAGGTCTGCCACTAAATGAGCAATTATGGATAAAACACTTAACCCACGTAAGCCTTGGTCTCCTCATCTGTAAAATGAAAGGACCGCCAATTAGGAAACTTTCTTCTCTCTCTAAAATGGAACACTTCTGGGATTTAACTATTGTTGAAACAAACAAGAAACATGAGACCATTAGGGGAAACCTAATGTAAAATAATGAGATGCTCATTTAGTATTATATAGATATATAGATATAGATATAGATATAGATATCTGTATTAATTGAGGAAGAAGTCAAAATCCAGTTTGCAACAAAGCAAAGCATAACTTGTCTACAGAATTTGATTATCAAAGTCTATGTACATTTAAAAGAAAGTGACCTGGTATCACCCAACATTAGGTAACAGTAATAGGGTGTGGTTTAGAAAATGCACCAGCCCGTATGTTGAAATCAAATGAGGGTCTGGGAAAACCCTTTTGTTGCTGTAAATTATTACAAGAATTAACATGTAGCCATTCAGTCAAGGGTGAGCACAGTTTCAGCACTTAATAAAATGAAGATTAGCCTCCATCAAAACCACAACTTTCTATTACCAAACAAAATCACCTCCTCCCAAACTAGGAAATAAAGAAAGCTAAACTACCAATTCTAGTATTTATCCAGAGGCCTAAAATTTCATAAGCTTTGGTCCAATAATTCTATCTCTGCAACTCCATACCAAAGAAATAATCCTAAACACAGAAATAAAACTCATGCCTAGTAATATCTTTTAAAAATTTTCTATCACTGAGTTACTTACTAAAAAAAAAGAGGAAACTGGTAACAACACAGATTTTAACCAAAAAAAAAAAAAAAAAAAGGAATAGTTGAGTAAAGCTACAGTATTTAATGGAATAAAATTAAGCTGTTAAAAACAAAGGCTGGAAGCAATGAAAAGTGTTCAAACTGAGGCAAAACCCTCCAAAATATATAGAATTGTATATATGATTTCAGCTGTGTTTAAAAAAAATATATATATATATAACGTGGAAAAAAAGAGACTGGAAGCAAATACATGTTAAACCACAGTTTTAATTGACTAGTGGGACTATGGGTAATTGTTTATACTTTTCTGTGTTCCAAATTCTATTTAATGAATTGACTTTATTTCAAATAATAAGTAACTGTGTATACAAAATACATTATTTCATTAATCACCAAAATAGTCCTCCAAGTTGAATAAGGACAAGTCAATGTTATTTAGCATGGAACACATTATGATGGAAATCCTGAAATGCCCTGAAGTAAGTCTTTTACAAATAGGATGAATTTTATGAAGTTGTTTTTTTTTTTTTTTTTAAGTCCTGGGAGATTCTTAAGAAGTTAATTCTAAGGTTCCTACTTTTGAGAATTCTTTTTTTTTTTTGAGAATGTAATTCTTAACATAAGACACTATATATATATATATATGTTCTTGATATATATATATATGTTCTTGATATATATGTTCTTGATATATATATATTCTTGATATATATATCTATATATCAGTAGATATATATCTAGATATATAGATATATATCTATATATCAGTATATCTAGATATATAGATATATATATCAAGAATATGGTTGAACCAGATGATACATCGACTATACAAAATCTGGCCTTTGGTAACAGTTATAACCGGATATTAGAGAAATAATTTACCTAGGATTTCTGCCAGTTAGTCAACAAGACCAAAAACTAAAGCCAAGTTTCTTGATGACCATTCTAGTGGTGGAGAAAACAAACTTTGGGATAGTAGCTTATAAGCCAAGAATTGGAACTTATGCTTTTTAAAAAGCTGGTACTTTCATTTTTTTTTGTTTTTAAATTGAAAGCTACCTAAGTCTCCTGAACTTGCCAGCACACACACATAAGCCTCCAGGAATGTTAAATTTGTCATTCTTCTTGTTACCTGTTTTTCCAGGTTGGTATTTTTTTTTTTAATTTTGTATTATCAGGATTCATAGGCACATACATACATACATGCTTCCCTTACGTGTCAACCCCACACCTGTTTTCTTCTAGATAGGACAAATTTCTGAAAGGCTTCTCACTAAAAAGAACTTTAAAGATATAAGTAAGGAATAATTTTAAATTCTTAAAGAGTAATGTCTGCAATTATGACATGTTAGCTTAAGTACTAACCACCATCCGTACTCTCTTTACTTTTCCCCTTTACCATTTCAACTTTAAGTAGGTTATTTCCAAATTTCAAAAATGTCCCCACTGTACTGTTTTTCAAATAATGTCATTCACCTTTGGTGTCATGTTTAAACATTCTCCAATTTCAGAATCCTATGATAAAATTTTTTGTTTATCTCTACTTAATGGGGTAGGTGGGAAGGTGAGAAAGAAAGCAAAAAATGGGAAATGGATGAAGTTCTTGTATCTCTTTGCAGCTTCATAAAATTTTATGAAGGGCTTAGAAACACCAAAATTAAGAAATAGACTTGGGGAACAGATAGTATTATAAAATCAAAAAGGTAGAATAAAAAAATGAGGATTCATAATTTGCAACTTTTTATTGCAGGAGCCTTTACATGCTTCCAAATTTCAGCTAACATTTTTCCTTCTTTACCTTTTTATGCTTTGTATATTATTAATCTTTACTGCCTTTATGAACACCGTATCAAAATTTTAACAGTAGGCTGAATACATGGTTCTCTTATTTACATATATACAGTGCATTTAACTATTTTATTTTGCTTCAATGTTTTCTAATATTTATATTAAAAATATTAAAATATAAATACTAAGTCAATTATTGTTTAATCTCTACCATAAACATGATTTTAATTGTTTTTATTTGTTTACTTTCAGGAACTTGGAGATGGTGGTTCTCTCAGAATGGTTCACTTTGGTTTGGTATAAACAATGAGAAACTTTTTTACTTAAATAAAACAACACATTTCTCACATCTAAAATCTTTCATGGCCTGATACAGAGTAAAATCTCCCTATACAGATTAAAAAGAGAAAAGACAATATGAATTAGTTAAGTGTTTTAAATTGAGAGTATTCTCAAGTTACATTTTATTAGTTTCAAAAACATGTAACTTACCAGCAGTGATCCTAAGTAAAAGTCCTTATTTTCAATAATTTAAAATTTTCGAAGTTTCTTAAATTATATATTATTGGGTATAAAAAGTAAAATATTTAAACTTGGTTCTCCCAAGTATTTTAAACATTTACTCTTGTGAACTTGTTTACATTATTAATTTGCATTATGAATAAGATATTTACTAAGCAAAACTTTCAGCCCAGACCCATTGCTGGGAGGCAGTTTTCTATGGGTCTCTTGAATTATGGCTATGAGGCAAAGAATGCCCCTTGGAGCCAGATACCATCTCCCTCTAGAGCATAGACCAGACATGCTTACTGCCCATTTGAAAAGTTCTGTTTTGGGGGCATCTGGGTGACTTAGTGGGTTGGGCCTCCAACTCTTGATTTCGGCACAGGTCATGATCTCACAATTCATGGGTTTGAGCCCTGCATGGGCCTCTGTTCTGACCGTGCAGAACCTGCTTGGGATTCTTTCTCTCTCCCTCTCTCTCTGTTCCTCACCTGCTCTCTCAAAAATAAATAAATAAGCTTTTTTAAAAAAAAAAGTTTTGTTTTGTTTTTAAAGATTCTATTTTTAAGTAATCTATACCTCTCAATTTGGGGCTCAAAGAAGACCAAGAGTCACATGCTCCACCGACCAAGCCAGGCAGTCTCCCTGACCATGTGAAAGAATTAAAGTTCCCTAAACTCAGAGTTCCTAGCTTTTACACAGCCCACCTAGTGTGCAGGGGTCATCTGACCTTCTTGACATCACCTCATGGGAATGGGCTTAGGAATCAATGCCCTCCCCCTGCCCACCAAAACTTGACACTATAGCTGTTATTACTATGATTAATAAACTGTCTTTTATTTCTGAGTCTTGAGCCTCATGTCTTCTACCAGCATGCCACTGTTACTTGGTAATTTGTTACAAGTAGGGTAAAAATCTCAAGCCCTTCACAGTTCTTGACACCCATTCATTAGGCAAATAGCATGTATTTTAGAAGAGTAAATGTCTATAATAATCAACATTTTTTTCAAATGTTGTACATGAGGTAAATTATTTATTTCAATCTTAGAAGTTAATTAGATTGAAGGCTTTTACACTTCAGATTTTTCTCCCTACTTCCTATTCATATGCACCTCTACCAGATGGTATGATGAAGAAAGGAAGTAAAACTCAAATTAGATTTTTCAGTTTGCTACTCCTCTGGAAAAGGTTTAGTAATACATAGTATATGAGCCATACTAAAAAGAGATGTAGAGTTACCAGCAGATTTTAATCTTACTATTCTGATCTTTACCATAATAATCAAAAGTTAGCTAGTGTTTTTAAAGAAAAAATTATATTGAGAAATATATGGTTTTGTCAAGACTGCAACATTTTCTCCAGATTTTCTAGTAAATAGCCATTAACTGAAAATACAAATCACATTTCCTGATCTACCATATCCTTTTGTTCGTTTCACCACTGTCTCTACAGCGATGTGAGAGACTGGTAGAAGAGTTCAGTATTATTTCTAAGTTCTATGCGAGTAGACATAGTGTATGCTAAATAGATATAGTCTATGCTAAAACTAAAAAATTTTAATGAGACATTAAGGGGCACCTGGGTGGCTCAGTCAGTCAAGTCAGTTAAGCTTTTTGACTATTCTTCAAAATTCACAGATCTCAAATAATATCCACAATAATGCACAACTATGACATTTTGCCTTTTACTAAAATAAACTGTGTTTGCATACTCCTTTCTAAATGGTTTTGGAAAAGCTTCATTACGCTGTATTTGGCAGTGATTTCTTGGATATGACACCAAAAGTACAGACAACAAAAGTAAAGGTAAACTGAGTGACATCACTATTTAAAACTTTGTGCCTCAAAAGATACCATAGTCAGAACTCCAACAACAAAAAACTAAATAATCCTATTAAAAAATTGGCAAAGACTTGAATACACAGTTCTCCAAATGTAATATACAAATCACACGAAAAGATACTTATTAACATCATTAATAATTAAGGAAATGCAAATCAAAACCACAATGAGATACTATTTCACCACATTAGAATGGCTAAACTAAAAAAAAAAAAGATAAAAGAAAACAAGTGTCAGCAAGGATATAGAAAACTGGAACCCTTGAAAATTCTTGATTATAAGATAAAATGGTGCACCTGCTACGGAAAACATACAGTTCCTCAAAATTAAAAACAAAATCGCCATCCAGCAATTCTACTTCTGAAGTATACCCAAAAGAATATAAAGTAGGAACTCTAATGTTTATACACCCATGTTCATAGCAGTGTTATTCACAATAGCCAAAAGATGGAAATAAGTGAAGTGTCCAACAAAGTATGAATAAATGAACAAAATGTGGTATATACATATAATGGAATGTTCAGCCTTAAACGTAATACTGACATATGCCATAGCATGGATGAATCTTGAAGACATCATGCTAAGTGAAATATGCCAGTGACAAAAAGACAAATGCTATGGGATTTCACTTACATGAGGTATCTGGAGTAGTCGGATTCATAGAAGCAGGAAGTAAAATAGTGGTTGCCACAGGTTGGGGAGTGGGGAAATCAAGAAGTGTTTAACAGGTATATAGTTTCAGTTTTGCAAGACAAAAAAAATTCTGAAGTCTGGTCACACAATGATGTGAATATACTTAACACTACTGAACTGTATACTTAAAACTGGTTAAGATGATAAATTTTATGTTTATATGTATTTTATCAAAAATTTTACAATATGTGTGTAACATACGATTTTACCTTATTATATGACCTGGAAGGCTCTGAAAAAAAGTACATGGAGATCAATTATCTCCTTAAACTAAATAAAAAGCTAAATTTCAGAAGTAAGAAGTTTTCTAAATCTTAATAATTTAAATGTATAATCCTAGTTACATAACACCAATTTGCTTTTTTAAAAAGTAATGGGGATTAAAACACAATTCTTATAAAAACAGATTTTATTTTTTTTATTTTAACTTGTTTTATTTTTTATTTTTTTAAATTTACATCCAAATTAGTTAGCAGATAGTGCAACAATGATTTCAGGAGTAGATTCCTTAATGCCCCTTACCCATTTAGCCCACCCCCCCCCACAACCCCTCCCGTAACCCTCAGTTTATTTTCCATATTTATGAGTCTCTTATGCTTTGTCCCCCTCCCTGTTTTAATATTATTTTTGTTTCCCTTCCCTTATGTTCATCTGTTTTGTCTCTTAAAGTCCTCATATGAGTGAGGTCATATGATTTTTGTCTTTCTCTTGACTAATTTCACTTAACATAATACCCTCCAGTTCCATCCACGTAGTTGCAAATGGCAAGATTTCATTCTTTTTGAATGCCAAGTAATACTCCATTGTATATATATACCACTTCTTCTTTATCCATTCATCCATTTATGGGCATTTGGGCTTTTCCCATACTTTGGCTATTGTTGATAGTGCTGCTATAAACATTGGGGTGCATGTGTCCCTTCGGAACAGCACACCTGTATCCCTTGGATAAATATCTCGGAGTGCAATTGCTGGGTCATAGGGTACTTCTATTTTTAGTCTTTTGAGGAACCTCCATACTGTTTTCCAGAGTGGTTGCACCAGCTTGCATTCCCACCAGCAATGCAAAAGAGATTCTCTTTCTCTGCATCCTCGCCAACATGTGATGTTGCCTGAGTTAAAAACATTTAGAGGGTTTGGAAAGACGTTGAAGTAGGACAATCCTGCACTCACTTCCTCCCATGCACACATGAAGGCTGAAACTACTTAGTGTGCAACTCACTCTGAAAATGACCTGAAGACTAAGAGACCAGCTCTTCCACAGCTAAAGATGTAAAGAAAAAGCCACATCAAGAAGAGTATGAAGGCCAGAGATGTGGTTGAGAATTAAAACCCCGGTGCAGTGACCCATTGGCAAGTGAAATATCAAAAACATAGAGGTCCTTCCTGAGGAGCAAGGGGATCAAGCCCCACATTAGACATTCACCAGCTTGGGGATCTGTGATGGGAAGACAAGCCCCCATGATGTTTGGCTCTTAAAATCAGCAGGACTTAACTCCAGGAGCTTTGAAAATTAGCAGAGCTTGGCATAAAAACAGACACTCAGATCAATGGAACAGAATAGAGAACCTAGAAATGCACCCACAAACATATGGCCAACTAATCTTTGACAAAGCAGGAAAGAATATCCAATGGAATAAAGACAGTCTCTTCAGTAAGTGGTGCTGGGAAAACTGGACAGTGACATGCAGAAAAGTGAACCTGGACCACTTTCTTACACCATACGTAAAAATAAACTCAAAATGGATGAAAGACCTAAATGTAAGATAGGGAGCCATCAAAATCCTTGAGGATAAAGCAGGCAAAAGCCTCTTTGACCTTGGCCGCAGCAACTTCTCACTCGACACATCTCCAGAGGCAAGGGAAACAAAAGCAAAAATGAACTACTGGAACCTCATCAAAATAAAAAGCTTCTGCACAGTGAAGGAAACAATCAGCAAAACTAAAAGGCAACTGACAGAATGGGAGAAGATATTTGCAAACAACCTATCAGAGAAAGAGTTAATACCCAAAATCTATAAAGAACTTATCAGACTTAATACCCAAAAAGCAAATAATCCAGTGAAGAAATGGGCCAAAGACATGAATAGACACTTCTCCAAAGAAGACATCCAGATGGCCAACCGACACATGAGAAGATGCTCAACATCCCTCATCATCAGGGAAATACAAATCAAAACCACGATGACATACCCCCTCACACCTGTCAGAATGGCTAACATTAACAACTCAGGCAACAACAGATGTTGGTGAGGATGAGGAAGAGAGGATCTCTTTTGCACTGCTGGTGGGAATGCAAACTGGTGCAGCTAATCTGGAAAACAGTATGGAGGTTCCTCAAAAAATTAAAAATAGAACTACCCTACAACCCAGAAATTGCACTACTAGGTATTTATCCAAGGGATACAGGTATGCTGTTCCAAAGGGACACATGCACCCCAATGTTTATAGCAGCACTATCAATAATAGCCAAATTATGGAAAGAGCCCAAATGTCCATCGATGGATGAATGGATAAAGAAGATGTGGTGTGTGTGTGTGTGTGTGTGTGTCTGTGTGTGTACACACACACAGACACACACACACAGAGACAATGGAGCATTACTCAGCAATCAAAAAGAATGAAATCTTGCCATTTACAACTACATGGATGGAACTAGAGGGTATCGTGCTAAGTGAAATTAGAGAAAGACAAATATTACATGACTTCACTCATATGAGGAATTTAAGATACAAAACAGATAAACATAAGGGAAGGGAAGCAAAAATAATATAAAAACAAGGAGGGGGACAAAACAAAAGAGACTCTTAAATATGGAGAACAAACTGAGGTTTCCTGGAGGCGTAGTGGGTGGGGGGATGGGCTAAATGGATAAGGAACATTAAGACACTTTATTTTTTAATTTTCATATCAGTTTTATTTTTTTAATGTGAAATTTATTGTCAAATTGGTTTCCATACAACACCCAGTGCTCATCCCAAAAGGTGCCCTCCTCAATACCCATCACCCACCCTACCCTCCCTCCCACCCCCCATCAACCCTCAGTTTGTTCTCAGTTTTTAAGAGTCTCTTATGCTTTGGCTCTCTCCCACTCTAACCTCTTTTTTTTTTTTTCCTTCCCCTCCCCCATAGGTTTCTGTTAAGTTTCTCAGGATCCACATAAGAGTGAAAACATACAGTATCTTTCTCTGTATGACTTATTTCACTTAGCATAACACTCTCCATCCACGTTGCTACAAAAGGCCATATTTCATTCTTTCTCATTGCCACGTAGTATTCCATTGTGTCTATAAACCACAATTTCTTTATCCATTCATCAGTTGATGGACATTTAGGCTCTTTCCATAATTTGGCTATTGTTGAAATTGATGCTATAAACATTGAGGTACAAGTGCCCCTATGCATCAGCACTCCTGTATGCCTTGGGTAAATTCCTAGCAGTGCTATTGCTGGGTCATAGGGTAGGTCTATTTTTAATTTTTTGAGGAACCTCCACACTTTTCCAGAGTGGCTGCACCAGTTTGCATTCCCACCCACAGTGCAAGAGGGTTCCCATTTCTCCACATCCTCTCCAGCATCTATAGTCTCCTGATTTGTTCATTTCAGCCACTCTGACTGGCGTGAGGTGGTATCTGAGTGTGGTTTTGATTTGTATTTCCCTGATGAGGAGTGACGTTGAGCATCGTTTCATGTGTCTGTTGGCCATCCGGATGTCTTCCTTAGAGAAGTGTCTATTCATGTTTTCTGCCCATTTCTTCACTGGATTATTTGTTTTTCAGGTGTGGAGTTTGGTGAGCTCTTTATAGATTTTGGATACTAGCCCTTTGTCCGATATGTCATTTGCAAACATCTTTTCCCATTCTGTTGGTTGCCTTTTAGTTTTGTTGATCGTTTCCTTTGCTGTACAGAAGCTTTTTATCTTCATGATGTCCCAATAGTTCATTTTTGCTTTTAATTCCCTTGCCTTTGGGGATGTGTCAAGTAAGAAGTTGCTGCAGCTGAGGTCAGAGAAGTTTTTTCCTGCTTTCTCCTCTAGGGTTTTGATGGTTTCCTGTCTTCCATTCAGGTCCCTTATCCATTTTGAGTTTGTTTTTGTGAATGGTGTAAGAAAGTGGTCTAGTTTCATCCTTCTGCATGTTGCTGTCCAGTTCTCCCAGCACCATTTGTTAAAGAGACTGTCTTTTTTCCATTGGATATTCTTTCCTGCTTTGTCAAAGATGAGTTGGCCATACGTTTGTGGGTCTAATTCTGCGGTTTCTATTCTATTCCATTGGTCTATGTGTCTGTTTTTGTGCCGATACCAAGCTGTCTTGATGATTACAGCTTTGTAATAGAGACTAAAGTCTGGGATTGTGATGCCTCCTGCTTTGGTCTTCTTCTTCAAAATTACTTTGGCTATTCGGGGCCTTTTGTGGTTCCATATGAATTTTAGGATTGCTTGTCCTAGCTTCAAGAAGAATGCTGGTGCAATTTTGATTGGGATTGCATTGAATGTGTAGATAGCTTTGGGTAGTATTGACATTTTAACAATATTTATTCTTCCAATCCATGAGCATGGAATGTTTTTCCATTTCTTTATATCTTCTTCAATTTCCTTCATAAGCTTTCTATAGTTTTCAGCATACAGATCTTTTACATCTTTGGTTAGATTTATTCCTAGGTATTTTATGCTTCTTGGAGCAATTGTGAATGGGATCAGTTTCTTTGTCTTTCTGTTGCTTCATTGTTAGTGTATAAGAATGCAACTGATTTCTGTACATTGATTTTGTATCCTGCGACTTTGCTGAATTCATGTATCAGTTCTAGCAGACTTTTGGTGGAGTCTGTCGGGTTTTCCATGTATAATATCATGTCATCTGCAAAAAGTCAAAGCTTGACTTCATCATTGCCAATTTTGATGCCTTTGATTTCCTTTTGTTGTCTGGTTGCGGATGCTGGCACTTCCAACACTATATTAAACAACAGCGGTGACAGTGGACATCCCTGTTGTGTTCCTGATCTCAGGGAGAAAGCTCTCAGTTTTTCCCCATTAGGGATGATATTAGCTGTGGGCTTTTCATAAATGGCTTTTATGATTTTTAAGTATGTTCCTTCTATCCCGACTTTCTCGAGGGTTTTTATTAAGAAAGGATGCTATATTTTGTCAAATGCTTTTTCTGCATCGATAGACAAGTTCATATGGTTCTTATCTTTTCTTTTATTAATGTGATGCATCACATTGATTGATTTGTGAATGTTGAACCAGCCCTGCAGCCCAGGAATGAATCTCACTTGATCATGGTGTATAATTTTTTTTATATGCTGTTGAATTCAATTTGCTGGTATTTTATTGAGAATTTTTGCATCCATATTCATCAGGGATATTGGCCTATAGTTCTCTTTTTTTACTGGGTCTCTGTCTGGTTTAGGAATCAAAGTAATGCTGGCTTCATAGAATGAGTCTGGAAGTTTTCCTTCCCTTCTATTTTTTGGAACAGCTTGAGAAGGATAGGTATTATCTCTGCTTTAAATGTGTGGTAGAATTCCCCTGGGAAGCCATCTGGTCCTGGACTCTTAGTTGTTGGGAGATTTTTGATAACTGATTCAATTTCTTCACTGGTTATGGGTCTGTTCAAGTTTTCTATTTCTTCCTGTTTGAGTTTTGGAAGTGTGTGGGTGCTTAGGAATTTGTCCATTTCTTCCAGGTTGTCCAGTTTGTTGGCATATAATTTTTCATAGTAATCCTTGATAATTGCTTGTATTTCTGAGGGACTGGTTGTAATAATTCTATTTTCATTCATGATTTTATCTATTTGGGTCATCTCCCTTTTCTTTTTGAGAAGCGTGGCTACAGGTTTATCAATTTTGTTTAGTTTTTAGATTCTATATTGTTTTTTTAGATTCTATATTGTTTATTTCTGCTCTGATCTTTATTATGTCTCTTCTGCTGCTGCTGAGGAAGACACTTGTTTGGATGAGCACTGGGTGTTATACCTAGGGGATGAATGACTGGAATCTACTCCTGAAATCATTATTGCACTATATTGGATGTAAAATTAATTAATTAATTAAAAAGATGTGATACACAATGGAATACTTTTCAGTCATAAAAAATAAAATCTTGCCATTTTCAGTGACATGAATGTATCTAGAGAGTATTATGCTAAGCAAAATAAGTCAGTAAGAGAAAGACAAATACCACATGATTTCACTCATATGTGGAATTTAAGAAATGAAACAAATGAACAAAGGGGAAAAAAAGAGAGACAAATCGAGAAACAGACCCTTAACTATAGAGAATAAACTGATGGTACCAGAGGGGAGTTGAGGGGATGGGGGAATGGGTGAAACAGGTGAAGAACATTAAGAGTACACTTATGATGAACACTAATGATGTATAGAATTTGTGTATTGCTACAGTGTACACCTGAAACTAATGTAACACTGTATATTAATTATACTGGAATTAAAATGAGAAAATAAAATTTTTAAAAAGAAAAAAATATATATGGAAGCAAATGAAAATGAAAACGCAATAGTCCAAACCCTTTGAGATGCAGCAAAGGCAGTCCTAAGAGGAAAATACATTGCAATTCAGGCCTCTAACAAGAATCAAGAACGGCCCCAAATATACAACCTAAACTTACACCTAAAGGAGCTAGAAAGGCGGCAGCAAAGACAGCCCAAAGCCAGCAGAAGAAGAGAAATAATAAAGATTAGAGCAGAAATAAATGATACAGAATCCACAAAAACAGTAGAATATATCAATGAATCTAAGAGCTGGTTTTTTGAAAGAATAAACAAAATTGATAACCCCCTAGAGCCAGACTTCTCAAAAAGAAAAGAGAGAGGACCAAAATAGACAAAATAATGAATGAAAGAGGAGAGATCACAGCCAACACCACCTAAATACAATTACTGTAGAATAATATGAAAAATTATGTGCCAACAAACTGCACAGTCTGGAAGAAATGGACAAACTCCTAGACACTCACACACTACCAAAACTCAAACAGGAAGAAATAGCAAACTTGAAAAGGATCATAACCAGAGAAGAAATTAAATTGGTTATTAAAAATCTCCCAACAAATAAAGGAACACTGGGCCAGATGGCTTTCCAGGGGAATTCTACCAGACATTTAAAGCAGAGTTAATACCTATTTTTCTCAAACTGTTCAAAAAAAAAACAAAACTGTTCTATGAAGACAGCATTACCTTGATTCCAAAACCAGACAAAGATCCCACTAAAAAGGAGAATTAGAGGCCAATATCCCTGATGAAACTTGATGCAAAAATTCTCACCAAGATACTAGCAAACTGAATTTAATGGTACACTAAAAGAATTATTCACTATGATCAAGTGGCATTCATTCCTGAGCTGCGGGGCTGGTTCAATACTGACAAATCCTTCAATATGTTATATCACATTAATAGAAGAAAGGATAAGAACCATATGATCCTCTTAACAGATGCAGAAAAAGCATTTGACAAAATATAGCATCCTTTCTTAATAAAAACCTTTGAAAGGAGTGCCTGGGTGGCTCAGTCGGTTGAGCGTCTGACTTCGGTTCAGGTAAATCTCACAGCTTGTGAGTTCGAGCCCCGGGTTGGGCTCTGTGCTGACAGCTCAGAGCCTGGAGCCTGCTTCAGATTCTGTGTCTCCCTCTCTCTCTGCCCCCTCCCCTGCTCAAGCTCTGTCTCTGTCTCAAAAATAAATATTCAAAAAAAATTTTTTTTACATAAAAACCTTCGAGAAAGTCAGGGTAGAAGAAACATATCTTAACATTATAAAAGCCATGTATGAAAGGCCCACAGCTAATATCATCCTCAAAGGGAAAAAACTGAGAGCTTTTCCTCTGAGATCAGGAACATGGAACATGACAGGGATGTCCACTCTAACCACTGTTGTTTAACATAGTTTTGGAGGTCATAGCCTCAGCAATCAGACAACGAAACAAAACAAAAGGCATCCAAATTGGCAAAGGAGAAGTCAAACTTTCACTCCTCACAGATGACTTTAATACTCTATATGGAATACCCGAAAGACTCCACCAAAAACTGCTAGAGCCAACACAAGAATTCAGCAAAGTCACAGGATATAAAATCAATGTACAGAAATCATTTACATTTCTATACCTCAATAATGAAGTAACAGAAAGAGATATCAGGGAGTCAATCCCATTTACAACTGCATCAAAAACCATAAAATACCTATGAATAAAAACCTAACCAAAGAGGTAAAAGGCCTGTACTCTAAAAACTATAAAATGCTTATGAAAGAAATTAAAGATGACACAAAGAAATGGGAAAACATTCCATGCTCATGGATCAGAAGAACAAATATTATTAAAATGTCTATACTACTGAAAGCAATCTACACATTCAATGTAATCTCTATCAAAATAACACCAGCATTCTTCACAGAGCTAGAAAAAACAATCCTAAAATGTGTATGGAACCAGAAAAGGCCCCGAATAGCCAAAGTAATGTTGAAAGAGAAAACCAAGGGGCACTTGGGTGGCTCAGTCGGTTAAGCATGCCACTTTGGCTCAGGTCATGATCTCACAGTTTGTGACTTCGAGCCCTGTGTCGGGCTCTGTACTGACAGCTCAGAGCCTGGAACCTGCTTTAGATACTGTGTCTCCCTCTCTCTTTGTTCCTCCCCGCCCCCTTGTGTGCACTTGCTCTCTCTTTCAAAAATAAACACACACACACACACACACACACACACAATTTTTTTAAAGAAAAGAAAAGCTGAAGGCATCACAGTTCTCGACTTCAAGCTGTATTACAAAGCTGTTATTATCAAGACAGTATGGTATC
The DNA here is from genome assembly GCF_023721935.1 of Panthera uncia. Classification (NCBI taxonomy): domain Eukaryota; kingdom Metazoa; phylum Chordata; class Mammalia; order Carnivora; family Felidae; genus Panthera; species Panthera uncia. The sequence goes on along the minus strand of NW_026057578.1, from coordinate 78,851,970 downwards.
AGCACAAACACAGGCACACAGATCAATGGAACAGAACAGAGAATTCAGAAATGGACCCACATATGTGTAGCCAAATAATCTTCCACAAAACAGCAAAGAGTATCCAGTGGAAAAAAGACAGTCTCTTCAGCAAATGGTGCTGGGAAAATTGGACAGCAACTTGCAGAAGAATGAAACTAGACCATTTTCTTTCACCATACACAGAAATAAATTCAAAATGGATAAAAGACCTAAATGTGAAACAGGAAACCATCAAAACCTATAGGAGAAAACAGACAGCAACCTCTTTGACCCTGGCCACAGGAACTTCTTACTTGACATGTGTCTGAAGGCAAAGGAAATAAAAACAAAAATGAACTACTGGGTTTATCATCAAGATAAAAAGGTTCTGCACATCCAAGAAAACAATCAACAAAACTAAAAGGCAACCGACAGAAATGGAGAAGAGACTTGCAAATGACATATCTGATAAAGGGTTAGTATCCAAAATCTATAAAGAAGTCACCAATCTCAACACCCAAAAAAAACAAATAATCCAGTGAAGACATGGGCAGAAGACATGAAGAGACCATTTTCCAAAGAAGACATCCAGATAGCAGATACATGAAAAGATACCCAACATCACTCATCATCAGGGAAATATAAATGAAAAAGACAATGAGATACCACCTCACACTGGTCAGTGGCTAAAATTAGCAACTCAGGAAACAATAGATGTTGGCGAGGAAGTGAAGAAAGGGGAACCCTCTTGCATTGTTGGTGGGAATGCAAACTGGTGCAACCACTATGGAAAACAGTGTGGAGGTTACTCAAAAAATTAAAAATACAACTACCCTATGACCCAGCAATTGCACTACTAGGTAATTATCCAAAAGATACAGGAGTGCTGATTCGAAGGGACCCATGCATCCCAATGTTTATAGCAGCACAATCAACAATAGACAAATTATGGAAAGAACCCAAATGTCCATCAGCTGATGAATCGATTAAGAATATGTGGTATACATATACAATGGAATACTATTCAGTGATAAAAAACAATGTTATCTTGCCATTTGCAACAATGTGGATGGAACTGGAGGGTATTATGCTAAGCAAAATAGAGAAAGACAAGTATCCCATGATTTCACTCACTCATAGCTGGATTGAGAAACTTAACAGATGATCATAGGGGAGGGAAGGAAAAATAAGGTAAAAACAGAGAGGGAGGCAAACCATAAACGACTGAAATACAGAGAATAAACTGAGGGTTGATGGGAGTGGGGTGATGAGGAGTGGAGAAAATGGGTGATGGGCATTAAGGAGGGCACTTGTTGGGATGAGCACTGGGTGTTACATATAAGTGATAAACAAATTAAAAAAATAATAAAATAAATAAATGCCTGGAGGAAAAAAATGAAAAAATAAAACAAAGATTGTAAGGAGCACCTGGGTGGCTCAGTCATTTGAGCATCTGACTTCGGCTCAGGTCATGATCTTGTAGTTTGTGAGTTCGAGCCCCACATGGGCTCACTGCTGTCAGCATGGACCCACTTAGGATCCTCTGCTCCTCCCCGACTCATGCTCTCTCAAAAATAAACCATTAAAGGGGCGCCTGGGTGGCGCAGTCGGTTAAGCGTCCGACTTCAGCCAGGTCACGATCTCGCGGTCCGTGAGTTCGAGCCCCGCGTCAGGCTCTGGCCTGATGGCTCGGAGCCTGGAGCCTGTTTCCGATTCTGTGTCTCCCTCTCTCTCTGCCCCTCCCCCGTTCATGCTCTGTCTCTCTCTGTCCCAAAAATAAATAAAAAACGTTGAAAAAAAAAAAATTAAAAATAAATAAATAAATAAATAAACCATTAAAAAAAGCAACAAAGATTGTAATAAGAGACAAAGAAGGGCATTACATAATGTTAAAGGAATCAATCTAACAAAAGGATATGTGACAATTGTAAATATCTATGCACCCAACATAGGTGCACCTAAATATATAAAGGGAATATTAACAGAAATAAAAAGAGAAACTGACAACAATACAATAATAGTATGGGACTTTAACACCCCACTTACATCAATGTATAGATTATCCAGACAGAAAGTAAGAAAGCAGTGGCTTTCAACAACACATTAGATGGTCTTAACAGATAAGTATAGAATAGTCCATCAAAAACAGCAGAATAAACATTATTTTCAAGGGCACATGAAACATTTTCCAGGATAGAGCACATGTTAAGTGACAAAAGTCACCTAAGTCTTAATTAATTTAAGAAGACTGAACTCATATCAAGCATCTTTTCCATCCACAACACTAGGAAACAAGAAATCAATTACAAGAAAAAAATACTAAGAAAAAAATTAAGAAGGCTAAAACAACATGCTACTAAACAACCAACTGGTCAACAAAGTAATAAAAGAGGAAATCAAAAAAATATCTGCAGACAAATGAAATTGGAAATGTAACAGTTCGAAATTTTGGGGACACAGCAAAAGGAATTCTAAAAGGAAAATTTATAGCAATACAGGCCTATCTCAAGAAACAAGAAAAATCTCTAATAAACAATTTAACTTTACATCTGAGGGAACTAGAAAAAGAAGAACAAAACCTAAGAAGAGTAAAAGAAAGGAGATAGTAGAAATCAGAGCAGAAATGTATGAAATAGAGACTAAAAAAAACCAATATAACAGATCAATGAAACCAAGAGCTGGTTCTTTGAAAATATGAACAAAATTGATAAACTTCTAGCAATACTCATTTTAAAAAAAGAGGACTTAAATAAACAAAATTACTAATTAAAGAGAAGAAATAACAACCAACACCACCCAACAACTGTAACAGAAAATTACTAAAACCAATATGTCAACAAATTGGACAACTTAGAAGAAGTGGATAAATGCCTTAAAAACATATAACCTACCAAACTAAATAAGGAAAATCTGAACAGACAAATCACTAGCAATGAAATTGAATAACTTATCAAAAATTCTCAAAAAACAAAAGTCCAGAACCAGAGAGCTTTAGAGGCAAATTCTACCAAAATTTAAAGAAAACTCAATACCCAATTCTCAAACATTTCTAAAAATACAAGAAAAACGAAAACTTCCAAAATTCATTCTGTGCAGCTAGTATCACCCAGATACAAAAAAAACAGATAAAGACACAGGCCAGTATCCCTCATGAATACAGATGCAAAAATCCTCAATAAAATACTAGTAAACTGAATCCAACAATTATTTAAAAAATCACATACCACGATCAAGTGGCATTATTCCTGGGATGCAAGTGGTTCAATATTCTCAAAACAATCAGTGTGATACATCACATCAATAAGAGAAAGTATAAACACCGTATGATCCTTTCAATAGATGCAGAAAGAGCACTTGACAAAGTACAACTTCCACTCATGATAAAAATCCTCTACAAAGTAGGTCTAGAGGGAATATCTCAACATAATAAAGGCCTTATATGAAAAACCCATAGCCAACATCATACTCAATGGTGAAAAACTGGGAGCTTTTCCCCGAAGTTCAGGAATAAGACAAGGCTGTCCACTCTCATCAATTTTATTCAACATTGTACTAGAAGCCCTAATCACAGCAGTTAGACAACATAAGAAAGAAATGGCATCCAAATTGGAACGGAAGAAGTAAAACTCTCACTATTTGCAGATGACACGATACTATATTTTAAAAACCCTAAAGACCCTACCAAAAAATTATTAGAACTGATAAATGATTTCAGTAAGATGGCAGGATACAAAATCAATGTACAGAAATCTGTTGCATTCCTATACACTAATAAAGCAGCAGCAGAAAGTGAAATTAAGAAAAAAATACCATTTATAATTGCACTTCAAACAAGAAAATATCTGAAAGAGGGGAAAGACCTATACTCTGAAAACTATAAAATGCTGATGAAAGAAACTAAAGATGGCACACACAAAAATGGAAAGACCTCTCATGCTCATGGGTAGGAATAACAAATAATGCTAAGATGGCTACACTGTCCAAAACTATCAACAGATTAACCGTAATCCTTATCAAGATACCAATAACATTTTTGACAGAACTAGAACAAATGATCCTAAAAATCTGTATAGAACAAAAGACCCTGAATAGCTACAGCAATCTTGAAAAAGAAAAACAAAGCTAGAGGTATCACAATTACAGATTTCAAGTTATATTACAAAGTAGCAGTAATTAAAACAGTAAGGTAGGGGTGCCTAGGTGGCTCAGTCAGTTGAGTGTCCAACTCTTGATTTCCGCTTGGGTCATGATCTCATGGTTTGTGGGATCAAGCCCTGTGACAGACTGTGCTGACAGTACAGAGCCTGCTTAGGATTCTCTCTAAAAATAAATAAAGTTTAAAAAATAAATAAATAAAACAGTATGGTACTGGCATAAAAACAGACACACAGATCAATGGAATAGAAAACTCAGAAATAGCAATTCCTATCAAAATAACACCAGCATTCTTCACAGAGCTAGAACTAACAACCCTAAAATTTGTATGGAACCAGAAAAGACCCCGAATAGCCAAAGTAATCCTTAAAAAGAAAGCCAAAGCTGGAGACATCACAGTTCCAGACTTCAAGCTATACTACAAATCTGTAATCAAGACACTATAGTACTGGCACAAAAACAGACATATAGATAAATGGAACAAAATAACCCAGAAATGGACTCACAAGTGTATGGCCAAATAATCTTTCACAAAGCAGGAAAGAATATCTATCCAATGGAATAGACAGTCTCTTCAGCAAATGGTTTTGGAAAAACTGGACAGTGACATGCACAAGAATGAACCTGGACCACTTTTTTACACCATACACAAAAATATACTCATAATGGATGGAAGACCTAAACATAAAAAATAAAAAAGGAATTCATCAAAATCCTACAGGAGAAAACAGGCAAAAACCCCTTTGACCTCGGCCTCAGCAACTTCTTATTAGGTCTCTGGAGGCAAGGGAAATAAAAGCCAAATCAACTATTAGGACTTAATCAAAATAAAAAGCTTCTGCATGGTGAAGGAAACAATCAGCAAAACTAAAAGGCAACTGACAGAATGGGAGGAGATATTCACAAAGGATGTATCTGATAAAGGATTAGTATCCAAAATCTGTAAAGAACTTATCAAATCATCACCCTAAAAACAAATAACCCAGTGAAGAAATGGGCAAAAGACATAAATAGACACTTCTCCAAAGACGACATCTAGATGGCTAACAGACACATGAAAAGATGCTCAACATCACTCATCAGGGAAATACAAATCAAAACCACAATGAGATACCCCCTCACACCTGTCAGAATGGCTAAAATCAACAACTCAGGCAACAATAGATGCTGGTAAGGATACGGAGAAAGAGGATCTCTTTTGCCTTGCTGGTGGGAATGCAAACTGGTACAGCCACTCTGGAAAACAGTATGGAAGTTCCTCAAAAAATTAAAAATAGAACTACCCTATGACCCAGCAATTACACTACTAGGTATTTATCCAAAGAATACAGGTGTGCTGTTTCAAAGGGGCACATGCACCCCAATGTTTATAGCAGTGCTATCAACAATAGCCAAAATATAGAAAGAGCCCAAATTTCCACTGATAGATGAATGGATAAAGGAGATATGGTGTATACATATATACAACAGAATATTTCTCGGCAATCAAAAAGAATGAAATCTTGCCATTTGCAACAATGTGGATAGAATTGGAGCATATTATGCCAAGCAAAATTAGTCAGAGAAAGACAGTATCATATGACTTCACTCATATGTGGAATTTAAGATACAAAATAGATGAACATAAGGGAAAGGAAACAAAAATAATATAAAAACAGGAAGAGGGACACAACATAAGAGACTTAAATACAGAGAATAAACTAAGGGGTTATGGGTAGGAGGATGTGCTTGATGGGCAAGGGGCATTAAGGAGGACACTTGTTGGGATGAGCACTGGGTATTATATGTAGGGGATGAATCACTGGAATCTCTACTGAAATCATTATTGCACTATATGCAACTAACTTGGATGCAAGTTTCAATAAATAAGTAAAAGAAAGAAAAAAAGGAGAGAAAGAAAGGAGAGAAAGAAAGAAAGAAAGAAAGAAAGAAAGAAAGAAAGAAAAAGAAAACTCAGAAACAAACCCACAATTATATGGTCAATTAATCAACAAAGGAGAAATGAACATACAATGGCAAAAAGACAGTCTCTTTAACAAATGGTGTTGCGAAAACTGGAGAGCTACATGCAAAAGAATGACCACTTTCTTTTATCACATACAAAAATAAACTCAAAATGGATTAAGGACCTAAATGTGAGACATGAAATCATAAAAATTCCTGAAGAAAACACAGGCAGTAACCTCTCTGACATCAGCCGTAACAACATTTTTCTAGGTAGGTCTCCTAGGTAAGGGAAATAAAAGGAAAAATAAACTTTTGGGACCATGTCAAAATAAAAAGTTCCTGCACAGTGAAGGAAACAATAATGAGAACAGGCGACCTTCAGAATGGGAGAAAATATTTGTAAATGACATATGTAATAGAAGGTTAGTATCCAAAATATGCAAAGAACTTATCAAACCCCACACACACACACAAAAAAAACCCACAAATAATCCAGTTTAAAAATGGGCAAAATACATGAACAGGCATTTTTCCAAAGAAGATATAAAGATAGCTAACTGACACATCAAAAGATGCTCAACATCACTTATCATCAGGGAAATGCAAATTACAACTACAATGAGATATCATCTCACACCTGTCAGAATGGCTAAAATAAAAAATGTAAGAAATAACAAGTGTTGGCAAGGATGTGAAGAAGAAGAACCCTTGTGCACTGTTGGTAGGAATGCAAACTGGTGCAGCCATTGTGGAAAATAACATGGAGTTTCTCAAAAAATTAAAAAGAGAACTACCCTAAGATCCAGGAGTTACACTAGTGGGCATTTATCCCAACAATACAAAAACAGTAATTTTAACATTACTGTTAATTTTACAGTAATATATAATGTAAATATCACAGTAATATGTAATGTAATTTTACAGTAATATGTAATATATAATATATAATGTAAATGTTACAATATTTACAGTAGCCAACCTATGGAAGCAGCTGAAATGTCCATAAAGATGAGGTGTTATACATAGACAATGAAATGTTACTCAGCCATAAAAACCATTTGCCATTTGCAACAACATGGATAGAGCTAGAGAGCATAATGCTAAGTGAGTAAGTCAGCCAGAGAAAGACAAATCCCATATGATCTCACTCATATGTGGAATTTAAGAAGCAAATGAGCAAAGGAAAAAAAAAAGAGAGAGCAACAAACCAAGAGACTCTTTTTTTTTTTAATTTTATTTTTTATTTTTTAAGATTTACATCCAAATTAGTTAGCATATAGTACAACGATTTCAGGAGTAGATTCCTTAATGCCCCTTACCCATTTAGTCCATCCCCCCTCCCACAACCCCTCCAGCAACCCTCAGTTTGTCCTCCATATTTAAGAGTCTCTTCTGTTTTGTCCCCCTCCCTGTTTTTATATTACTTTTGTTTCCCTTCCCTTATGTTCATCTGTTTTGTCTCTTAAAGTCCTCATATGACTGAAGTCATATGATTTTTGTCTTTCTCTGACTAATTTCACTTATCATACCCTCCAGTTCCATCCACGTCGTTGCAAATGGCAAGATTTCATTCTTTTTGACTGCCGAGTAATACTCCATTGTATATATACACCACATCTTCTTTATCCATTCATCCATCGATGGACATTTGGGCTCTTTCCATACTTTGGCTATTGTTGATAGTGCTGCTATAAACATGGGGGTGCATGTGTCCCTTCAAAACAGCACACCTGTATCCCGTGGATAAAGGCCTAGTAGTGCAATTGCTGGGTCATCGGGTAGTTCTATTTTTAAAGAGACTCTTAACTGTAGAGAATAAACTGGTGGTTACCAGAGGAGAAGTTGGTGGGGGATGGGGATTAAAGAGTACACTTATCATAATGGAAAAAATAATCCCTTAAGCACGATGAAAAAAATTGAATATGACACAAATAAATGGAAAGATATACCATGCTCATGGATTAAAAGAATAATAATTGTTAAAATGTCCATACTACCCAAAGGAATCAACAGATTCAATGCAATCCCTATCAAAATATCAATAGTATTTTTCACAGAACTAGAGCAAATAATCCTGAAATTTGTAAGAAACCACAAAAGATCCCAAACAGCAAAAACAATCTCGAGAAAGAACAACAAAGCTGGAGATATCATAATCCCAGATTTCAAACTGTACTACAAAGCTATACAACTACACTAGAGTAATCTAAATGGTACAGTACTTGAACAAAAACAGAAACAGATCAATGGAATAGAATAAAGGGTCCAGAAATAAACCCACATTTATATAGTCAATTAATCAGTGACAAAGGAGGTAAAAATAGATAATGAGGAAAAGACAATTTCATCAATAAATGGTAGTGGGAAAACTGGACAGTTACATGCAAAAGAATGAAAGTGAACCTGGCTCTTATAACATTTACAAAAATAAAATCAAAATAGATTAAAGACCTAAATATGAAAACTGAAATCATAAAACTCCTAGAAGAAAACGTGTGTAGTACATTTGTAGACATTTGTCTTAGCAATTATTTTGGGATCTGACCCTTAAACACGGAAAACAAAAGCAAAAATTAAAAAAAAAATTTTTAAGCAAAACAAACAACTGGGACTACATCAAACTAAAAAGCTTTTACACAGTGAAGGAAATCCTCAACAAAATGAAAAGGCAACCTACTGAATGGGAGAAGAGATTTGCAAATGATGTATCTGATAAAGAGATTATATCCAAAATATAAAGAACTCCAAAAACTCAACACCAAAGAACCAAACAATCCAATTTTAAAAATGGGCAGAGATGACCTGAGCTAACATTTTTCCAAAGACATACAGATGGCAAAAGACACATGAAAAGATGCTCAACATCATTAATCATGAGGGAAACGTAAATCAAAACCACAAGGAGGTATCATCTCACACCAGTAGGAATGGCTATCATTAAAAAGACAAGAAATAAAAAGAGAACCCTCATGCACTGTTTGGTGGTAACGTCAACTGGTACAGCCACTATGGCAAACAGTATGGAGGATTCCTCATAAAATCAAAAATAGAAATACTATGTAATCCAGTAATTCTACTATTGGGTATTTACCTGAAGAAAACAAAAACGCCAATTAGAAAAGATTCACCCCTATGTTTACTGGATCACTATTTATAATTGCCAAGCCAGCAAAGCAACCCAAGTATCCACAGATAGATAAATGAATAAAAAAAGATATTTACACAATGGAATATTACTAGCCATAAAAAAGAATGAAATCTTGCCATTTGTGACAACATAGATGGACCTAGAGGGCATTATGCTAAGTGAAATAAGTCACATGGAGAATGACAAACACCCAATGATTTCACTTATATGTGGCATCTAAAAAATGAAATAAATGGGGGCGTACGGGTGGCTCAGCTGATTAAGCGTCTGAATCTCGATTTGGCTCAGGTAATGATTTCATGGTTCTTGGGATCAAGCCTGCATCAAGCTCTGTGCTGACAGCACAGAGCCTACTTGGGATTCTCTTTCTCCCTCTCTCTGCCCCTCCCCTGCATGTGCTTGCTAGTGTTCTCTCTCCCTCCCTCCCTCTCTCTCTCAATAAACTTTAAAAATAAGTAAAATAAAAATAAAACCAATGGATAAACAAGAACAGACTCATAGATACAGAAAACAATTTGGTGTTTGCTAGAGGGGAAAAGGTTTGGTCAGATGAGCAAAACAGGTGAAGGAGATTAGAGCTACAGACTTCCAGTTATAAAATAAGTCACAGGGATGAAATGTACAGCACAGGGAATATAGTCAATAAAACTGTAATAACTTTGTGTGGTGACAGATGGTAACTACACTTCTCATAGTGAGCATTTCATAATGTATAAATGTCAAGTCACTGTGTTGCACAACTGAAACTAATGTAACATTGTACTGGAACTATACTTCAATTAAAGTATTTTTAAAACTAAAAGGACACCTGGCTGGCTTACTCAGTAGAGCATGCAACTTTACTCTCAGGGTTGTGAGTTCAAGCCCCATGTTGGGTGTGGAGCCTACTTAAAAAACTAATAAAAAATAAAACTAAGCTAAAAAATAAAACATCTAGGGGAGACTAGGTGGCTCAGTCAGTTGAGCATCTGACCTCAGCTCAGGTCATGATCTCATTGTTCCTGAGTTTGAGTCCCACGTCGGGCTCTGTGTTGATGGCTCAAAGCCGGATTCTGTGTTTCCCTTTCTCTCTCTCTCTACGCCTCCCCCACTCATGCTCTCTCTCTCTCTAAATAAACATTAAAATAAATAAATAAAAATAAAACATCTGGATTTAATTTTGATTTGCTAAAAATCTACTTCAATATTCTACTTCCATTCTCAACTTCTCAAAGAAAACAAGTACTATTCTTTTATTTTCTCACAATTATCCTAACATAAATTACACACAAATATTTTCATTAGTTATCTAAGTTTCTTAAAACTTTTTTTTAAATAAGCTCTATACCCAATGTAGGGCTGCATTCATGACATCAAGATCAAGAATCACATGCTCTAAACTGAGAACAAATTGAGGGTTGATGGGGGGTGGGAGGGAGGGCAGGGTGGGTGATGGGTATTGAGGAGGGCACCTTTTGGGATGAGCACTGGGTGTTGTATGGAAACCAATTTGACAGTAAATTTCATATATTAAAAAATAAAAAATTAAAAAAAAAAAAAAAAAAAAAGAATCACATGCTCTACCAACTGAGCCAGCGAGGCACCCCTTAAACTTATTTTTAACATATTTATTAAAATAATTTTACTAAACACAGTATTTCTGCTCTATTGCTCAACTGTTTACATAAAATGATAGTTAGAAATCATTTTCATACAATCTCCTGTTAGAAAAAAAGTATATTTAAATTTCCTTTAACTATTTCTTAAATATACATAAATTACAAACCACAATGCCCATAATGTAACAGCTGTCTTTATTTTTCATGGCCCATTTAAACATTCACCTACATGTATTTAGTTTTTACCTATTTCATTCAAAAACATAAGCAACTGGAGCAATGTTTTTTATAGATTTAACTATTTTGTTTAAAAGCAATTTTTTTTAAGTTTATTTATTTGGGGGGGGGGTGGTCAGAGAAAGAGGGAGAGAGAATCCCAAGCAGGCTCCATGCTGCGAGCACAGAGCCTGACATGGGACTTGATCCCATGAACCATGAGATCATGATCTGAGCTGAAATCAAATCAGACACTTAACCAACTGAATCACCCAGGAACCCCTAAAAGCCAATTTATCTGTACTTGTATAATGAGGAAATTAAAGTTCAGAATAATAGCAACATTTACATAAAATCTTTTAAAATATCTTTACCAAGTGAGTTACCTCAATAAAGTGGAAAAATCCAAATAGCATATTTAATGGCACTAGTTCACCAAAAAACCACCAGGGATACCTTTTCCACGAATCCCTATGAAAACCTAAGAAAAATATGTTTATGAGATTTAAATTCGGAGAATTATACGACAACCAGTCAAGAAGCATAGAATCTATCCTACATAAAATAACTTATCCATTGAGCTTTTTTGCTGAATCACAGCCATACTTCTGTCAGTTCAAATAATGATCTATATATGAGGGATTAATCTGACACAAGACAGTGAAGCTTAATCCTTCAGTATATCATAATCTATTTATTCTGCATGTTAAGAGGATTTCAGATTTAAAATTTATACAGGAAGTGATGCCAGAAATGTACACAGAATAAGATTTTCCTAAAATATTAGGTTTTAATGTCTATATAACATGAATAGACTTCATTTTAAAAAGTCAAAAAATGTCTAAGTAACATAAATGTACTTCTTTATTTTAAAATGTCTAATAAATGTCATTTAAGTTTTAAAAGGCAGAATTAAAGTTCATTTGATCACATTTTATATCAAAGAAATTAAGTCTTAAGTACAGATATTCATTGAAGGGGGACTAGCTAGAAGTCAGCATGTTTTCATTTTATGATCACTAATGAAGTTACCACTATCAAGAGAGGAGAGATGTGACCACATAATTCCCAAGTAGAGTAAAAGGCACTGTTAGACTAAAAAGATTCCTTTTTTACTCCGTAATTATTCACATAATATATAAAAAATAAAATTACTCAGGCGGCCTGGGTGGCTCAGTCAGTTAAGCAACCAACTCTTGGTTTTGGCTCGGGTCATCATCTGGCAGTTCCTGAGTTCGAGCCCCACATCAGGCTCTGTGCTGACAGTACAGAGCCTGCTTGGGATGCTCTTTCTCTCCCTCTCTGCCCCTCCTGCTCTCTCTCTCTCTCAAAAATAAATAAACTTTTAAAAATAAAACAAAATAACTCCTGACATATATAAGAGATGCCAATAATTTCTTCTTTGAAAACCTGCCCTGCTTATAACCCTAGAAGGGACAGATCCCTTGTGCCACCTGACCCTGTCCCTTCACACCCAACCGTACCTCCAGAACACAACTGACTGAAGCAATTTATTACTCTGTCTTGGAAATCTGTAATTAGAATACGGACACTTAACTGTGGGATGAAGAGCTAGAAATCACGTGGATGATATGTCTTAGGCTATCATTTTGAAATGGTCATGATAAGTGCATATGCAAGTAAATATGTGAGCAGGAAAGTCAGTTTATAATGAATAAGAAGAGAGAAGCAAACATGCAAAGAAATGTCAACAAGCCAGCTGGTTCCAGAGAGCTGTTTCCTAGAAGCTGCCAGCAACTGAATGAAATCAAATGCCCTTTAAGATATCAACTCTCTCCAAGAGAGTTCTATTGAAACTTTTTGAACGCTTTCTGCTTTTATAAACAAACATTCCTTGATTATGACAATGATTCACAAAATATTTTATACACCAAATTTTACAAAATAATTAAGGACTTCCAAAAACATGACAGGATGAAGAAACAAACTCAACCTCCCTTTAAACTGTCTGAGAACTGCTGCTTTTGTAAATGTGAGAAGCATGAGAGAAATGGCACCACTAAATATTGTCCTCTATCCCTCAAAAATCTGCAGTACAGGGGTTGCTTGGCTGGCTTAGTCAGTGGAGCATGCAACTCTTGGTCTTGGGGTTGTGAGTTCAAGCCTCATTTTGGGTGTAGAGATTGCCTAAAAAAAAATTCTGCAGTAAAGCACTCAAGCTGTGAAATTCCTTAACTCAGAAGACACTTTTCATTCTTATTCTTACCAGGTGTTAATGTCAAGATTTGAGTACCTATTCACCTCCTCCATTTTTGTGTGATTTTATTTTTTTTTAATCTCTTCATGTTAGACTATTTTATTCTCTGTACCACTTGAACATATCATTTTATCCTTTACTTTCTGGTTATTCTAAATTGGTTATTCTTGGGGCGCCTGGGTGGCGCAGTCGGTTAAGCGTCCGACTTCAGCCAGGTCACGATCTCGCGGTCCGTGAGTTCGAGCCCCGCGTCAGGCTCTGGGCTGATGGCTCAGAGCCTGGAGCCTGTTTCCAATTCTGTGTCTCCCTCTCTCTGCCCCTCCCCCGTTCATGCTCTGTCTCTCTCTGTCCCAAAAATAAAATAAACGTTGAAAAAAAAAATAAATAAAAATAAAAATAAATTGGTTATTCTTAGTTTATATTATTGTCCTAATATTTTTGCTATCTTACAACTTTCAACTCTTATTTTTATCCTCTTAAATATTTAGTTCTTCTTAAATCTGCATTCAAGTGTTTATTTTATCCAGATTAGATAAAATTTTTTTGGAAATTTCTTTATTTTTAAGTAAGTCCTATGCTTGAACTAATGACCCTGAGAGCAAAAGTCACATGCTCTACCAACTGAGCCAGCCAGGCACCCCCAGATTAGATATCGCTTAACCTTATTTATTTTTATTTTTTTCTCTGAACTTAAACTAAATATATTTTTAAATATATAAGATTTTTAAAGAATAAAATTTGAAACTTCTATTTTCTTTCACTCTCCTTTTCTGTGAAAAGAGGCATACTTAATTTTTTTTTTTTTGCTCTTTGCTTTATTGAGTTTCACAGAAATTCTGTTTTTAACAAATTGAAGGTCTGTAGCAACCCTCTATCAAGTAAGTCATTTTTCCAACAGCAGTGATTGCTCACTTTGTGTCTATGTGTCACATTTGATAATTCTTGCAATATTTCAACTTTACCATTATTACTATTTGCATTTGTTATGATGATCATAAGTGATCTTTGATGTTACTGTTGTAATTGCCTTGGGGCATCACAAACTGTACCCACAGCAGATGACAAACTTAATAAATGTTCTGTGTGTTGTGAGTACTCCACCAACAAGTCATTCCTCTGTCTCTCTCTCTCTCTCTCTCCCTCTCTGGGATCTCCCTATTACCTGAGACACAGCAATACTGAAATCAGGCCAATCAGTAACCCTATAATGGCCTCAATGTGTTCAAGTAAAACAAGAAGTTGCATGTCTCTCACTATAAATCAAAAGGTAGAAATGATTAAGCTCACTGAAGATGGCCTGTCAAAAGCTGAGAACAGTCAAAAGCTAGGCCTCTTGCATCCAACAGTTAGCCAAGTTGTGAATGCAAAGGAAAAGTGGTTGAAGGAAATAAAAAGGGCTATACCAATGAACACACAAATGGTGAGAAAGCAAAGCAGCCTTGTTGCTGATATGGAGAAAGTGTTAGTGGTCTGAATAGATCAAATCAGCCACAACATTCCCTTAAACCAAAACATAATCCAGAGCAAGGTCCTAACTCTTCAATTTTATGAAGGCTCTGAGAGGCAAGGAAGCTGCAGAAGAAAAGTTTGAAGCTAGCAGAAATTGGTTCATGTGGTTTAAGGAAAGAAGCCATCCCCATAACATAAAAGTGCAAAGTGAAGCAGCAAAGTGCTGATGTAGAAGCTGCAGCAGGTTATCCAGAAGATCTAGCAAAGCTCATCAATGAAGCTACACTAAAAATTTGTGTGTATACAAAACAACCTTCTATTGGAACAAAGTGCCATCTAGGACTTTCAGAGCTAGAAAGGAAGAGTCAATGCCTGGCTTCAAAGGACAGGCTGAGGATAGTGCAGCCAATGACTCTAAGTTGAAGCCAATGCCCACTTACCATCCCAAAAATCCTAGCGCTCTTTTCTAATTATGCTAAATCTGCTCTGCCCGTACTCTAGTAATGGAACAACAAAGCCTGCCTGAATGACAGTACATCTGTTTACAACATGGTTTACTGAATATTTTAAGAATACTATTGAGACATCCAGCTCAGAAAAAAAAGATGCCTTTAAAAATATTACTGTTCATTGACAATGCACCTAAGCTCTGATGGAGATGCGAAACAAGATGTATTATGTTTCATGCCTGCTTACACAATATCCATTCTGCAGCCCAAGGATCAATAAGTCATTTCAACATTCAAGTCTTATTACTGAAGAAATACATCCTGAATGGCTATAACTGCCATAGATAGTGACTCCTCTAGTGATCTGGGCAAGGTAAATTGAAACCTTTTGGAACACAATCACCATTCTATTTTTTTTAATGTTTATTTATTTTTTTAATTTTTTAAAATTTAAAAAATTTTTTTTTAATTTACATCCAAATTAGTTAGCATATAGTACAACAATGATTTCAGGAGTAGATTCCTTAATGCCCCTTACCCATTTAGTCCATCTCCCCTCCCACAACCCCTCCAGTAACCCTCTGTTTTCTTTATTTAAGAGTCTCTTCTGTTTTGTCCCCCTCCCTGTTTTTATATTACTTTTGTTTCCCTTCCCTTATGTTCATCTGTTTTGTCTCTTAAAGTCCTCATATGACTGAAGTAATATGATTTTTGTCTTTCTCTGACTAATTTCACTTAGCATCATACCCTCCAGTTCCATCCATGTAGTTGCAAATGGCAAGATTTCGTTCTTTTTGATTGCTGAATAATGCTCCATTGTGTGTGTGTGTGTGTGTGTGTATACACACACACACACACACACACACACCACATCTTCTTTATCCATTCATCCATCGATGGACATTTGGGCTCTTTCCATACTTTGGCTATTGTTGATTGTGCTGCTATAAACATGGGGATACATGTGTCCCTTCGAAACAGCACACCTGTATCCCTTAGATAAATGCCTAGTAGTGCAACTGCTGGGTCGTAGGGTAGTTCTATTTTTAGTTTTTTGAGGAACTTCCATACTGTTTTCCAGAGTGGCTGCACCAGGTTGCATTCCCAAATCACAATTCTAGATGCCATTAAGAACATTCATGATTCATGAAGAGGTCAAATTATCAACATGAACAGGAGTTTGGAAGAAGTTGATTCCAACCCTCATGGATGACTTTGAGGGGTTCAAGACTTTATCAGAGGAAGTAACTGCAGACATGGTGCAAACAGCAAGAGAACTAGAACTAGAAATGAAGCTTGAAGATGGGGCTGAATTTCTGTGACTAAATCTCATTACAAGGATGAGGAAAGTTTCTTATCGAAGAGCAAAGAAAGTGGTCTCTTGAGTTGGAATCTACTCCTGGTGAAGATGCTGTGAAGACTGTTGAAGTGACAATGAAGGATTTAGAACACTACATGAACTTAGTCAATAAAGCAGTCGCAGGGTATGAGAGGACGGTCTCTGATTGTGAAAGAAATTCTGTTGATAAAATGCTATCAAACAGCATCTCATGGTACACAGAAATCATTCATGAAAACAAGAGTCTATGGATGCAGCAAATTTCATTATTCTCTTATTTTAAGAAATTGCCACAGTCACCCCAGTCTTCAGTGACCTCTGATCAGTGAGCAGCCATCAGCATCAAGGCAGGACCCTCAACCAGCAGAAAGACTACAACTCACTGAAAGATCAGATGATAGCATTTTTTAAATTTAATTTTTAAATTAAGATATGTATAGTTTTTAGACATAATGCTATTGCATACTTAATGGATAGTGTAATATATAATAGTATAGTGTAAATACAATGTTCATATGCAGTGAAAAAAATTCATCTGATTTGCTTTACTGCAGTGGTCTGGAACCGAACCTGCAACATATCTGAGGTATGCCTGTGTATTATACAACTGGGATCACATAACATATATAGTTTAGGGTCCTGCTTTTTTTAGTTGAGTATAGTACAATTACACTTTAACACTCATCTCTTGATCAGCATTTAAATCAGTTTTCAGTTTAGGGTTTATATTAACACTAATATGTTTACATTACTTTTATATACTTATTTTTGAGTATTTCCTTAAAACAAATTCCTAGAGTTAGAATGCTATGTAAAAGAAAATAAATATTTTTACAAATTGTGAAAGATATCACATGGTTTTCCACAAAATTTAACACAAATTCGCAGGAAATATGTTGAATGTAATTTTTTGTTTACTGCATCCTCAATAAATTCTCATGTTTCTTTGTTTTGTTAATACAATAGATTTTTTTGCTGCACTGCTTTTATTTTGAACAATTTTTAAAATATGTATGATCATTTTATTTCTTTTGTAAATTGCTTCTTAATCTACTTTGCACTCTTAAATGGAAATATCTTTATTAATTTTGCTGACTACAAAATATTACAGATTCTGAACTATTACAGAGAGTAAAATTGTATCAGACTCTGTCAAAATCTAACAAAAACAATTGAAAAACACCTTAAATGGCAGGGAAACCAAACAAGAAAGGAGAAACAACTATATGAAGGGGTCCAAAATAAGCCACTGTGGCATAAAAATTGTTTTGAGCTAAAGGCATTTGATTTCCTAAAATCCATTATCTGCCAAAGGAATTCAGTTGTCATAAAGCCCCTCCCAGGGAACAACTCTAATCTTCCTTCTTAAAAAAGAAGTCAGCACTACACCCAGTCAGACTTTGTCACAAAACTAAATCTCCCATCTTTTCTCCTAAGGGCCCACTTATCCTTCCAAAAAATTATCTGTTTTTTTTCATGAGCGTCCCTTCTCTCCATGCCTCTCTAAGAAGTCCTTTGTTTTCCCAAAAATGCTCCTCTACACCTGTCTATTAAGATGCTATGTAAGTCCCAAATTTCAAATAATTCAGTCACATTTCTTTAACTCCCATGTTACATACATAATTAAATATGTGTGTTTTGTCTTGCTAATATGTCTTCTGATAGTTTAATTTGTAGGCCTCTGAGTGTGAACACAAGAGAGTAGAGGAAAATTGTTTCCTCCCTGACAATTTGCCACAAATATTCAAAAAATGATAACTAGAAAAATGGATGGGTTGACCATAATCTCCATCCCACCTCCATCCCAAAAAATCTCTTCAGAAAGAAGTGTCAGAGAAATCATGAGATTGCTCACAAGTAGTGCCTCTGTTTGAAAAAAAAAAAAAAAAGCAGACTAACGAAGTGAGTAGGGACCTTGGGAAAAAGAGACTGAAAAGGTCTTCAGAGACCTTTTGTCTTCAGAGTAGACAAACTCCAAATAAAGTGCCTATATCCCAGTGAGGAAATGAGGAAACTTCAGGCCCATCATTTAAAACACAAGTAGAGCTAACAGTCCAAGACAATAAATCAGAATTTAGCAAAATAAAAAACTAAAAGGAAAGTCAACTATCGTAAACTACAAATGTTGAAGTAGAAACATGGAATAGAATGTTTCTTCCTAGTGTAAGAAAAGGCACTAGGGTTATACCACAAGTTGGAGGAAATCATCTGAACTCTGAAAGTATCCTCCACAGGAAAAATATAACCCACTGTTAGAAATGAACCCCAGTTCAGCCACTTAAGAGAATTTCAAAGAAAAAGCAAAACCCATTTCCTTTACAAAAGGCTACACAAATCCCCACTGAATTACCCTATTTCTCCTAGTCCTCCCAACTATAAGAGGATAGAAAGCAAATACCCAGCCATCAAAGTCTAGCTCAGAGAAGATAAACCAGTCATAGATCAAAAGTCAAGGAGGGGCACCCAGTTGGCTCAGTCAGTGGAGCATTCAACTCTGGATCTCTGGGTTATAAATTCAAGCCCCATATTGAGGGTAGAGATTACTTAAAAATAAAAAAAAATAGGGGTGCCTGGGTGGCTTAGTTTGTTGAGCATCCGATTCTTGATTTCAGCTCAGGTCAGGATCCCAGGGTCATGGGGTTTAGCCCTGCATCCAGCTCCACATGGGGCTCCATGCTGAGCATAGAGCCTGCTTAAGAGTCTCTATCTCTCGCCATTTGCAACTACGTGGATGGAACTGGAGGGTATTACGCTAAGCAAAATTAGTCAGAGAAAGAAAAGTATATGACTTCACTCATATGGGGACTTTAAGACACAGAACAGATGAACATAAGGGAAGGGAAGCAAAAATAATATAAAAACAGGGAGGGGGACAAAACATAAGAGACTCATAAATATGGAGAACAAACAGAGGGTTACTGGAGGGGTTGTGGGAGGGGGTATGGGCTAAATGGGTAAGGGGCATTAAGGAATCTATTCCTGAAATCATTGTTGCACTATATGCTAACTAACTTGGATGTAAATTTAAAAAATAATAATAATAAAATAAAAGCCACGTTCACAATTTTAAAAAAAAGTCTCTCTCCCTCTGCCCCTCTTTCCTACTCATGCTCTCTAACATTTAAAAAAAAAGGCAAAAGATAAATTTAAAAAATAAAAAAGAAACAAACATCACACACACACACACACGAAGTCGAGAAGAGTTTAGCCATATTGGATTAGAGAAAATAGAAAGTCAGAATAGGGATCCATATCTTAAGAATAGGCATAGGGGCGCCTGGGTGGCTCGGTTGAGCGTCCAACTTCGGCTCAGGTCATGATCTCACGGTTGGTGGGTTCGAGCCCCGCATCGGGCTCTGTGCTGACAGCTCAGAGCCTGGAGCCTGCTTCAGATTCTGTGTCTCCCTCTCTCTCTGCCCCTCCCCCACTCACGCTCTGTCTCCCTCTGTCTCAAAAATAAACATTAAAAAAATTAAAAAAAAAAAAGAATAGGCATAATAAAAGAAATATCAAGTCAATCAGAAAATCCTAAAGCAGCATAATGAAAGAAATGAACTTTCTATACAGAAAACCCAAAGATAGAAGCTTAGATTATTAAGATCTTTCTTACTTTCTAATACAAGCTTTTAGTGCTCTAGATTTCCTTCTATGTTAGTGCTATAAATTTAATGCTATAAATTTCCCTCTTTTTCTACATCCCACAAATATTTATATGTTGTATTTTCATTTTAATTCAATTCAAACTATGTTGTAATTTCCCTTGAGACCTCTTCTTTGATCTGCTTTAAGCCACAGGTTATTTATTTATTTATTTTTTAATATATGAAATTTACTGTCAAATTGGTTTCCATACAACACCCAGTGCTCATCCCAAAAGGTGCCCTCCTCAATACCCATCACCCACCCTGCCCTCCCTCCCACCCCCCATCAACCCTCAGTTTGTTCTCAGTTTTTAACAGTCTCTTATGCTTTGGCTCTCTCCCACTCTAACCTCTTTTTTTTTTTTTTTTCCTTCCCCTCCCCCATGGGTTTCTGTTAAGTTTCTCAGGATCCACATAAGAGTGAAACCATATGGTATCTGTCTTTCTCTGTAAGCCACAGGTTATTTAGAACTATGTTGCTTAATTTCCAAATATTTGTGTATTTTCTAGACAGCCTTTTTATACTATTTTATAATTTAATTCCATTACTGTTAGAGAACAGACTTCATATGATTTAATTTTTAAGAATTTCTTAAGGTTTGTTTCATGACCAAGGATATGGTTTATCTTGGTCAGAGGACAGCAAGCTATGGCCTATTTTTGCACCAAAATCCAGCCCCTGATAGTTTTAGTATGGCCCACAATATAGGAATTATTTTGACATTTTAAATGATGAAAATATCAAAACATTTCATGACCTGTGAAAATTATATTAAGTTCAAATTTCAATGTCCATAAATAAATTATTATTGGAACATAACCAAACTCATTTACTTATTAATTATCTAAGACTGCTTTTGCACAGTGGCAGATTAGAATAGTGTAAAGAGACCATACAGTTCACAGTGCCTAAATATTTACTACCTGACCTTTTACACAAAACATCTGCTGACTCCTAATCTTCGTATATGTTCTACAAACACTTGAAAAGGATATATATTTTATTCTTTTGAGTGTTGTATTCTCTAATTTCAATTAGATCTAGTTGGTTGATGCTGTTATTCAGTTGTTCTATATCAATGTTGATTTCCCATTTGTTTTATCACTTACTGAAAGAAATGTTGAAATTTTCACCTAGAAGTGGATTTTGTTCCTATCTCCTTTCAGTTCTACCAGTTTTTGCACTGTTTATTTTTTAAGCTTCTTGTTGTTAGGTACACAGATATTTAGAACTGGTAAATCCTGTTGGTTCTTTACATTATGTAATATTCCTGGTAATTTTCCTTGCTCTGATGTCTTCTTTGCCTGATATTAATATAGCCACTCCAAATATTGTATTTAGATGGTATAGCTTATTCCATCCCTTACTTTTAACCTGCCTATAGTATTAACCTTAAAGTGTGTTTCTTATAGACAGAAAAATATTATTTTAAAAAATATTACTGAATCTGACAATTGCTGTTTTTCAACTGTTGTCTTTAGACCATTTATATTTAATATAAATATTAATGTTTAGATTTAAGACTACAATTTTATTATTTTCTGTTTGTCCTTCTGTTTTCATTCATGTGTTTCCTCTTTCCTACCTTCTTCCAGATATTTATTTTTTAGTATTTCATCTTAATATATTGTTTTTTTATAACTTTTTTTTTTTTAGTGGTTGCTGTAGGGATTACAATACATTTGCTGAACTTTTCATTATTTTCTTAGTACTATGACTCTTTCGAAGCAAGTTTTATTGTAGTAAGAATGCTTAATATAAGATCTACATTCCTAATAGATTTTTGAGTGTACAACATACTACTGTTAACTATAGGCACAATGTTGTACAGTAAATCTCTACAACTTACTCATCCTGCATAACTGAAATTTTATAATTGTTGGTTAACAACTCCCTGTTTCTCCTCCCTCCCCAACCCTGGAAACCACAGAGAATCACTATTTTAACAATTCAAATAAAATATAAAACCTTATCATCATATAGATCCTTTTACCCTCCCCTTCACATTGTAGCTATCTCATAAATTATATTAACATACATTGAAAACCCCATCTGATAGTGTTTTTCATTTCAACCGTCACACATATGCTAGAAAACTTGAAAAAAAAAAAAAGTGAGAATTGTCTATTATGTTACCCAACAATTTACCATTCCTGTTATTCATGCAAATGAACAGATTGGTGCCACTGAAATCTATCATTACCTATCTCACTCTGGTTCTCAGCTCTACCCAATAACCTTTCTCCACTTCCCTCATCAGTTCCTTTCCATCCTTCACTGCTTTTCTCAACCTTCCCATCCTATTTGTCCCCTTAACCTGAGCAAATGACCCTGCCTCCTAATTCACTGATCAGGGACATCAGCCAAGAATTCCTCAAATTCTTCCCATCACACTTAAACTGACCCATACCCACACTTATCCATTTCCCTAGGCTGGATTACAGGGTTGACTGAACAAGTAGCTGCCTGAGTACCAGCCTATAAGAAGTACTAGAACATCACTGGCATAAACTGATAACAGGGGACCATTTAAATCTACTTCATAACCAGGCAAATGCACACTAGTCTCTAAACCACCAAAGTTGACAGAATTTGATCAAAAAATTTAAAATACTTCCTGTCAGCACTAACCTATCTCCAAATATTTTTGCAAATTATATCTATTTAATAAATCATATAGTGCTACTAAAGGCTACACTACCAATCCTGATCCAGATAACTAACAGGCACTTGAAACTTAGTCAAAATCTGCAGAAAATTTGAAATTAAACCATGCATTACATGGTGCTATTTACCAGGAACAAGCAATTTATTTTTTAACCTAAATTTGAAAACTTTAATATGCCTCACAGGAAACTGTCTGGTTCAGAAAACAGCATAAGAAAACTGACTAAAGAACCAAAATATAGAAAAGTGAGAAGCATGCTGCCAACATAAAAACCAGAAAAAAAAACCTTTAAAATACATTTTGAGCAAGTCTTTCCCACTTTAATAATTTATTCAACAATATTATTAAGCACCAATTATGTGCCAGATACTATTCTGGAGAACAAGACAAATCAGGGTCCTTGCTCTTAAAGACTAACATTCTAGGGGAGGCATACTATTGAAAAAACCAGATGATTGATATGATAGAGAAGACCAGGCTGGAGAGGCTGCTACTAGAGACTGAAATCAAAAGAAGGCCACAGTGAGATGCAAAACACCTAAAGAATAAATAGAAGCCACACAAAAATAGGGCAGTGGGGGAAACAGAACATCTAAGCAGAGGGAATACCAAGTCCCAAAATAGAAATGATCTTGGCCTTTGAAGAATAGAAGACAAGACTTCTCTGTGGCTGAAATAAAATCAGTAAAGGAATGAACTGTAGGCAATGATGGAAGAAAGATAGGGAGAAGTCAGATCAAGTAAGGCTTTAGGGGACTCAAACCTTAATGAGTATGAATAGATAATGCTATCTGGTCATAAGTGACAGGAAAACAGTTTTTTTAAATACAGTTAAAATGTTAAGGTACTTTCTGTGCATCTGGTAAGTCTTTTATTACAAACACAATGATGTATGTACAATTTTTTACTGGAAAGTATCTCCCCACCCTCAATAAAATAAATGTTGAGCAAACATTTGAAAGAGTGTCTCTTTAGATTTGGCTTTCTACTTTCCTACCATCATTATGGATTAGCAATCAGTTCTCCCGAGCTCTGGAGCTCATCATCTTTACCCACCAGAGCCTCTGATAGCTCACATATAAACCGTAGAAGAGAAAAGTGCCTCCTCTGGGCACACAATCCCTGCACAAGGACATAAATTTAGCAGACAAAGCACCAGATTTCAACCAGCCCCTCCTCACCCACTTGGCCCAGCATCCTTATACATAACCATTTAAGATGGCCTTACCAACCACCTCCTTGGAAATTGTATTCCATCAACTAACCCCTCTCTCTTGTGACTTCAACAGCTCCCTCAAAAGCAAAGGACAGATACATCAGAAACTGTTTACAGTCATGCCCTTCTCCTCAAGAAATGCAGAGCATTACTGTATATTTACCATTATGTACTGCCAAAGCCTGACAGAGTGCTAAGGCTTTGAGTGTTTTGTTAACTTAAAATACATAATCAAAGTTACAGTAGTTCAAAAGTTCTTGTCCTCTTATTAGAAACCTGTTACCTTTATTTGGGTAGCTTTAAAATCATGTACACACCTAGTTATTTGTAATCCACACCCTACTTCCTATGGGTGTGAGATATATCACAGTTTGAGAATGAATTTTTTGGATCATCTATAATTCCAACTACCATATATCTGAATCCTGGCATTACAGCTTACTATCCTGCCAAAAATAATGATGCAAAAACTGGCAGAGATGCTGATTTGTCTGTCAAGAAAATCTTTTTAAAATAATATAACATTTAAAAATTTCCTAGTCAGCACTTAAAACTTTCAACTGTTTCTAAGCAGAATATGTTCCTTAACATGGACTATAATTTAGTAACCGCAAATGGCTAATTTTTTATTATACCTTCACAACTGGTAAACTAAAAAAATTATTAAGACTACATGTCTAATAAAATAAAAATTTGCATATGAGATGTATTATTTATGAAATTTTAATTATTTTTAAAGTACTTTGTTTTAATAATGCACAAATTGTGATACTTATACAAATTATTTACTGTCACCTCTGCTCTTTAATAAAACACCCACAGATCATAGGGGCCTACAACAACTTTCAGCAAATTAAACACTGACATTGGTCATGCTTTGAGAATGTCTTGAAGTAACCCCAGAGCAAAAAGAATTTATGCTTCAAAAAATAAGCTTTCAGATAAAAATCACAGCTCATTTGCTCTGAACAAAGTATTTTATCCAGCTCTTCTTCAGCCATTGGTACAACAAAATTGACCTTTGTCATGCATCACTGATTTGGTCATCTCATATTCCACAGATAAGCAGGGAACCCTTAATTACAAAATGATTTTTTTCTTTTAACAGTAATAATATAGTCCAAATTTGGAAAAATTAAATATTACCCAGAATTCCACTAACCTAAAAACAAACAGCTTTCCCTTTTTAAAGTACCCAATCATTTTACACAAAAGACCATTTATATGAAAAACAGGTACCTTAAAAGGAAGTTGGGTTTTTTTCCCCAATACATTGAGCTAGATAGCCAGAAGAGAAGAAGTCACATTCAAATCAAAGTCGGAAAATTGGTTCAGTAGATCTTAGATGGAAAGATACAAATACAGTAAAACTCCAGAATATGAGTGATTTACTTTAACAGTGATTTAACTATATTTTGGAACAAATCATGAGCTGCAATGTTAGGAGTTTTAACAATATTCAACTTTATCTAAAACTTTTCAGATAATTTACAAGTAAAATGATATGTTGTCTTCCTATCATTGCTTTTTGCTTCACAATAATCTTGGTGAAGGGGCAGTGAGCATGCAGTACTGATCAAGTAAGGCTAGCCATGTATTGACTGTTGAAGTTGTGTGATAGATATCTAAGAGTTCACTATATTTCTCGACTTTAGTTTATATCAACAATTTTCCAAAATGAAAAATGAAAAAATTTACCAAAAAAACCCTAAGACTATATAAGCTGAAACAGAAAAAAAAAATCAGGCTTGTCTTTCATGTATGTTAATTCAAGTATCATCACAGCAAACTCACTCTACCAAAAATGGACTGACTATATGTCACTCAGAGAAACTGGGATCTATCCACTATTTATCAGGATCACTGTTTGATGACAACACACTGATGGATTCTTCAAAATACTTGCTGCATGGGGCGCCTGGGTGGCTCAGTCGGTTAAGTGTCTGACTTCGGCTCAGGTCATGATCTCATGGTTTTTGAGTTCAAGCCCCGCATCGGGCTCTGTGCTAACAGCTCAGAGCCTGGAGCCTGCTTCTGATTCTGTGTCTCCCTCTATCTCTGCCCCCCCCCCCCCTCGCTCTCTCTCTCTCTCTCTCTCTCAAAAATAAACATTAAAAAAAATTTTTTTTAAACAAAATACTTGCTGATGTCAGAAAAACCTCTGACAAAACAAAGAGGTTATTCATTAATTCAATTATTCACTCAACAAATATTTTATTAAGCATTTATTCTATGCCAGGTCTATTCTAGGCAATGGAGTTGCATCAATAAATAAAAGAGATAAAAATCGCTATAGAATTTATATTCTAATGGGGAGGAAGTGAGCAGGCAATAAACACAATAAATTATATATTATGTTGGGGGTGATAGATGCTATGGAAAAAATACAGCGATATAAGAGAGCATTCAAGCAGGGGATGTAGCAATTTTAAGAAGGCTGACCAGGATGGTCTCATGGAGAAGATGCCATTTGAGCCAAGGCTTGAAAGAATAAAGAAAGTGAAGCCTGTGGATAACTAGACAATGTTCTAAAATATAGAACAGGCAGAGGTATGCCTGATGTATTAAAACAAAACAAAAAAACAGCTGAATGCCAGAGTGGCTGGAGCATAATAATCAAGAAGAAAAATAGTGGAGGAGGAGTTGGAGAGACAATAGAGGAAAGAGGTATGGTAGGGAGCTTTATAGGCACTATACGTCAAGCTTTATAGGCCACTATAAAAACTGGCTTTATGATGAGTTAAACAGAATGCCAAAGTGAAGGATTCTGAGAAGACGTTACATTACCCCTTTTCTGATGTGCTTTGACTCTGGGGTTCTAGTCCAGCAGTGACCCAAATGGTTGCTCCCTGTTATCACCCATGGTCTGATCATCAACTCCTTGTCAAATGGTGACTATTGTAGAGGGGCTCCAATTCATGTGTACTATTCCTAGAAAAGCTCTTGACCTCTGAGACATCAACAATCCCCCACTTAGAAGGGGATATAGTGTCACCTCCAGAAGATGTTATAAAAATTTGTTCCTGCTTTTGATGAATAGAAATCATATGCATTAACACTGCTTTTTAGATTATGCAAAATGACTAAATAACTGGCTTGGTATCAGATTAACCATGATTGAAGTCAAAACTAAAAGACACCCTGTGGAATGGGAGAAGATATTTGCAAATCTATAAAAATCTTATCAAACTCAACATCCAAAAAACAAATAATCCGGTGAAGAAATGGGCAGAACACATGAATAGACATGTTTCCAAAGAAGACATCCAGATGGCTAACAGATACATGAAAAGATTCTCAACATCATTCATCATCAGGGAAATACAAATCAAAACCACAAGGAGATACCACCTCATACCTGTCAGAATGGCTAAAATTAACAACATAAGAAATAACACATGTTGGCAAGGGCGCGGAAAAAAGGGAATGCTCCTGCACTGTTGGTGGAACACAAACTGGAACAGCCACTATGGAAAACAGTGTGGAGGTTCCTCAAAAGTTAAAAATAGAACTACCCTACCTTACAATCCAGCAATTGCACTACTAGGTATTTACCCAAAGGATACAATAATACAGATTTGAAAGGGTACATAGGCCCAATGCTTACAGCAGCATTATCAACAATAGCCAAACTATGGAGAGAGCCCAAAAGTCCATCGACTGATGAATGGATAAAGAAGATATGGTGTGTGGGTGTGTATGTATGTGTGTATATATACACACATATGGGGCAGGTGTGTGGAGTACATGGGGACGGGATGGGGAGGCGGGGATAGGAGGGGCAGGTAGGGACGGGATGTGGGTGTGTATATATACACACATACATACACACACAATGGAACATAACTCAGCCATCATTTGCAACAACGTAGATAGAGCTAGAGTGTATTATGCTAAATGAAATAAGTTGGTCAGAAAAAGACAAATACCATACAATTTCACTCATACGTGGAATTTAAGAAACAAAACAGATGAACATATGGGAGGGAGTAAAAAAGAAAGGAAAGAAAACCACGACAGACTCGTAACAATAGAAAACAAACTGAGGGTTGCCAGAAGGAGGTGGGTGGGAGATGGGCTAGATGGGTGATGGGTACCAAGGAAGGCACTTGTGATGAGCACTGGGTGTTCTATGTAAATGATGAATCACTGAATTCTACTCCTGAAACCAATACTGCACTGTATGGTAACTAACTAAAATTTAAATTAAAATTTGAGAAACAAAATCTAAATTTAAGTACTTAGTAACAGCTCAATGATCTTGACAAATTAACTTTTCTTAGTCTTAATTCTTACAATTATTGAAAGAATAAAAATACCTGAACTCATCTAAGGATTATATAAATTAAATGAAAAGAATCTACCCCAGTGCCTAGATCAAATGGGCATTTAAGATCCATTACCTTGCAGCCCTTAGAGTACTTTCCGTGTTGTGTTGCATCCTTGAGAACTCAATCCTAGCAGCCCAAGGTTCCAGAAACACCCAAGTGGAGAAAGAAGAGTCACACCAGCTTAAGTGGGAACAATTGACTGTTTACAGTTTAATAATTGAGGCTGCTGTGCACCAGCATTTTAATCAGGTCTCTATGCTCCCAGCTGCCCAGCCTTGAGCCCAGAACCCTTCCTGGGATTAGAGATGCTGCTCCCATAATAAAGTGTGGTCTCCCACCCCCTCCCGGGGAGGCCCCCGGCACCACGCTGTGTCTGTATATTCTACACAAGAGTACTTGCACTTTCTCTTTGTAAGTGACATTTGATATGGAGTAAAACAATATAAACGAAAAAAAGATTTATATTAGCATCACATTAAAGAAGCTAAATATTTTAGTTTGATGCCTTAATTTTGAAGAGAAAGCTTTGAGATTAAGTTTCCCAAAATAGGTGGCTTTCTAGACATAGCATGAACATGGCTGATATAAACACAGGTCTTTCACTAAAATTCTCAAAAAACAGAAAGACCCCAAACCTCAAATTTATCCCTTTAATGGGATTTTCCTATTGGAAGAAGAAAAAAAAATCAAAAATTCTTCTTATTTGGAAGTAAATACTTATACGTATGTATCAATATTGAAAAAAAAATCCTAAAATCATTTGACTATGTTTTAGTTGCCAGCCCTTGGATTTTATAAATATGCAGGAATATTTATAGTAACTAACATTTGCTTCTAGTCCCTCCTTATTTTGTACCTTAGTTAACCTGGGAGAAAATATGAGGCAGATTGCATGACAAATTAATGTTCATGTACTTGCCTATATAAATGATAAATGATACTTTCTTTCATTTTCTTCAAAGACTGTTTTTCCACTTTTGTATGTATCAACTACATATCAGTAGTTTGCCATTCACTTCATAAATTAGCAAATGTAAAACAGAATTCTCCTGGCTCTTTTAAGTGGAGGGACCTTGTTGCTAAGGGAGGGGCAAAGACTACGTTTCCAAGCAATGTTGCACTATAAAAAGGTTCCTCTGTGTAATCGTTAAGTTGTCCACTCTGACTGACCACTTGCCCCCTTTTGTCCAGGGGAGGGTAAGGAACAATGCCTTGGTGGGCAGGAGAGGGTTCTCAGTCATCTGGCCAGTTGAGACACCATCATTCCAAGTTTTTGTCTCCAGTGCTAGACCTAACCAGACAGAGTCAGTCAGGATTCTGGATGGTTCCTTCAACTACCTGGGCATCTTCCTGTTAATCAGTTTGTTTCCTTTGGAATCCTCTGTTGTTTTGCCTTAGAAAGCAACAATGCCCAATTACTTAAACAGCTTACTGCTTCTCTCATCATAAATGTGCTTGCATTTTCTTTCCTAGCTAGAGCATCTCCTCTCAAAACATGTAATACTCCCTGATAATTGCATTTAGGATAACTCAAACCTTGTGCTCCCCTTTGCAGGTCCTAGAGTGGAAACATCATGAATAATATTTGGTAGAAGTCATCCTAAGAGAGACAAGTGGTCTCTTTCCTGAACCCAACAGAAAGTAACTTGGAACCAACAGCCTATAATTGCATTTTCACACTGTGGTTTACCTACATTTGAGCTTGATGAACCTCAAGGACTTTTTTTCATCATATTATTGGTACCATGGATCATTCATTGGTCACTGATGGTCAGAATTTCACAGTAGCCAAGTGGTTTTCTCCATTTAGAAAAGATAGATTTGCTACACTTACATCATTAGTAAACAGTTCTAAGATGGACAGTGATGCTTTAAAAGTACTTTTGTAAATACCTTCTATCTTATCTACAGCTATTCTTTTTTAAGTTTATTTTGAGAGAGAGAAAGGAGGGTGCATGCACGTGCTAGCAGAGAAGGGGCAAGAAGAGAGGGAGAGAGAGAATTCCAAGCAGGCTCTACACTATTAGCACAGAGCCTTATGTAGGGCTTGATCTCATGAACTGAGATCGTGACCTGAGCCAAAATCAAGAGGTGGAAGCTTAACTAGATGAGCCACTCAAGGCACCCCTTATCTGCAGCTATTCTTATTGACAAACATTCCTAATAATTCATTGAAGGGAGTAACAATAATTTTCTCAGATAAATTCACCAGACTGCGGCTTCTGGAAGTCGAGCATAGAGTTGCCATCGTCACTTTTTCCTTCTCATTTTCTTCCACCAAATTTGTATATGACATTGGCAACTAATCCCTTATTTTGATGTCAAGTTCTCCACAAATTTTTCCTCAGAGATAAACAGTGAGATAACATCTTCTTGTACCAAGCTAAGTAAAGTCTGATCAGCAGTATATGGAAAAATAGTTTTTAATTAATTTTTTTTCATCATGTTCAGTCCAGTGAGGAAAGAAACCAATTGCAGTTAACTGAAATCAACAGATTATCCTCTCTCAACTCTCTGGAACTAATGATGTGGAGTTAAACATATCAATGGGTTGTTATATGTTCTGGCTAAAGGAGCTAGGGCCATTTTAGATGCACAAGTAGAGTAGATCCAAATATGCAGTCTACTTTTTAATCCAACCATGTTGCTTCTATTATTGATGAAGATTGAGGTGTTCTCGATACTAGGATAAAGACTGGAGTCTTTATTTCTTCTATCACATTATTTTCTCAGAAACTTTGGTATGATCACCACAGATTTCTTGCCAGCTAGGCAGTTTGAAATTATTAATTCTGCATCCTACAATATTTTTCAACCAAAAACCAGAATCACCCCTTCTCTTCAAGTACAGCTCCTTTGCAAACATCTGCCAATAAATATTTAGACTTCACTCTCACAAGTAACAGTTTCTATATACTCTATTTGTGTTCTTTCTATTCTTTAGTGAATCTCATTCTCTTTGACTTTTTGTCTGACCATCACGTTTGCTTGAGATTTCTCCAAAAATCTAGCTTATTTCTATGTTCAGTTTGGCAATTTTTTAAAAAGACTTTCTTGTTATAAGTAATTTCTACACCCAACATGGGGCTTGACGTACAACCCTGAGATCAAGAGTCACATGCTGTACTGACTGAGCCAGCAAGGCACCCCTTGGTATCTTTTTAGAGATGCATTCATATATTTTACACTGAGATCTGTCTTCTCCAACTTGCATCTAATCTCTTTATGATTTTTTTTTGGATTAACAAAAGGAATTTTTTAACAATCCACCACAGATTTAAGACCAGATTGGTCAACATAGGAAACCTGGTACTAACATATTTCACCTATTTTGGCCATTCAATTTTCCTGCCACTTTTACAATACCAAAGACAATTGTGCAGTAATAATTTTTTGTAAGTTTTTTTTACAACTTTTCCTAAGTTTATTAAATTTCACAATCCAGGACAGAATTGTTCCATAATATTGTGGCGCTCACATGTGACAAGACGTACGCAACTCTAAAAGCTCTTCAGCTGACCAAGGGCTGCCTACATCCCACTATAAATAGAGCATTTTATAGACATTCATGTTTTATCTTCAAAGTGTAGCCCACAGAATCTAATATGCCTAAAGGGTCTATATTTTTAAACAATCTAATTCAGCAATTTCAAAGGACTCCACAATGGAACAGTTTGGGGAAATCTTTCTCTGATAGACTAACAATAACACATTAAAGGCTATGGAAAGTCACACAGTTCAGAGAAGAAAAGGAAACTATTCTGCTTTAACCATAGATTCCTTTCTCCCTCATAAGGGGAAAAAATTACTTTATTTTGACTATAGAAGGTCGTCTTCTTCATGGGTATTCTACTGACATATCAAAAATTGGTTTATCAGAAAACACAGTTTAAAGAATACTGATTCCATCTGGAAATCAAAATCATTTTCTAAAAAAAATTTTTTAACGGTTATTTATTTTTGAGACAGAGAGAGACAGAGCATGAATGGGGGAGGGGCAGAGAGAGAGGGAGACACAGAATCGGAAGCAGGCTCCAGGCTCTGAGCCATCAGCCCAGAGCCCGACGCGGGGCTCGAACTCACGGACCGCGAGATCGTGACCTGAGTTGAAGTTGGATGCTTAACCGACTGAGCCACCCAGGCGCCCCTCAAAATCATTTTCAACATTATTCTCAATGGGGTTGTCTTGCCCTAATGAAAGGGAATTTGTTTTTAATTTTGCAGCAATTTAAAAATTTTTACATATTCTTGGAACTCTGTGGTGGCATTTTGGTTATATAGTTATTGGAATGACTGAGGTGCTGCTGATATTTAGTGGACAAGAAGCAAGTGAGCAAGAAGGAGCAGAGCTACACAGAGCAAAGAATAGTCCCTTGACTTCCAAACTCCCAATAATTTTAAGGGAAAAACTTATCTGTAAATATGTGAGCTTAGAATCTAACTCCATATTTCACATAAACACAATGTGCTCCTGCATTCTACTGATATGTGCTGAAGTTTTCAGGAATTCAAAGTTTGGAACTTTTCAAGAGCAGTTCACCATTTCAGAAAATCACACTACTCAAAGAAAAACCACTCATGATATTTTAAACATCAATAAAGTGTACCTCTATCAGTTTGCATATATAGCAGTCTATGTAACAGTAATTTTGTAACAAGTGCAAGAATCTGACTACTTCCTCGGAATTTCTGGTATGGTCAGGCCTAAGCATTTCTATATTGAAATATCTAATATTTTACTATAAATCAGTTTCTTTTATTTTTATTTTTTTTAACATTTATTTATTTTCAAGAGACAGAGAGAGACACAGTGAGAGGAGGGGAGGTATAGACAGAGAGGGAGACACAGAATCTGAAGCAGGCTCCAGACTCTGAGCTGTCAGAGAGCCCGACGCGGGGCTCAAACCCACCAACAGTGAGATCATGACCTGAGCTGAAGTCGAGGCCTAACCAACTGAACCACCCAGGCACCCCTTTCATTGCTTAATAGGATTTCAAACATTATATGGTCTTTTTAAATGAGATGTATAAATAGGTTGTATTGTTTAAAAATTTCATTTCAGGATAATAAAGTGGATATTACAAAGAATTTTATTTTTTAAAGGATAGTGTTCAGTCTGATGAGATTGAGAACCACTGATCTGTAAGCTTTGGTTCTCTAAATACAAATTTGAATTCAGGGGCTCCTGGGTGGCTCAGTAGGTTGGGCATCCGACTTCTGCTCAAGTCATGATCTCACTGTGTGTGAGTTCAAGCCCAGCATTGGGCTCTCTGCGGACGGCTCAATGCCGGGAGCTTGCTTCAGATTCTGTGTCTCCCTCTATCTCTGCCCCTCCCCCCACTTGCACTCTGTCTCTCTCTTTCTCAAAAATAAAATGAAAACATAAAAAAAAATTTTTTTAATTGAATTCAGACAGTTTATGACCGAAAACATGATTAAATTAAACCACAAGTATGTGTGATTAAGATAAATATCAGAGGAGTGCTGGACTGGCTCAGTCAGTAGAGAGTATAACTCTTGATCTCAGGGTCATGAGTTCAAGCCCCACACAGGGTATACAGGTTACTTAAAAAAATAAAATTAAGTATTTTTTTCTGAGAGTGCACGTGCATGAACAAGGGAGGGGGAGAGGGAGAGAGAGAATCTTACGCAGGCTCTACACCCAGCACAAAGCCTGACACAGGGCTCAACCTCACGACCATGAGATCATGGCCTGAGCAGAAATCAAGAGTTGGACACTTAACTGACTAGGCCACCCAGGCACCCCTGAAACAGTTTTTTTTTAAAGATAAATATTGGTAAATATGGTATACTTAAGATATAATAATTTATCGTTGATAATGCTGCTATAAACATCGGGGTGATGTGTCTCTTCAAATCAGTATTTTTGCATCCTTTGGGTAAATACCTAGTAGTGAAATTGCTGGATCATAGGGTAGTTCTATTTTTCACTTTTTGAGGAACCTCCATACTATTTTCCAGAGTGGCTGCATCAGTGTGCATCCCCACCAACAGTTTATAGGAGCATTATCAACAATAGCCAAATTATGGAAAGAGCTCAAATGTCCATCAAGTTATGAATGAAGTAATGCTCCACACATATAATGGAACATTACTCAGCCATCAAAAAGAATGAAATCTTGCCATTTGCAATGACGTGGATGGAGCTAGAGAGCATTATTCTAAGCGAAGTAAGTCAGAGAAAGACAAATACCATATGATTTCACTAACATGTGCAATTTAAGACACAAAACAGATGAATATAGAGGGGGAAAAAGAGAGGCAAACCAGAAAACAGACTCTTAATTATAGAGAACAACCTGAGGGTTCCTGGAGAGGAGGTGGGCAGGGGGATGGGTTAAATGGGTGAGGGGATTAAAGAAGGCACTTGTTGTGATGAGCACTGGGTGTTATATACAAGAGATGAATGACTAAATTCTACTCCTGAAACTAATATTACACTGTATGCTAACTAACTGGAATTTAATTAAAAACTTGAAACAAACAACAACAAAAAGAGATATAATAATTTATCAGCAAGCTTTTACTATGTGCCCAGCACTTGATTACACTGATACACAAGGAAGTTTAACACAGTTCTGGCTGCCTTCATGGAACTTACAGTGAAGTGAAGGAGACAAAGTAACAGTTGTAACAAAGAACTAAATACCAGTTATCTTCTAAACTTTTGTGAAACAAATGTTCATAATTAAACAATAGTCTTAGGAGCCTGGTGTGGCCAGGTAAGTCTCAAAATAAGATAAATCTTCTTTTGTACATTCCAGAATTAACTGGACAGCTTTATTAAGGTATGTTTACATGACAAAAAGAAAACCTGCCAATTTGCCAAGGAATGGGGGGAAAGGGGCAAAGTTAGATCCTGAGAGGACCAACAGGACAGAGATGCTGGAACTGGAGGATGAAAAGCCTTGAAAAGGCATAGCAGTCTGAACTTAACAGGACAAAAGGAAGCTCCTACAGACTCCCTCAGAGAGTAGTAAAGATTAATTACTTAGGCTAAGACAGATAATAATATATAGGACAGACAGACTTACGGAGAGAAAGATAGATGTAAACGATCTCAGAATGTTGAGAAGGGGACTGTGAAATACAAAGATGAGTCAAGTGCTAGATTAGATGAAGCTGAGATGATCAGTTTGAACAGACAGCCTTAAAAGCCAACATAAAGTTAACAGCTCAATCTCTCATCACCAGAATGAATGAGCTCAGAGAGAAAATGCACATGGAGATGGTTAGAGGAGGAAGATAGGGCCTTGGGCAGCAGTCACTGGCTGGAGGACCAGAAGAACCACAAAGCAGCCAAAGAAGGTATTATTTTACATACAAATGGTAAAACAATGGAAATCTTTACTCTTGCAGGTAAGTGGTAGAAACTAAAAATATAAATTATTTCTTTAAGATTTAAGAAAAGACCACAGAGTCATGACAGTTTACAAATATGACATAAATCCCTAAACCTTTACATTGATATCAAAGATTACATCCTGTAGATAAGTAACATATAAACTTTTCCATGAAGGAGGCTTTTCTGTAAGAAACACATACTACTTACAGAAAAGGGATTCTGTCATATATAGGTAAGTCAAAAAGACCCATAGATGCTATTACAAACTTTCAGCAAATAACATTAAGCAGAAATGAGCTATAAACTCATAATCAATCATCACAAAAAGTTGCATCACCGTAAGGATTACTGTTATTCAATGTAACAGACAAAAAACGTTGCCTAAAGGGCAATCCGGCTTAGAGCACAGATTTAGTTATATGCAACAGTAGATGTTATAGCAGCATGGAGGTCTACAATCCTCTTAAATCATCCCTTATTACCTATGTTCACTTGTAATCTGAAACTACTTACATTAAATTTATCAACCTTATGAACCTACCTCTAGATTGTTTTAGCAGCCAAGTCTCTACGGAAATTAATCAATATGCCATCATGACTAAACATTCCCAAGATTAAATGTTGACTCCAGTTGCAATTTAAGAAAGTCAAAAATTCTATAAATAGGATAACCTACGTCCCAGTTTCCTTAGGACAGTCAATTCACACCTGCTTTCAAGATCATTAGTAGCACCCTCTTTCATTCTTAAAGTATAGGCAGTAAATTACATGGAACCCCTATCAATGAAGCCAATTACCCAGGAAATTCTTATGAATTATATTTTACTTCATATTTATTCCTACTTTATAAAGGCACCTCTAATATTCTATGAACATCCATTAACTTGTAGAGTCCTGCTTATTAGGTCAGGATCTAGCCCTGAGATAGCTAGGGACTGCCTCCTAGTGGTAGGGTGATTCTTGGATGTTCCTGACCCCACCTCTATTTCAACATCTTTTCAAGCCTGGTGATGTTCTCCCATACCTACTTATAAGCTTCACCCCAACTCTTTCCATCCCATACTTTTTTCCTCTTGTCTTAATAAGCTCTTGTGTGTTCTTCATTCAAACCAAGCTAATGAGAAATGTATCCCAAATATGAAAGACCACTTTACACACACATACACACACACACACACACACACACACACACACACACAACAGGCTTTGTTTCCTCTAAAATCAGGAAGAAGACAAGAATGCCATTTTTGCCACTTCTACTCAACACAATCCTAGAAGGTCTTGCCAGAGCAATTATGCAAGAAAAACAAAAGGCATCCATATTGGAAAGGAAGAAGTAAAACTCTCTATCTGCAAATGACATGACCTTCTATGTAGAAAACCCTCAAGAATCCATTCAAAAAAACTGTTAGAGCTAAGAAATAAATTCAGCCAAGTTACAAGATACAAATCAACAGGCAAAAATCAGTTGTACTTCTACCTACTAGCAATGAACAATCTAAAAAAAGAAGAAAACAACACCATTCGTGAAGTATTGAAAAGAATAATCCTCACACCTATTAGAATGGCTACTTTCAAAAAAAGAAAGAAAATAACAAATGTCGGTGAGGTTGTAGGGAAATTTTAACTTTGTGTACTGTTGCTGGGAATGCAAAATGGTGCAGCCCTGATGGCAAAAGTACAGTGGTTCCTCAAAAAATTAAAATAAAATTACCATATGATCTGGCAATTCCACTTCTGTGGAATATACCTGCAAGAACTAAAAGCAGGGTCTCAAACAGACATGTGCTGTTATGGACTGAATGGTGTCCCTCCAAAAGTCCTATGTTGAAGTCATCCCCAGTATACCTCTGAATGTGACTAAATTGAAGACAAAGCATTTAAAAAGGTCCCACGGTGGGTCCTACTCTAATATGACTAATGTCCTTTAAACAAGAGAAAGAGATACCAGGGATGTGCACATACAGACAAAAAGGCTATGTGAGGGAACAGGGAGGAGGTAGCACTCTGCAAACCAAGGAGAGGGGCCTCAGGATAAATCAACACTGGTTATTTCTTGATCTAAGATTACTAGCCTCTGGAACTGTGAGAAAATAAATTATATCAGATACCTAGAGTAGTCGCATTCAGAAGCCAAAAGCAGAAGAGTGGTTGCCATCAGCTGTGGAAAAGGAGAATGTGGAGTTGTTTAATGGGTTTATAGTTTTAGGGGCACCTAGTTGGCTCAGTTGGTAGAGCATGCAACTCTTGACCTTCAGGTCATGAGTTACAACCCCATGTTGGGTATACAGTTTACTTAAAAAAATAAAATGGTTCTTTAAAAAAAAAGGTATAAAGTTTTAGTTTTGCTAGATAAAAAGAAGTTGCGGAGATTGCACAACAACGTAAATGTGCTTAACGCTACTGAACTGTACACTTAAAAATGGTTAAGATGGTTAATTTTATGTTATATGTATTTGCAATAATTAAATTTAAAAAAAATACTTAGAGGGGCACCTGGGTGGCTCAGTCTGTTAAGCGTCAGACTTCAGCTCGGGTCATGAAAGGTTCTTGGGTTTGAGCCCCACATCAGGCTCTGTGCTGACAGCTCAGAGCCTGGAGCCTGCCTCAGATTCTGTGTCTCCCTCTCTCTCTGCCCTTCCTCCTCCCACACTGTCTCTCTCTCTCAAAAATAAATAAACATTATAATTTTTTAAAAAAATACTTAGCAGTTAATTTAACCAAGGAGGAATAAGGCTTGCATGTTGAAAGTTACAAAACATTGCCGAAAACAAGAACACAAGAAACAAGAAGACGTTAATAAATGGAAAGAAATTCATGTTCATGGATTGTAAGACTTAATATTGTTAAGATCATAGTACTTCCCAAATAACATGCAGATTTAGTGCAAAATCCCAATAGTATTTGTGGCAGAAATCAAAAACCCATCCTAAAGTTCTTATGAAATTTCAAGGGACCCAGAATAACCAAAACAATCCTGGAAAAGAACAAAATTGCAAGACTCACATCTACAACTTCAAAACTTACTAAAAACTACAAGTATCAAGAGTGTGGGGGCACCTAGGTGGCTTGGTTGGTTAAGTGACCAACTCTTCATTTCTGCTCAGGTCATGATCTCCCAGTTCATGAGATCGAGCTCCATGTTGGGCTCTGTGCTGAGCATAGAGCCTGCCTGGAATTCTCTCTCTCCCTCTCTCTCTGCCCCTCCCCTGCTCACATATACATGCTTGCTCGC
Source organism: Panthera uncia (assembly GCF_023721935.1). Classification (NCBI taxonomy): domain Eukaryota; kingdom Metazoa; phylum Chordata; class Mammalia; order Carnivora; family Felidae; genus Panthera; species Panthera uncia. The sequence continues at coordinate 78,812,992 of NW_026057578.1, read as the reverse complement.
TCACTCTTTTGAAATAAATAAACATTAAAAGAAAAAATGTGGGGTGCCTGAGTGGCTCAGTAGGTTAAGCGTCCAACTCTTGACCTCAGCTCAGGTCTTGATCTCAGGGTCATGAGTTAAAGCCCCATGTTGGGCTCTGCACTGGGCGTGAAGCCTACTTTTTAAAAAATTATACATATATACAATATTTTTAAAGTATGGTACTGACATAAAGACAAATAGAGCAGTGGAATAGAATAGGGAACCCAGAAATAAACCTTCACATACATGGTCAAATTATTTTCAACAAGGGTGTCAAGAACATAAAACAGGGCAAGTCCAGTCTTTTTTTTTTTTTTTAGTTTATTTATATTTTGAGAGAGAGAAAACATGTGCAGGTACACATGCATGAGCAGGGGAGGGGCAGAGAGAAAGGAAGAGGGAGAATCCCAAGCAGGTTCCACACTGCCAACACAGAGCCCAAATGGGGGCTTGAACTCATGAACCATGAGATCATGATATGAGCCAGGATTAAGAGTTGAATTCTCAAGCTACTGAGCCACCCAGGCATCCCAGGTACAGTCTTTTCAGTAAATAATGTTGGGAAAACTGGGTATCTACATGTAAAAGATGAAGTTAGGCACTTAACTTACCCCTTAACTCAAAATGGATCAAAGAACTAAATTTAAGACATAAAACCACTCTAGAAAAAAAAGAGGGAGAAAGTTTCATGACACTGGATCTGGCAAAGATTTCTTAGATAGGACACCAAAAGTACAGGCAACAGAAGTAAAATTAAATAAATTAGAATACATCAAAATTTATAATTTTGTTTCCCAAAGGACACGATCAACAAAGTGACAGGCAACCCATGAAATGGGAAAAAGTATTTGCAAATCATCTATTTATAAGGGCTTACTATCTAGAATATATCAAGAACTCCTCTAACTCCAAAAAAAAAAAAAATCATTAAAAAATGGGCAAAGGACTTGAATAGACATTTCTCAAGAGAAGATACACAAATGGCTAATAAGCACATGAATAGGTGTCCAAGATTACTAATCATTAGGAAAATACAAATCAGAACCACAATGAGGTACCACTTCACACACATTAGGATGGTCATTGTGGGGGCGCCTGGGTGGCTCATTCGGTTAAGCGTCTGACTTCAGCTCAGGTCATGATCTTGTGTTTCATGAGTTCAAGCCCTGCATCAGGCTCTGTGCTGATAGCTCAGAACCTGGAGCCTGCTTCAGATTCTGTGTCTCCCCCTCTCTCTGCTCCTCCCTGGCTTGTGCCCTCTGTCTCTCAAAAAATTAATAAATATTAAAAAAAAAATGTTTTAAAGGACGGTCATTATATTTAAAAAAAAAAAAAAAAGGAAAATAAGTGTCAGCAAGGTTATGTAGAAATTGGAACCCCTGTGCATTGCTGGTAGGAATGTAAAATGGTATAACCACTATAAAAAATAGTATGGTGGTTCCTCAAAAAATTACAAATCACATGATCCAGCAATTCCACTTGTGTGTATATACCCAAAAGAATTGAAAGCAGGGTCTTAAACAGATATTTGTATACTGTATTCACACAGCATTATTCACAATAGCCGAAAGGTGAAAACAATCCAGGTGTCCACCAACAAATAAACAAAAAATGGTATACACATACTATGGAATATTCATCTCTAAAAAGGAAGGAAATTTTGGCACATGCTACACTAGATGAACCTTAAAGACATTATGCTAAGTGAAATAAGCCAGATACAAAAGGACAAATAATGTATGCTTCCCTTTACATGAGATACCTAAAATAGGCAAATTCATAGGGACAGAAGGTAGATCAAAGGTTATCAGACTGAGGGGAGGAGAAAACGGAAGTTACTGCTTAATGTGACAGAGTTTCAATCTGGAATAATGACAGAATTTTGGAAATAGACTGTAGTAATGATTGCACACCACTGTGGACGTAATTAATGCCATTAATTAACTGTACACCACTGTGGACCTAACTGAATTCTACACTTAAAAATGGTTACACTGGCAAATTTATGGTACAGATATCTCACCACAATAAAAAAAATACAAGCTTGAAATTGGACTTAATTGGGTTAGTATAATGAAATCCAAATGATCTGAATTTATTTATACATTCAGTCATTCACTGACATTTTATATAGCACATATTATGTGCCAGGCACTTGGCTAGATTCTAGGGATAAAGTGATAAACAGACACTTATGATAATGTGTTAATAACATTAATAGCTAACATTTTTGGGGTACTCTTACATGCTCCCAACAAACTAACTGCTATTATTATCCTTGTCTTACTGATGAACAAACTGAAGCTTAGAAAGAATAGCTTGCAAAATACCACACTGCTGGACTCCATACATTCAACCATTATCCTGCCAGGAAGAGTATTTTCTATAATGAGAGGACATAAGCAAGGCAATTAAGTTAGTCACCCAGGGTTTTAGGTATGTTTAAGTAGAGACTTGAAAGTTGAGTAGGAATTTGGCAAGGGAGGTCGTGTTAAAAATGTTTCTAACAGCACAAGTAAAAAGACTAGAAGAAAATGCAGAGTTCATTCTGGAAATTTCAAGCAGCTTAGAGAAGGTGGAGCTTAAAGTGTCAAAGGTAAATTGCCAAAGATGAAACTGGAGTAGGACCCAAAACAGAGAAGTTTTGTTTTGGTTTTATCTATTGTGAAATAAATCACTATAAAAGTTAGTGGTTTAAAACAACAATCATTTTGTTATCTCTCATTACTCCAAGAATTGACTGGGCTCAGTTGGGCAGTTCTCTAGCTTATTTGAGATCACCTGGGGCTGAAACCATCTAGTTTTCCAGGTATAGAACATGTATAATGGCTCTCCCATAGGTCTGGCATCTTGGAAGGAACATCCAGAAGTCTGGATTCAGCTGGGATGCTGGGATGTCTAGGCATTTCTCTCCATATAGTCCTCCTGCAGTAGCTGGACTTACAAGGAACTTCGGGTATGTAAGTTGAAGTTATCAGGCATTTTTAAGGCTAAAGCCTGGAACTGGCATAATGTCATCTCTGCCATGCTCCGTTACTTAAAATGAGTAACAAAGATCAGCTCAGATTCAGTATGAGAGGGGACTAAACAAGGGTCTGAATCCCAGGAGATGTGGTTCACTGGGGGGTCAACTTTGGAAATCAGCTACCACAGATTTTATGGATAGGTGCAAGATTGAAGAGAGTAACATCAATTAGAATGTCATTAAAACAAACTAGCTGAAAGATTGTAATGGAATTTTGTATTTATATTTGGGTATAGACAAATAGAATTAAGAGCAATTAAGTGATGAAATGGACCAAGCTAGATGAGTAACTGACAGTGAGTGTTGAGGAGGGACCATGGTGGTTAGAATGCAGATGACTGGTTTCCTTGTTAAGCTCCTGGGTTGACTGAGTTGTTATTCACTGATATAAAGAATAGAGTAAAAAGAATAGATTTGATAGTAGAGGTACTATGGTATGTCCAGAAAGAAACTGGATCTAGAGATTAGGGCTGAAGATGCAAATTTAGAACTCAAAACGTGAGTAGATGAATTACTCAAAGTGAGTTTGTTAAGTAAGAAGACAGACCAGAGTGGAGTCTTGAGGAACAACAACATTTAATATAACAGAAAACAGGGAGTCACAAAGAAGTCTAAGAAGAAGGGTCATCAGAATAAAAATCAGAATAGATGAGTATCACAAAAAAAAAGAAAAAAATCATTTCATAAAAGAGAAAATAACTATAAGTATCAAATGCTATAGAGAGATTAACTATGATTAAGACTGAAAATTGTGCCTGTGAATCACAAACAAGTAAGTTACTAGTGACTGGGAAAAGCAGTCATAGGGGTGGAAGCTTTGCTACAGTGAATTAAAAAGTGAACACAAGGGGAAAACGTAGAAACAACAAATAGACCAATTTTTTAAGCTTAACTGTTAAAAAGAAGAAGACCTAGTAGTAGATACAGGACAAGTGATCAAGATAGGTTTTTTAAGATTTCATTTTTAAGTAATTTCTACACCCAACTTGAGGCTCGAACTTACAACTCCAAGATCAAGAGTCACATGATCTACTGACCGAGCCAGCCAGATGCCCCAAGAGAGGGTTTTTTTTTAAATTTTTTTTTTTAACGGTTATTTATTTTTGAGACAGAGAGAGACAGAGCATGAACGGGGGAGGGGCAGAGAGAGAGGGAGACACAGAATCGGAAGCAGGCTCCAGGCTCTGAGCCATCAGCCCAGAGCCCGACGCCGGGCTTGAACTCACGGACCGCGAGATCATGACCTGAGCTGAAGTCGGACGCTTAACCGACTGAGCCACCCAGGCGCCCCTAGAGAGGGTTTTTTAAGATGGTAAAGTCAGAGCATGTTTAAGTACTGTTGAGATGAAGCTAATAGAGAAGGAGAAAAAAACTGAAGATGCCAAAAGAAAGGCCTCTGAGGAAGCAGAAGGGGATAAGATACAGAACACAGACAGAGATTATCCTCAGACTAAAGAGAGCTACCATGCCTAGCAGTGGACAGGAGTTAAAGAATGGCTGTGAGTGCAGGTTAAACCATAGGTGTGGCACATACACACATATATGTATACGTACATAGAGTATCCATTCACATGGTCCCTAACTTACAATTTTTTGACTTCACAATGGTCCAAAAGTGATACACACTCAGTATAAACCATATTTTGAATTTTGAATTTTGATCTTTTCCCAGGCTCACAAGCACAATACTCTCTCATGATACTGGGCAGCGGCAGCCAGCTCCAGTTCCCAGTCAGCCATGTGACCACAAAAGTCAACAACCAATATCCCTACAACCCTTCTGTACCCATACAATCATTCTGGTTTTCACTTTCAGTATAGTATTCAATAAAATACAGGAGATGGCTTTGAGTCAACATGGAGGAAAAGTAGGGATACCATAATTTCCCTCACCCCTCAAACACAGCAGTATTGAGGTCATAACTCTTGGAATTCCAGGAATCCAGGCTACAGTCTGACAGAAACATCACCAGGGGTGTTTGAAGACAGCTTGGAGGGACAGAGGTGCATGTTTGCCAACTGGGAGAGATAAGATGGGTGGCCTAGGTAGACTTAGAAGAGAAAGAGAAGCTGTGGAAGTATGAAATTGTATTTGGATAAGAGAAAGCTCTCTCTGGACCATGGTCCAGAAAATGAAGAATACGAAGAGATCCAGTTTCTACTTTGCAAACAGCCTTAGGAGTGAAGATCAGAGATTTCAGGGTTGCACAACTACTCTGGACCAGAGCCACTGCCAGCGCACCTGTGCCCCTGCTGGTACACGCGCCTGGTGGGGAGGAGAGCCAACCCCAGACTTGGTAATGCTCTGGGAGGTGTGGGGGGCGCACTGGGAGCAAGCCATCCCCTCCACTGAGTACTGTGAGAAGAGGGTTTACTCACTCTCCAAGAACAAAAGACCCTGCAGGTGTCAGCCAGAGGCCCTTTGTTGGCTGGGCAGAGTGGCTCTATTCCAGGTGGTATGGAGCATTCTTTAAGGCAGTGGCTTTAAGGCAGTGGGTTTTGAATCCCAGTCGAGCACAGGGGAGGCACAGGAGACTATGCAGCAGGGCAAACCCGCCTGCCCAGCTGCTCTGGGAGGGCTGCCTGAACAGCGTGGTTTGGGACACCCATCCAAAGAGGAGAAAGATTGGGGTGTCACCATTTTCCTCCCTATCACTAACATGGTGGGGCTTCAGAGAACAGGACAGTGGCCCCCAGTTGAAGCAGGACCCCTTACAAACCCACCCCTCTGTGCTTAGTAACTGCTTATCCTACTGGAGTGAGAATGACACTCACCAAAACCAGTCAGCCCCTTCTCCAGAGCAGCAAGGCCACCGTTTCCAAGGCACCAACAGACAACTGTCCTATGGTTTTGTATGTTAGTCCAGGTTTGTTGTTATTTTTGTTTTCTTTTTTCATTCTTTTTTTTTCTTTCTTTGTCTTCTCTTTTCCCTGCCTTACCTTTCTACTCTATTTTTTCTCCCCCCCTTGGAATCAGCCATATACTTTCTGATTTAGTTTTTGGTCAATTCTCATTATATATTTTTCTTTCCCTTTTTTGGGGTGGGGGGGTTACTCTGTTCTGGTTGTTTGTTTAATCAAGCATTTTTACTCTATTCTTTTTACACCTTTTCTGTATCTCCTTCTTATTTATCTTTCCCTCTCTCTCTCTCTGGACTAAGCCCTCTTGTTTCTTTGATTCTCTGCCTGGTCTTTCTATCCACCCCTATCATTCCTCTCTTAGTTTGGGATAAGGTTTCTTTCCTCTCCCTCTTTCTCCTCTTTTCCAGGGTTACTTCAACAAACAAATCAAAGCATACCTGGTGGGCAATCCAATCCACCACTACAAGTAGTTAGATAAAGCATCCAAGATGTAACAACAGAATGCACGTAACACACTCCAAAAACATTTCCTGAAGTTCCAGGCCCTGGACAGTGTATGACCCCTTTATAATACAGTAGTACTCGCAGGTGCAGGACACATAACAAGCTATTAAAACACGTAAAGGACAGAAAACTTGCCAAAATAACAAAACAAAGAATTCTGACCAAAAGAAATTCCAGGAAGAAATAATAGCCAGAGAATTGCATAAAACAGATATAAACAATACATCTAATCAAGAATTTAGAGTAATAGTCATAAGACTAATAGCTCAGCTTGAAAAAAGATACAAGACAGTAGAGAATCTATTGCTGCAGAGATCAAGGAACTAAGAAGTTCATTGTAGTCACAATGAATTAAGAAATGCTATAAATGAAATGCAAAATAAACTAGATTCAGAGACAGCAAGGATGGAAGAAGCAGAGGAGAGAATAGGTGAAATAGAAGATACAATTATGGAAAATATTTGATGTGCTGAATAGGAAATATATGCAGCCAAGAATCCTGTATCCAGCAAGGCTGTCATTAAAATAGAAGGAGAAATAAAGGCTTTCCCAGACAAAAACTAAAGGAGTTCATGACCACTAAACCAGCCCTGCAGGAAATCCTAAGGGAGACTCTGTGAGTGGAAAGCAGCAAAGACTACAAAGGACCAGAGACATCACCACAAGAACAAAACCTACAGATAACACAAGGACACTAAATCCATATCTTTCAATAATCACACTGAATGTAAATGGACTAAATGCCCCAAAAAGACAGAGCATATCAGAATGGATAAAAAAACCAAGATCCATCTATATGCTGCCTACAGGAGACTCATTTTAGACTTGAAGACACCTGAAGGTTGAAAGTGACGGGATGGGGCGCCTGGGTGGCTCAGTTGGTTGAGCGTCCGACTCCCGCTCAGGTCATGATGTCACGGTCCGTGAGTTCGAGCCCAGCGTCAGGCTCTGCGCTGACAGCTCAGAGCCTGGAGCCTACTTCGGATTCTGTGTCTCCCTCTCTCTCTGACCCTCCCCCGTTCATGCTCTGTCTCTCAAAAATAAATAAATGCAAAAAAATTTTTTTAATAAATAAATAAATAAACAAACATTAAAAAAAAATTAAAAAGAAAGTGATGGGATGGAGAACTATCTATCATGTTACAGGATGTCAAAAGAAAGCCAGAGTAGCCATACTTATACCAGACAACCTAGATTTTAAAACAAAGACTGTAACAAGAGATGAAGAAGGACATTATATCATAATTAAAGGATCTATCCATCAAGAAGAGCTAACAATCATAAATGGTTATGACCCCAATGTGAAAGCACCCAGATATATGAATCAATTAATCACAAACATAAATAAATGTATATATAACAATACCATGATTGTAGGGGACTTTAATACATTACAGGAGGTATTCAGAGGCTTTCTATTAGATGATTTTGGCCAACTGTAGGCTAATGTAAGTGTTCTGCACATTTCAGGTAGCCCAGGCTAAGTTATGATGTTCAGTAAGTTCGGTGTATTCAATGCATTTTAACTCATGGTAATTTTCAACTCACAATGGGTTTATTAGGACATAACTCCAAGGAAGAGCTATAGTTCATAGTCAAGGGCATTCTCTTCTGACACCTTCTACAGCATTTTCTCAGTGAAGTAGGATGTGGGGTCATCTGCTGAGAACATGGATAGGAGATATGAGAAGAATGAAAGGTTTTAAATAGCCACTATCAAGACTGGAGTATTGGAAAACAGAAACATTGCTAGAAAGCCCGAGAACCAAAGACCAGATTGGTAATCAAGACTCTGTACTATTAACAGTTGACTCAAATCTATGGTTTTCTCTTAAAGCTATCAGTAATTGGGTACATAAAATTATATGGATTCAGGGAAGGAGTTGTGCTGAAGAACCATGGTAGATGGATAACAAGAAGATTACAAATTTTACCAAGATATCTATTGATACTTTTAGACTATTCTTTTTTATTCAATAAACAGACTCACACCATTAACTTGGTAGTTTGCCAAAAGGATATACTGCAGTACTCTAGGTACTACTGAGAGGTACTGCACAGTATGGATGTGGTCCCCATTTGTTTATTTATTATTTTTAAAGGGTCTTTTTATGTTAGGTATTTATTTTGAGAGACAGTGAGCAAGCGAGCATGAGCAGGGGAGGAGGAGAGAGAGGGGGAGAGAATCCCAAGCAGGCACTGCACTTTAAGCGCAGAGCCTGACGCAGGGCTTGATACCACAACTATGAGATCATGACCTGAGCCCAAATCAAGAGTTAAATGTTTAACTGACTGAGCTGCCCACGTGCCCCCAAAAGGCTTTCTTCTTAAAGGGTCCTGTGAGGGGTGCCTGCGTGGCTCAATCGGTTAAGAATCTGATTCTTGGTTTCAGCCCGGGTCACAATCTCATGGTTTCGTGGGTTTGAGCCCAGCATCAGGCTCCATACTGACAGTGCTGAGCCTGCTTGGAATTCCCTCCCCATCTCTCTCTGCTCCTCCCCCACTCATGCTGTCTCTCTCAAAATAAATAAACTTTAAAAAAAAATTTTTAAAGGGCCCCATAAGATACAGAGCAGGGAACTATATCCACCACTCAAGGATCAATACTTCTATTCACAGCTGTATAAAAGAAAAATAAGAGCCACATATACAATTTAAAATTGTCTATTACCAGGGTGCCTTGGTAGCTCAGTTGGTTGGGTATCTGACCTTTGATTTTGGCTTATGTCATGACCTCACTGTTTGTGAGTTCACGCTCTGCATCAGGCTCTGGGCAGACAGTGTGAAGCCTGCTTGGGATTCTCTCTCTCCCTTGCTCTCTGCCCCACCCCTGCTCACTTGCTCTCATTCTCTCTCTCAGAATAAACGTTTAAAATGATATCTAGTATCTACATCAGAAAAGTAAAGAAATAGGTGAAATATTTTTAATATATTTTAACATAATATGTATAAAATATTTCAATAAGCAACTAATATAAACTTACTAAGGAGACATTTTACTTTTTTTATACTAAGTCTTTGAGATGCAGAGTGAATTTTATACTCAACATTGCATTTTCATTCAGACTAGCAATATTTCAGAAGCTCAAAAGCCACAAGTAACTAAAGGTCACAGTACTGGACAGTGTTGCTCTAGGTATCATGATTGTATAATATATACATATTTTAAAGTTATTATGTCCTTGTTGAATTAACAAAGCCACTGCAATTCTTCCTTATACTCATTAATAATATCATTCATAATATACGCTTACATAACATAGTTCATCTACAAATGCTTAGCTATTCTGAGACTCTATGAGTCTAGAAAATGTTTTGCAATCAGATCATCCGAGATAGAGCTTTGGTTCCCTACCAAGTTCATGCTGGTCTCTTGTCTGGAAACCATCAGTATCTACACAGCCACAGGCTGATATTCACTACCTCAGCTAGTCAGGTGTGCAGGTGGAACAGACTGAGGGGGCCAGCTTTCTTTGCTAAGACAGTTACCACTCATCCATCTACCTATGGCCCAGCTTCCAAAAGTCTATTGACATCTTCTGTCATGTTCTCTTTGTCCTTATGGACTTTATGCCTTTCTTTATTCCCTGACTTTAATTTTACTATGTTAAGAGAGAGTGAAAATAAAACATGTATTCAATTGACCATGTTTATCTAGAAATTGCTCTTATGATTAGGGGCTGGCTGGTTTATTTCAAAATCTATACATTCATGAGAAGATAACTTATCTACAGATACAAACTTTTTCAAGCTTTAAAGATTTACTCCAATCAGAAATCCAGATATAAACAATATATAATATTTTAATAAAAAAATCAATTTGCTCTTAAAATTTCTTAAGAACATTTTGTATTTAGAATATTCCTATGCATACAATGAATCAGTTATATTAACATGAAAAGTTAATAATGTTCTTGAACACTAACTCTGCTCCCTCTAGATGAACTGTAAAAAACTGTCTCACCCTAATTCAATTGTGTTGTATGTTTGCTGTGTGAGCTTTAAGTAAATATTTGGACTCTAGCCTCCAGAGGTTTTAGTTTTTATGGGAATCTGAAGAATTGGCACATGAAACAACTGTTAACCTGTCTGTCACTGTTCTGATTAAACCTAAGGGGAACCTGGATTTACCAGCACCTTCCAGAGTAAAAGTTACCAAGTGCTGTGAAAACAGAATTCATGATATTATAAAACTTGTAATAGGATAGACTATGCTCATTAATGTGTTCCCTGAAAGACACAAATTTCTTCAGCAGTACTGTGAATGTCTTAGTTTTTTAAAACTAATTTAACTTTGTATTCTGTTTGACATGTAAGTCACCCTTTTAAAAATGAGAACTCTGTCAATTTTATTTGTCCTTTTAAGATTATTTTTTCCCTTCAGTTCACATTAGACCAGAGCAGTGTGGTTCTAATCTTTTCAGCTAGAACCCACTCACAGAAAACAGCCCATTGTACTCTTTCAACAACATTTTTAAACATACATTTCTATTTTCTTTTTTAAAGTTAACACAATTCTTCAAGTACTTTTTTTTCTTCAAGTATTTACTGACTACTATCTTGTAGCAGGCATTGCTAGATTCTAAGAAAAATAAGATTAACAAAACATATTCTCTGTCTTCAAAAACTTCATAGTCTAGCATGAGAGATCAATAAATATAAAGCATTATGATACGTACTGCAATAAAGGTATGACCAAAGTACTATGGGAAGCCCAGAGGAAAGAAGGATTAATTCTTTCTGGAAATGATGGTGGAAGGAACTGGATTTTCCCAGTGAGAAGAGGTAAAAGGAATAGTGTTCCAAGCAGAAGGAACAACATGAAAAAGGGCACAAGGACACAGCTCCTTTGGGAAACAGTAAGAAGCCTGGTGTGGCTAAAACATGAGATTCCTACAGAGTAATAGTAGGAGCTATGAGAAGGAATTTAAATTTTTTGTTATAATGAAGGCAATGAAAAAGCATAAAACCAGGAAAGAGATGGGATTTGTGTCTTAGAAAACTCTATGGCTGTGTAAGTGAATGACTAGAGAAGGGGAACAGAAGGCAGGCAGGAAAACCAATTAAAAGGTTATTGTACCAGACTAGGTGGAACTCTCCACAGTAATTCTGGAACTGGAAAGAAGGGAATGAATGGATTTGACATGCCTTTTAGAGGTAGAATCACTTGGACAGGATGGCTATTTGGATGGAGAAGGTAAAGAAAGAAGAGTCAAAGATTCCACCATGTACTTTGGCTTACACGATGATTTAATGTAAACAGAAAACAACAAAGTTTAAAAAAGTAAGCTCTACACTGAGATATCAGCAAGTATTTGCAAGACATTCAAGTGAAGAGATCCAGGAGGCAGTTGGAAATAAGGGTCTCAGCTAAAAAATATAGTCAATACCAAGAATATGGATTTTTGGAATTATCAACATAAAGATGACATTTGCAGTCATATAAGCAGATAAAGTTTCAAGAAAAGGAAATGCTGCCAAATTCTGCACACTACAAAAAAAAAGTCATATGATTAATATGTAAGGCAAAACTTGAAACAAATCTTTTAAAAGAAAATATGGGGAAATATTTTCATGATCATGAAGTGAGAACAAATTTCCTAAATAAGACACACAAAAAGCACCAATCATAAAAGATCAACAAATTCAGCTACTTTAAAACACCCTAAGAAAGACTGAAAGGACAATGCACAAAGTGAGAAATTATCTCCAACACATATAGCTGACAAAGGACTAGTTTGCAGAATATGTAAAGAGCTCTTGCGAATCAGAAAAAAAGGTAGACAATCTAATAGAAAAAAAGGAAAATAGAATAGGCACTTCACCAAAAAAGATACCCGAATAAACATAAGGGGCTCAATTTCACCACTAGTCAAGAAAACACAAATCAAAACCACAATGAGGTATTACATATCCAATATATTGACAAAATTTTTAAAAGTCTAAAAATAAGAAGCTTTGGCAAAGATATGGATCAACTGGAATTCTCATACACTATTTGGGAATATAAATTAATGCAACCAATTTGGAACCTGTGCCAATATCTAGTCAAGTAGAAAATATGCATTCCCTATGGCTCAGAAATTTCACTCCTAGGATATACTCTAGAGATTTGCATCTTTATGTGCATCAGGATACACATATATGAATGTTCAGAGCAGCACCACTGTGATTATCCCAAACTGGAAACATGACAAATGCCTTTCAACAGAACAGATCAATTAATTGTGGTATATTCACACATTGGAATACTATACAGCATACAAACAGAAGCTACTGATACACACAATAACATGAATCAATCTTGTAATTTTAAGTGGAATAAAATTACAAAAATGACACAATATAATTCTATTCATAAATAATACAACATAATAAAATTCAAATAGGCTAAACAAATCCATATTGTTTAGGAATGCATACACAGTGATTGAGAAATGCAAGAAAACAGTTACTATAAATAATAAGATAGTTGTTACTTCATAGGAGACCAAAATGATTGTAATGGGCAAGGGATATTCTCAAGGAATTCTGCAGTCCCAATGTTCTATTCTTTGACCTCACTGGTGGTGATTACATGACGTTAAGTTGATAACCATTTGATTAAATGTACATATAAATTTTATGGACTTTTAAATATGCAACTTAAAAAAATTTAATGAACTAAATTTTGAAATGGTCCTACATTTAACAAGAGATGTAATAATAAGAAGAGAAGTAACCAGAAAGGTCTTGATCCTAAGGACGATTAAAGGAGATTAAGAAAACATGCTATTGAATTCATTCAGAAGTAACTCTGAATACCACAAAAAAAAAAAAAAAAAAGACAATTCTGTATCTGAGATGAATTACATTTAAATCTGTTTCAAGGCTGATGACTGGATTTCATTCTTTCATTTGAGACCTACCTTGTGTCTGGCACCGTGCCAAGGACTTGCAGTACAGGAAAACTTAGTCCTACCTCTTAGACTTTCCTCAGCACTAGGACCCCCATTGACTTCTAATCTTTCTTGGGATAAAAGATTTAGCTATTTTATTGATTGGAATACAATGAGGCAGGGAGAATTTCAGTTCCAAATGTAGAAATAAAAAGGCATGCAGGAATTAACAGGTGCTAATCTGAGTATATGATACAGTTTATGCCTCAAGTGAGGAAATATAGGGAGAATATGGATGCTAGATGTTTTCTCTTTCAAACATTAAGGAACATGAACAAACAACCTTTATTTTTCACATCAGGCAAGAGAAGGACTGAGATCAATAGCAGGAATACAAGGGTGAGGTCAGGGTTTTTAAAAACTGAAACAATAAAGATACAATTTAAACAAGACTTCTGCTTTTTGCTTTTCAGGAAAGAAAACCTGTATCTATGAAGTGATGTGATCTCTTTAACTCAATTTTTTAACCCATTTTAAAATTTCAGACTTGGCTCTGAAAAAATAAAATTTACCCTTAAAAAGGCAGTATTTGCTACCAGTGAGATTTAAAAAATTAAGCTACAAACTTCAAAACTCGAAAAGAGAAGTTCCTAAGTTAGTATAATTAGAATATAAGATCCCAAATATCTGTTTACAAATTATTAAGGCTCATACACAGAGCCATTAATCTAATTTCAACTCTTTGTCTGGTTTACACAGTTTTCTCTGGGTTAGAACTCCTATAATGTAGCAAAGCAATATTCTAAGGAGCAAAAAGGATTCAATCAAGAGCAAACAACACATAAACATGAACCAACCAGTAAGGAATTTTAAAATTACTTAGAAATGAGCAATTAGTAGGGAATTAAAATTGATACGAAACTGAAAGGGTAGATAGACCTGGTATCAGACTAGTACTCTCACTTAATGCTCTATTAAAATCTTAATGAACTCTCATAAAGATTGAAGTGATGCTCAGAAACATAAAGGTAATAATGTCCCAGGAAATAATTTTCAGTTACCAAAGCTCAAATTTTATAACTCGAATTTAGATAAAGCATGTTTTGTTGATAACCTGGTAATTGGATTGTCAAGTGATACGGTTGGGGGTCTTTTAATTAATGTTTGCTAATATGCTGAAAATTTGAGGTAGCTTTTACAGCAAAAGACATGGGATCTGAAGACGGAGTACCAGGCCTGCCACCTACCATCTATGTAATGTTGAGTAAATAACCAAACCACTCTGAGTCTCACACCAACCAACCTTGCAAGACTTGAGAGCAGATAAAGAAAATACATGCAAATGATACTGTAGGAACTCCAGAAGTATGGAGTCAGTTTCCTTAACATACTACAAAAACTACTTTCAGCAAACTAACACATATTTTTATCCATGTTTTATTATGGAAAAAAATTTAAACTACAAAAGTCTAGTAAAATGAAGTTACATGTATTCTCATTAGCTTCAACAATTATCCATTCATGGCTAACCTGGTTTTGTCTATATTCCACTCATTCCTTCTCTTCCTCTATTATATTTTGAAGCAAGTCCCAGATATCATATCATTAACATCCCAAGAGCTAAAATCCAGTGGCTTCTTCTCAGTGGATGTACAGGTATATGAAGTCCAACAGAGAGGTCTGAGCTAGTAATGTGAATTTGAGTGTCACCAATAACGAAATCAAGAGTTGAAGCCATAGCTCTGCATAAAGGTCAAATATCCATGCTTAGGAAACAAGATGACAGACTTTTCCTTGATGCTCCTTTGATAAAAATATCTACAGAAAGCATAATTCTTCCATCAAAAAAGAAACTACAGATTTTCAAAGGCCTATAAAACTTCTACATCCTACGACTGTAATTGTTTTTCTGCCTTAAAAAGGTGCCCCTATATTAGTACTCACTATTCTAAAGGATTTAACAAAAATCCCTAAAACACAGACATAATTTATGTAACAAATTTACACACTGGTATTGTAATCAACCCCAAATCTACTTTTCAAACTATTTAAAAACATGTTCCTCCATGTAAATTTTCTGTTCTGCTTGAAGTTTACATATGTTTTACACTTTCTTTTCTATGTATACTTCACAATAAAAATTTTTAAGTAAACTTTAAAAAGAAAATTTGATTCCTACATTTAAATAGCTATGACAGACGATGGTATATCTCATAAGCGTTCAGAGCTTTGAACATACATGAGAATATTTGCATACTAAAAATATTTTATAAGCTCTTTAGACACCAAGTTGTTGAATCAGAGGCCATTTATTCCTACATTTTCATTAATTTAATGAAAACTATCAAAATTAGTTATTATTTATATTCCACTTCAATCCTGAAAAAAATGTGACTCGAGCTCCTTATATCCTAATTTTACAATCCACGTTAAAAGAATTTCTAAAATTTTCTAAAACAGTTTCATAAGCTGTCCAATAAAGATTAACCTTTGAAATATAAAGTATTTATGACCTTTGGAATGAAATGGAACTTTGTGTCTTTGATTATATTAGCCACCAAGTAAATTGTTCAAAGGGGATAGGAGGCGTAAAATTTTTAGAAACACAATAGATTGTCAATGGTTAAATTATGATGGGTCACCACTGATTAAATAGAGCTAAGTCCTATTTGATTAGAAAGAACTCCAAAATATTTTAAAGCATATCCTTATCTTTGAACTAATAGTCCTAGAAACCTGAATGTACAATTTCATAAATAGAGAGATATACATTTTAGTTGTGAACACACGTACACATCTGTGCTTTATTTTTTCCTAAGAAATAATCAGATATATTAAAAGCAGTTTCACTTCGTCTATATTATGTAACTGCCATTTCACCTAAGTTACTGAAGGATTTTTGGAAAATATTTTTAATTTTCACAGGCTTTTGAAAGACTGCACCCAAAGTATTTTAAATGAAATCCAACTCATTTTTAAAGCATGATTAAACAATTAGGTCAAAATGGCATGTCCCCCTCCCTCACAAAACAATCCAATTCTTTTTTCAGATATCAGTAAATATCAACAAGATAATTAAGGCATAATTGCTTTTTCAGGAATGGTTTACTAAACACAGCTAAATGCAAAGCCTCTCCTTTTCAAAAAAAAAAAAAACATATTCCAGACACCCACACATTTAATTAAACAGGTTCTTTCTTAAAGACAATAGAGATGTTTTCTTGTTGTATTCACCTTTTAGTTGCTTTCTACTTTAATATTATATTGTTGAATATAACTATTCTTTAGTTAAATCTAATCAGTTTTTTTTTCATTCTTATTTTAGACATTAAAATGTATGGGGGAAGGGAAAAGAAGTGTGGAAAATATAGAATAACTTGAGAATTTGATAGGTTTTCAATTAAGGAATTTCATAAAGATATCTTGTTGCTGTTCTTAAATTAATTCTGCATCAGAAGCCAAGTGATTTTTTCGGTCTTGAATAGTAATGACACAGATTTTCTCTACCAATAATGTATATATTAACTACATTTAATATATCGGATACAATTTTATTTCTGTATTTCTAAAGAAAATCTGAGAGCCTGTTAAGGCTTAATTAATAACATCAGTAACAATTCTGCCAGAGTAAGTAGTGGTTTTATCATTTATCTTCACAATCGAAAGAAATCTGTTTATTTGTGAAACTGCTATTTTGAACACATACATGAGAAAACTAGTAATTTTCTTTTGACACAAGAAATGAAACCACTGCTTTTTTAGCCCAATAATGTAGCACACATGAATTTGCTGACATACAGTGTCTTTTTACCTGCTTTCCCGCTCACGTAAATACTCCATAGCTTTAACGATTTTTTTTCCCCTCAAAAACACTGTTTTCACAATCTAGGGAAACGTCTCCATATACTCTCAGTAGCTACTGCAGACTGAAAAGTTCTACAACAAACGAGGTTACTTCACTGAATCTTTTCAGAGCTTCAGGAAATGAATGCGGTGCTCCCACGATAGTTTTATGTTTTAAAATTCCTTAAAAATCACCAATAGGAGTTATCCTTTACGCCTCACGGCACCTCACACGTGTTTACTTCAGGGTGGACTTTTCTGCCCCTGGAGTTTGAGCAGAAAACACAAACTAGGAGTAAAAAACACGAAGATTTCGTTGGGTGCTCAACGAAAGAAAACTGTTGAGTAAGCAACTGTCTTCGCGTTGCTAAATCTCCTTAAGTTGCCTCACTTGTGTCACGAACACCCAACCCAAACAGAACAAACCTCTCCCCTCCCGAGAAGGGCGAGCTGAATGAGAGCGGTTCTGCCCATTAACAGGTGGCCGGGCCGGGAGGGGCCTTCCGCGCTCCCGCTGCTGCCGCCGCCGCCGCCGCCGCCGCCGCCCGGGGACGCCCTCCCCTCACCCGGCCTGGCCACCTCGGGCCGCCCCCGCCGCGGCCACGCACCCACCCCTCTCCCCGCTAGCTCCCGCGCCCTGGTGGCCTGCGGTGCCCCAGTGCCTTCGGGCTCCTGGTTTCCACCCAGCGCCACGGGCCCTCGGCACAGACGGGGAGGCCCTGGGAGAAGCACGTGCCTCTTTTCGAAGCCTCCTTTCCCCGGGGCGGGAACTCCCGCCGGGTCTCCGCGCGCCCGGCCACCGGGGCCCGTCTGCTGAAGTACGCAGGCGCCGAACCTTCTAGACGCCGCCGAGTGGCCGGGCCACGGGGACGGGTCTGACCTACCCACCAGCAACTTGGCCCAAGTGTGAAGTTCTGGAGCTCCCCAGGCCAAGCGGGGCCAACTAACAAATGCGACCGAACGGAGGCCCAAGGGTTTGAGTACCTTGCTCCGGAGGCCACACAGTTGTCTGAGCAGGCGCAAAGCCGGGTCTCCTGGTGTCATTCCCCCGAACAGCCAAGAGGACCGCTGCCCCCTCCCCCAGAACCCGCCTCGGAACTGCGGGTGGGGGCAGCGTAGCACCCCATTCATTCTAGCGCCACTGGCAGCTGCTGCGTGAACCGGGGCGGGACGGGCAGGGTGGGCTGAGGGGAGCGCCCGGGAAGCCCTCCAACCCGGGTGCCCAGGCCCGTGCAGCGCGGGCTGGAAGCCTCTTTGCTCCGGCCATCGCCCCGGCCTCTCCAGCACGTGCGGGCCCCGCACCCGAGGGGCCACGGCACACCCGGCGGGTCGGCCTTGGCTCCGCCTTTAACTGGAGGCGCTGCCCAAGGCGGAGCCCGCGCGGGCGCGGCCCGGCCCTGCGCTCGGGGTCTTCCTCCGGGGGCGGCGCCGGCGGGCCGCGGCTGCGCCCTCCCGCGGGCCTCTGCTGAGTCGGGGATAATGGGTTTGTTGAGTGGGGAGGCGCAGTGCGCCCGAGCCGGGCCTGCGGAGTCCAGAGGGAGGACGCGGCCGAAGAGGCTTTTCTGTAACCGGAGCTCGCGGCCCTAAGACCTTGCTCCGCGCGGGACTCTGAGGGAGGGCTCGTTCTCCAAACCCAGCCTCGCGTTGTGTTCTCAGGTCTTACACGGAATAAACAGAATAGGGTGTGTTGGTCACTTCGCAGGAAACTTTTCGTTGTTTCCTTATTTCCTTCCCGTCCGTGGGCAAGTTGAGCAGCTTCTGGGCCTTACACCCAGTAGGTTTCGGGCCGAACAGAATCTGGACAGCTCCGGGTCCCTGGGTTTTCTGGACGGATCATCCCACCCCATCCCCACCTCTTTCCTGGTCTTCTCTCAGGACAAGATGGAACCGTCCTTTCCGACCCCCTGCTGCAAGTGGGGAGTCTTCTTCCCCTGCCAAAGTGAAACGCGTCCTTGTCGGCTTTCCTAGATCTTAACGTTTGCGTTGGAAAGAAACTTCACAATACGCAAAAGATAACTTGGCTACTTATGGCAAGGGCCTGGGGGTTTAGAGGGACATCTTAGCACATGGAAGGAATGACTCGGATCCCCTAGCCGCCGTGAAGCCACGCGGGACAGCTCAGCAGAAAGGAAGGTTGTCTGCTGCCAACATGCAGGACACGGATCGGTTTTTTGTCGTTTTGTTTTCTTTTCCTTTTGGCTCAGCTCTGAAAGCATTACAGAGCTATCCTTTCCCGCCTCCCGACCCTCTTTCCCTCCCCCTCTTCTGTCTGGTGCAGGCAATTAGGGTGAAGAAATCAGTGCCAGGTTCCTGCCTCTGAAGAGAAAGGAATTGCTTCGGGAATTGAGTCCTGACACCTGTCTCTGTCCAGGATGGCGAGAGGGGATGCGGGGTCAAAACGCCCGCGGGAAGGGGCCGACCTGACTGGGAGGGGAGAACACTCCCTAAGAGAACATCTCTGGAGACTCCTTTTGCCACGTCCTCCCTCCCTATCATTTGGCCTTCTGCTTCCCACAGGTCGTTAACACGCGAGGGTATTAACACGGGACTTTTTTCCCTCCTTTTAGGCTCCCCGAGACCAGGACCTGGGGGCTGGAATCAGAAGAGCAACACTGACAAGCCGTTCATTAATTTGCATTTATTTTCGGGAAATAATGTAGATAAAAGGGGAGGAGGGGGACTGCCTTACATTTCAACAAGTAATTTGTGATCTTCACATCGGACAAATCAAATTTACAAATTACTTTCCCACCTACTGGACGAAAAGGCCAAAGCCAAAATTGATACACAGGCGCGGGCTCTCCGCAGATTTCGGAGAGTGAAGGTGCACTAAAAACTCACTAGACGAAACAGGGTTGTTTAAAAAGAGAGAAGCCGACAGAGGAATTGGAACTAGGGTTTGGGGCCTGGGTTGACTTGTTTGTTTTTCCATAATGCCGTATTTTTGTTTGTTTTTTGTTTTGTTTTGTTTTGTTTTGTGATTGGTCTCTACACCGGAACTGCGACTCTGTGCTTCGACCGGGTGAAGGGCTCAGCCCTGCGTCCCCGCCCAGCCTAGCCCCCTCCCCTGTACCCTGACTTGGTCGTTTCCTTCACACTCTCGGACCCTCTCTATACTCCGCGCCCAGCTTCCTGGAACCAAAAGGTTCTCTTTAATAAATACACAGAGGGAGAAGGTGTGAGAGAGCAGGACAGTTTTGCAACAACTGAAAAAATAAAAGCGCCATCGTTTAAGGAAGAGAGGAAGGGGGACAGAGGGAAAATATTTTTTGCTTTTGTTTTATATATATGTATGTATATATATGTATATATATGCTGTATATATCTTAAAGTTCTATTTCCTGGGCGCTAAGATGAGATATGCTCAGTTCAACCAACAGCAACTAAAAAGTTTAAATGGTCCCTGGAACGGACCCGACTATGTACAGCATTCCCGCCGAGGCGGAAGCTTGAGCCAGTTCTACGCAGGGCGGGGCTGTGCGCGAGAGACTAGGGACGCGCTCCTCCCTCCAGCCGTGCCCCAGCGCATCCCGCTGGGGAGGAGAAAACGCCGGAAAGCTCTGGCCTGCAGCCGGGGAGCGGGACCGAGGGCTGCTGAAGGGGCGGTAGTCTGCAAGCGAGAAACACTTAGTGGTTGTTTTGATTTGGGGTAGAGTGTGGGTGCACTCCAGTGGGCAGACACATGCCAGTTAGTGATTCCAGTGTCCAGAAAGAATAAATAAAAGTGTACGGTTCAAACAGAGTCAGAGCAAGAGCCTCCGAAGGCTGCAAGTGCATAATAACTGCCCAGAAACACCAGAGGAGAGTGACTTAGGAGTT
This sequence comes from Panthera uncia, assembly GCF_023721935.1. Classification (NCBI taxonomy): domain Eukaryota; kingdom Metazoa; phylum Chordata; class Mammalia; order Carnivora; family Felidae; genus Panthera; species Panthera uncia. The sequence goes on along the minus strand of NW_026057578.1, from coordinate 78,792,040 downwards.
CGTTAGGGGATGAGGAAGAGAGCACACAGCTCTCCCCATATAGAACTTGTGGGCCAAGCCAAAGCACCTGTCCCCTCCTCCAAGGGGTGGGCGGGTCTGCACATCCCCCAAACAAAGTGGCAGAAAGATGAGGGCGGCAGTGCAGGCAAAGGGCATCTTTCAGGGGCATGAAAATTCAGGTCTGCAGAAGCCGAGGCAAAGGCGGGCGGTGCAGCAGCAGCAACAGGACGGGGACCACGGAGGGCGCAGGTAGTTGCGTTTCATCTCCTCTTCCTCCCACTCCTGGGCTCACAAGACCTGGAACCGCCATGAGGCTTGGTCCTTATAGTCCAGACAGTCGGGCGAATTGAAGTTGAGTTTCCAAGCCGAGGAAGCAGCGGCGGCGCCAGGCTCCTTGTAATCCAAGCAGTCGCCAGAGTTGAAGGCGAGCCCTGAACCGCCGTAGCCCTGGTGGTGGTGGTGATGATGGTGGTGATGATGGCCTGAGGACTGGCTCAACGGATGGTGCGCGTGCGGATGGTGGTGATGGTGGCCGGCCATGGAGGAGGGTGCCATAGGGCTGAGCTGGTGCGGGTGGTGGTGCGAGTGCATGGGCGCTAGATAGGAGCTGCAGTCCACGCCGCCAAAGTAGGAAGACGAGGGCGCGGGGTAGCCCTGCCCGTAGCTGCCGCCCTGGCCGTAGGACATGGGATAAGAGGCTGCAGCCGAGGCGGCGCCTGCAGCAACCGAGCGCTGCATGCACGACGCGTTGCTAGGCGCGGCCAAGGGCTCGGGCACTGACACCGACGCGGGCGCTGAGCCCGGCGAGATGGAGGCCGGACTCCAGATGGATGAGGCAGCCGGCGTACTCAACGACGACGGGACTGCCACCGCCGGGTTCCCGCCCAGGCCTGCCGCCGCTGCCGCCGCTGGGTTGGCGGAGGCGCTGGATCCTGAGCTGGAGGACGAGGCGGAGCTGGACACAGCGGGAGGCGTGAACTGGCCGCTGCTTTCCGAGCCCGAGCTCTCCCGCACCGGGGACGACTTCTTCTTGGCTGGGCGGCTCTTGGTCCCGCTCCCGCTCTGCTGCTGCTGGCGGCATTTGGCACGGCGGTTCTTGAACCAGACCTGCAGCGGGCCGAGTCAGGGAGAGGGTGTCAGGGGGGCGAGTAGAGCCTGCTACTCCCCGGCCCCTGTACCCACCGCCCGGCTTAGGATCTCTTATCCCTCTCCAACGGCGGCCTCCACCCCTCCTCATCTCCCACCGGGCCAGCCCCTGCCCCAGCGTTTCCAGCTCCTCAGCCCTCCCCCAACCTTCAGATCAAAGATCCTCCTCTGGCAAAGTAGGGACGTGCACCTCCCCACCCCCAGCGCCACTCTGCCCTAGGGCGGAACATTCGCGTCTGTCCAGCCAGAAGTTCAGCCATGTTTAAACTCTGCTGTTGGCTGCTTCCCAACAGCCTCATGTATGTTTGGAGGCCCTGTCTTCTATGAACAGAGCTGAGGAAACTGCGGAGAGGCACGAAGGAGAGCGCAGGACAGTCACCAAGTCTGAGGTGGGAGGCAGTCGTCCCCTGGAGGCCCAGCGTTGGGCAAAGCGAGAATTTGAGCGGATGCAGGAGCAAGGCGGGGAGGCTGAACAGAGGCAGTACTCGGGGGACTAGGGAAGGAAGCCTGAGCAGAATTTCGTTGGGCTTCTTGGTTCCAAGTGGGGAACCAAATGGGACAAAGTTCTCACTTCTCTTGGAGGGCCCTGGTACATGGCACAACATTCTTGGTTCTTTCTCGAGCCTCGAGGGAAAGCAGGCAAGATAAAAGGCCCTTGAGGAGAGTTCTGAGTTATAATCCAAACAGTATTTTCACCGCAAAAACAGAAACAGCAAAGCCGGTAGCCGGGTTTTGTGTTCGGCATCCTCTCTGGGCAAAGGAAACATCTAATCAAACCTGCGCCACCCAGGGAGCGCACTCCGACAGGGCACCAGGCTCTGGCCAAGCTCCACTCTTCCATTTCCAGGATCCCCGGGATGCAAGGCAAGTGCGAAGGCACAATTCAAGACCCCAAAGAAAACTGCCAAATCCTGGAATGGCCGAAGAAGCAGGGGCAAGTGTCGGGCCCTCTGGGCACTTTACGTTAGGAAACCTTGCTTATCTTCCCAAAATCATAAAAAGGATTTTCAATACCGAAGGCGCCCTGGGACCAAGGGCCGAATCCAGTGCTCTAAGCTAGTGCCTTTGACTTTGCCCCTCTTCCAGGCCCGGGCTGAGCGCTAGGGGGAGTCTGACAGGAATTGCCCAGTCTGTAAGCCCGCCCCACACCAGACCACCCTTCCCAGGCCCTCTCCAACTAGTCCCAGAGCCCCTACCCTGACCCAGGAGCCCTGGGCGCGCACACCTGAACTCTGGACTCCGGCAGGTTGATCTTGAGCGCCACCTCCTCGCGCATGAAGATGTCAGGGTAGCGAGTCTTGGCGAAGAGCGCCTCGAGCACGTCCAGCTGTGAGCGTGTAAAGGTAGTGCGTTCCCGCCGCTGCTTCCGCGGGGTGGCTGAGGGGACACGCGGGGGCGCCTCGGGTCAGCGGTGGCCACGCGGACCCACGCTAGAGGACGCAGATAGGCCCCAGGCAGGCCCTGTGCGAGGCCGTTGCAAAAGAGAGCAGAGCTCCAAGCGAAAGAAAAACTCCCCCGGGAGGCGAGCCTGAGAGGCCACAGGTGGGAGAAAGTACATGTGTGCGACTGAGAACCAGTGGGTCTTCAAGACTTTAGAGTTGCCCCCTTCCCTACTTCTCAGAGGTTAGGAACGGAAAAGAAGTTATATAATCTCCCCGTTTTCACCCCCTTGCCCCCAACACACCCCCTGGCTGGAGGATGGTGAAGGGGTGCTCAGAAACACCACCCGGAAAACACTTTCCGAAAGAATACATGGGGGTGAAGGAGTGGGAGCTAGGAAACAAAACCAAACAAAAAGCCAGGATTCTGCTCAGGCTCTCCACATCCGCAGTGCAAAAGTTGGTGCAAACGACCCATGTAGAGGACAATTTATTTAATTAGGGAGAAAGAACCCCTCTTCCTCATCTCTGCCAGTCATTTCTCATGAGAAAATCTTGGCTCTTCCTGTTAGGGCCTAGAGAGTGTCCAGAATCCTCACTCAATATTGGCGGGGGGGGGGGGGGGGGGAAAAAAAAAACAAAGTAACACACACACACGCGCACACACACACACACACACACACACACACCAAAAAAAAAAAAAAAAAAAAAGGCCTCCCATGGGAAACTGCCCGAGGTAAATGCTCCCTGTGCTGCTGGTGGGACCACAACAGGAAACAGGTTGTCTGTGTGGCCAGGCTGGGAAAGCACACATTACACTACTTCACTGCCCAGGCCCAGTTCACCCAGCGGTGACTGCCCTGTGAGCCTGCAGCCTGTGGTGCATTGTAGGCATACTAGCCAACCGGCTCCCTGGGCCTGCTCAGCGACAAAAATGTGTGCTCAAACTCAGAGTCTGGGGATCCCCAAGATTTGCAGGGGCTGGGGGCGGGTACCGGTGCTCACCGGGGTAGCCCACGGAAGGATGCAGGAGGTCCATGGCTGGCCCGGCCAGGCCCAGCCCGTTCATGCCGTATGGGGGTTGTTTGAGGTAAGACATCATGCTAACAGCTGGGTGGAGGCGCCCCGACGGATCCAGGGGGCCGGGGCCTGGCGCAGTGCGGGGCTCCCACTGCGCAGTCCTTCAAGCTCTTTGGCGCCTGGGGGCCCGGCCTATGGAGACAGGAGACACATGTAAACAGTGATTGGGAGCCATCTCGGCTTCCTTGTCTTGTCTGAAGCAAGGAGCCACGGAATGGGGAGGCTACGGAACTTCAGGAGGCGGTCAACTCGGCTCTATAAGGCCTTAGTCTAAAAACCACAGCTTCTTTGAAAAAAGTAAGCTTTTCAGGATCATCATCTACTCTTTTCGCACTTGGAAGGGCAAAAGACACTCCTAGGACGTCACTAAGAGTGAGGAGAGGTTAAAAGCAGGGCTAAGCTGGAAAGGTCGGAGCCTGAAAGGCGGAGTGTACAAGGTCCCAAGTCTAGGCAAAATTCTGGTCTGGTAGGAGCAGGCCTCAATACTGCAAAAGCAAACGTTTACTCCGCGCCAGTGAGACAGGCTGCCCAGGGCATAAGGGGTTGTTTCCTTTTGTTTCAAACGTTTTTGAAAGCGGGACCAAAAGGTAGAGGCTCCAGAGAGCCAAGGTGAGGCACTTCGGGGAGTTGGCAGTGCCTGGGCCTCTCTGAGATGCATTACCCACTTAGAGGAATACATTCCTTCAAAGGTCTCTGCCACTGGGTCCTGGCCCCAGAGCCCACAGCCACCCCTCTAGTTAACCTCTCTGTGCCCAGACTTTGAAAGATTGCTCACCGGGAATCCCACCACACCTTAACCGCAGTTACAGGCCCAGGGCCCGCAGAGGCGGCCAGAAGACGCAGAAGGGGCCACTGTAGAGGTGGCGGCTCTAAGACGCGGCGGGAGGTCAGGGGCGCCTGGCCACCGCCGCAGGCCCTTCTTCGCGAATGCGAGCGGGTCCTTCTTTCTGCCCGGTCCCGGCTGCGGACAATGTCGTCCCGGCGGAGGCTGAAAGGTGACCCGCCGAGCTCCCCAAAAGGTCTCACGGATTTGGGAGGCCTCAGTGCAGCGTTCTCGTGTACTCCCTGCCTATCCTACTAGATGAACCCGCGGCCCCATAACCCGATTGAGACAAGTAGGCCTCGGCGGCAGAGCTCGCGCTGACCCGCACTGGAAAGTCGAAGCCTCCCTTCCCCGGTTGCCTCCAACCAGAGGCGCTATTCTCAGAGGGTAGGAAATAGAGCTGGGGGAGTGGGACCGGGGCCCCCCGGGGTACCTGTCGCTTCACCCCGCGTCGCGGGAATCCAAAGCAGGCCTGGGCCCCGGGCTAGGAGTTCAGGGAGAGCAGTAAGAGCTAAAGAAGCCACCCACTCCTATCCATCAGGACCCACGGTCTGGGCTGGGGGAACACAGTTTGCAGGGAAGGGTAAGAGAGGGAAACAGCCAGGGCTCCAGGGCCCAAAGAGAATGGGACGTCAAAACGCGGCGTCTCTGCTAGGCTGCAGCGTGAGTTTTCAAAGACTTTCTTCAAACTTAGCACTTGGTTACTTCGGAGGAGGCGGGGGAGGGGGCGCGGGGCCAACGCAGAGATCTCGGGTCGTCCGCACACCAAGAGGGGAGCGAGGCCGCTCCCCAGCCCCGCCCACCTGCCGGGGACCCAGGAAGCGGGGGCCCGTTTGAGGAAGGGGAGGTAAGAACAACCGACGAGCTCCCGGAGTCTAGGGCGGCCCCACGGCTTTCTCCTTACCTGCCCTCAGCTGCCGGGGCCGCTCACCATCTACCTCGCGCCCTCACACAGACCCGCGCGGGGCAGCCAACCTGCAAAACAGAGCGGCACAGGAATTACTCGCCGGGCCGAGCGGCTGGTCTAGGATCCCTGGATTTCTTTCTTTCCCAACTTCCCTCCTTCCTTCTCTTTCTTTCCAGTGGCTTTGTGCGTGTCCCTCCAGGTTTCACTTTATTGCACAGACACTTTGTTGGCAAAGCCCTACGCGTTCCCGAGACACTACCTCGCCCGGGACCGCGCCGAGGGGCCGCAAGGGGTAGGGTGGGGGTGAAAGGGGCAGAGTTGGGAGGTGGCTCGCGGTTGCAGTTGCACTCCCGGTACAACGTGGAGGCGGTGGGGGCTGGGGAAGTCCTGCAGAGGCACTTTGCAAACTAAATAAATCGAGCGATTTACCTTGTCGGAGTGGCTTGTCTTGCCGGGTTGTTTAGGTGATTGGAAATGTAGCCTGATGAAGATTGATCACCTTTCTACTGCCCTCCCCGGGTATGTGAACGCGAGGTGAGTGCGTAACGGGGCTATGCTGCCAATCCCCGGCCCCGCGCGGGCTGAGTGACAGGGAGCCGGGCAATGGCAGCACGAGCCGGGGGTTACCTCCGTGCGCCCCCGCCCTCCTCCGCCCCCTGCACCCCGCCCTCACCGCCCGCCCGCCCCGCCCCGGTGGCGCGCTAACTCCAGGGCTTGGCTGGCAAACGCCGCGCAGAGCGAGGCGAAGACAGCGAACGCTGCGCCAGAGCCCCGTCCACAGAGAGGGACGCCGGTCCTGAGGCCGCCCCGGGGTCCCCGCCCTTCCCTCGCCCTTTCGGCGCCCGGCAGGGAGTGGCAGAGAGGAGGCGAGGTGCTGGAGAACCGGTTCCCTCTCTCTCTCCCGCGCGCCACCCGGCTCGGCGGCCCGGCTGTGGGCTCGAGGATTCCGGAGCCGCGGGCTGGAGTGGAGGGGGCCCCCGGCCCCTCTCGCGGCGCCGCGGGCCCCAGCATCTTGTTTCGCCGCGCCGCCACCTGCAGACCGACGCCGCGGGCGGCTCGTGCTGGCACAGGCTACTTTGCCGAGCGCAGGAGCAGCTCTAGGTGCGCAGATCCCGCCTCAGCGCCTCGGGATTCCCGCGCCCGGAACGGCACCCGCAGGGGAGGCTCCGCCACTTACCTACTCCTCGGTGTCTCCTGGGGTTCACAGTCCCCACGAAGGGTGTTTGCAAATCTTAGACGCTTCTTCTGAAATGTTGGAAGCCAGCGTCTGCTACCCCTTACACACACACTGCTTCTGAATCGAAAGATTCTGATAGGAAGGAAACTTTCTCTTTCATACTCATTCTCTGTCTTCTTCCCGATCTCCTTCTACCAGGGACAGTCTGGTGGAAAACGTGGCCACAGACCCCTGCCCTCAATTTCTTTCTCACATACCGCTGAAGGAACCTTCTGGGGTTTCCCCGGATTGTTCGTACTGGCGAAGCCCGTTTCCCGGCCGAACAAACTTCTCAAACCCGTGTGCCTGTGTGGACTTTTCAAAGCGCCCAAAATATGTTTTCGCCCCAACCCTGAGCAAGGCAATTCGTGTAAGTGGCACCTCCTTCTGAATATTAGGCGCCACTTTACTCCCTTTCGAGGAATTCCTACTCCTTTTCCTAATCCCCCCTCCCCTCCATCCCAACAGGCGGAGTGAAAAGTTTGAACAGGAGTAAGTGTAAGGGCGAGTCAAGGAGCCGCCAGGCGCGTCGCGGTGGGGAGCGCCAGCGCTGCCGGGGCCGCGAGGTCGGGCACCGAGAGCGGACTGGGCTCTGGGTGAGGAGGAGGAGGAGGAGAAGGAGGAGGAGGAGGAGGAGGAGGAGGAGGAGGAGGAGAAGGAAGGGGGAGCCCGCTGAGTGAAAAGGGGCCGCGGCCGCCGCTCATCAAAGTGCTTCCCCCTCCCCCAAGCGACACTTTCCTTTGGAGTCCGAATAAAATACGGTAACAGAATATGATGGAGGGCACACTGTTTCCTTAACTGCTTCTCAAAGGACCCGGGAGATCTTCTTAGGACCTTTAATAAGGCTTTGGTCGGTTCTTTTGTTGATCTCTCAAAATCAACTCCTTCTAATTGAAGTTGGAGCTGAAAGCGAGCTAATGTTCAAAGAAAGTGGCCGCCAGACCAACGAAATTACATTTTTTTTTTTTTTTGGACGATGAGGGAACATCTAATCAAAGGGGCAAAGGAGGAGGGGTGGGAGTGGAGGAGTATGAAGGAGAAAAGGAGGTTTTACAAGATCCTTCTCTGGTTCACAAAAGTCAGCGACACGGGCGCTTCTCTCCAGAACAAAGACACCGCAGCCCATTCACAAAAGGGAAAGAAGGAGAGAGAGAGAGAGAGAGAGAGAGAGAACAATAAAAGAACGAGAGAAAAGGAAAAAACATGAGAAAGAAAAAGCTTTAACGGGAAAGAAACTGCTCAGAGCGCAGCGCTGACCCGGGCGGGGACACAACTTAGGCTCTCGCAGGCCCCCGCGGGTAGTAGCCCGCGAGGCCCGCGGCTCAGAGCCCCTGCGATGGTGCAAAGGCTTAAAGAAAGAAATGAAATACACCCGCGCCTTCAGTTCTGGGGAAAGGCGCGGGCACGAGGGCACTAGTTTGTGAGGGAAGGCTATGCGGGAGTCCTGGAGTGCGCGGCGAAAGCGTCTGCGTCCTCAGCCCGGCGCTGCCCTAGCCCAGGCCTGCGCGCTCTGTGCCTGGGTATAGCCGTCCGGTGCCGGGGTGCATGTCCGTGTCCCAGCCCCGCAACCTCTCGCACTCCTGCCTCCTCCGCGCCCTGTTTCGCCTGCAGCTGCAGCGCGGGGCCGAGGTCCGGCGCGGAGAGGTGGGGCTGCTGTGCGCGCTGGAATGTGCTCAGGCAGTCCCCAGGGCCCGCCACGCGGGAGTCCAGCGCTCTCGCTTCCAGATGCTGCCACGGTCTCGGGGAAGTTGGGAGGTATCAAGTAGCACAGTCCCCCCACCCCCCTAATGAGAGTATTTATCTAATCCCAAATTGCAGGCGAATTTTCTTAATGCTCAACCCATAAAACCCCGGGATTAAGAAAAGAAAGAGAGGGAGAGGGAGGAGTGCTGAGAGGGAGACAGACTGAGATGAAAGTTTCTGGTACGCGGCGTGGAGGACTGAGGCGGCCGTCGCTAGGCAAATGTCCAGGTGGGAGACGCTGGGCCAGAAGCCGCGACCGTTCCAGCAATGGCCGCAGGGCGGGGAGGGGAAGAGGGGGGCATCCCGGAGGGAGAGCACGTCCACCCAGCTCGAGGCCCCCGGGCCGTGGAGGGGGAGTGCGAGTTGGGCCCTGGGACCCGGATCCAGCACCCAGGTGACCTCGAGGCCGGGCCAGACTCTGGGGGACACTTGGGACAGTGGGAGGGGTTTTGGCTCCGGGGTCGTGGGATCCCGGCCAGGGGCGGAAGTTCTGCATCGGCCTGCGGGCTGTGCCCCAGCCAGCCTGCTGCCAATGCTCCTCCTCCCCAGCGACCCCCGGGCCCATAGCTTCTTTTCCCGCAGCGCGGGCTTTCTGGTTCCGGGCCTCTCGGCACGCTGGGCTTGCGCCTGCGCTCGGCGGGCAACCTCTGGGCACAACGCGACGAAATCGGGACGCGGCGCCTTCGCCCCGGGCCTGACCCCACTAGTCCCAGGGGTCCGCGCTCCGCCGCCGCTGCGGGGCGTGCGGGCGCCACACAGCAGCCCAAATGGAAACCCCGCGAGGCTCGGGACTGGGGCAGGAGGGACAGCAAATGTGGGGCTGGGGAAGGTTTGTCGCTTGACAGGTCGGAAGCGGCGTGGGGGAGCCGCCTCTCCGCGAGTCTCCTCGGGAGGGAAGCTTCCCCGAATCTAGCGTAAATGGGACGGTGATGCTGGCCGCCCAAGCCCCAGGCTGCTTGGGGCTGGCGATTTCATCTGCCTGCTTCCCAGGGGTTAGAGTAGGGTTCTGAGAGCTTCCCCCAGAGAGCGGCAGCTAGCTCCGCTCTCTTACTTGAATAAAGAGGACAAAAACTCAAGTTCATTTAGTTCTGATAACTTTCCAGTAACTTCAATCCTTGTCAGGAAGAAATTCTACCGTAGGAAGTTTTATCATTTTGAAAGACTGGCCAGTTGAAGGTGGCTGTCTACTTTTCGAACGCGATTTGTGTGTGTGTGTGTGTGTGTGTGTGTGTGTGTGTGAAGATTTGTGTGTATATTTACATATATGTATGTGTGATCTAGGCTAAAGTATAAATGCTAGAGGACTGTTTTCTCTGTCTCTAGACTTGTTGAACGAGCCTGCTTTGTTTCGGACACCTCTTAGAGGAGTGATGGAAACTACCATAAAATCGCCAATTTTTTTCTGTAGCCTAGAACTTCTTGTTAAAAGTTCCCTTTCCCTCATCTCATACACACACCTGCACGCATGTATCCTCCCTGCCGACAATAACCTTTCTTTCTTTCACTTCAGCACCTACAGATTTGCAGGTTATCAGAAGTCATAATTTTTCCTAATGAGTGCAACATTATTAACAATTGAAAATAACGTGGAAAATTCGTCAAGATATTATTAGCATTTTTTCAGTGCCGTGGAATCACAAATTTCCTTAAATCTTTAACAGAGATGACCCTTCTTGACAAAAGAGAATAGTTTACACTGCTTAAGAAAAATATGACTAATTGTATTTCAGTTCGCATTTGTGTGTCAGCAGGGCCCCTTTGGGATCGTATAAACTTACTCAGCTCCAAATACAGCCTAGTACCTGCTCTGCATTCAAGAGGACCATTTTCTCCCACATGAAGTCCTATGGATACAGGAACTTCTCAAACCAGTGTCAAGTTTTCATTGCAAGGAAGTATCAGCAGTGGTTAAGGTAAGAAAGTTTCTGCTTTTATTGAAAATTTATATATGACTCAGTATTGTAATAAATAAACAGATAACCATTTTCACACAAAAAATGACAGTGCTATGCTAGAGAAGAAAATCTTAATTGGGGGACTTACTCATAGTGGCAAGACAGACTTTTATCAATACAGAATAAATATTAACAGCATTCTTGAGCCAATGTTGAGACCCAACAAAATGTAGGAACCAAGCTAGATGTAATAAATAATTATCCAGAGCAAAAGATGGCGCATTCTCAGATGATAAGACCGTCTTTGTAAACTGATGCATGTCAATTAGCCCCATCCTCACAGCTCACCTTCAAATCACAGGACTTGTCTCAGGCTACATTAAAGGGCCATCCTCTAAGGAAAGCAGAGGACAGGAACTCTATTATCCTTACAGTGAAATGCAAAACAACTGCAGAAAATCCCACTGGTAAATAGAACACAGTTTAATAAGTAGATTGAATATGATCTAACTATAAAATTTAGGTAACAGAGTCAAGTATTACATATGGCAGGACTGGAAAAAAAATCATTCATGACATTTTTCTTACCCCCACTTCCACCCCCCTCCCCACCATTTATGCTATTAACACAACAACAACAACAACAACAACAACAACAAAAATGTTCCAAATTTTCCTCCCATCAAAAACTGAGGGGAAAATAATAAGAGAAAGGTTTTTTTCTTTTTTCTTTGAACAGCCTCTTGAACACTCTCAATACCAATCACTCACAAGGTATCTGTGCAAATTTATTTCACATGATTTCAAGAAAATGATTAACTCATACACACACAAATCCTTAAACAAAGCTATTTTGGAGTTTTGTATATTATCTGGCAAAGAAGGAGGAAAAGGGGTGGGGGTGGTGGTAAAGAAGTACAATCCAGCCCCCAAAAAATGTTAAAAGTTTTAAATCAACAACGAATCTGACATTTTCTGGTCGGGGGACCCAGGATTAAAATATTGGGAGATTCTGGTCCGGCTGCTATTGAAGAACACATTTCTCTTCTTTCTTGGCCATCTTGCCTTTGTTTTGCTCCAGAGTTCGCTCCAAATGCTCATCTTCTTCTTCAGCCCTGGAAGTCAAACAGGAAATACATTTATTTTTCTACGTGGAGGGCAGAGCTGCACTCCCCTCTCACCCCGCAATCTGAGCCCCAGCGGGAATAAGAATCCTGGGGCCAGCACGGGGAGGGGGGCGCTGCCCCCGGCCCACTCCAGACCTCTGGACTGAACTTTCCACAAACTTCTCGGCCCCTCGGCTGGCGGCAGAGACTCGACCCCCGACCCCACTGCCCACTCACTGCTTCTCCTGCGCGTCCAGGTCCCTGACGAGCGCGTCGCGCTTGTTCACCAAGGCCACCAGCTCATCCAGCAGGAGCTGCTCGCGTCGCTTCTGGGCCTCGGTTTTCTGCCAGTCTGCAGAGGACGGGAGGCTCGTTACCCACCCGCAAGACCTTGGCAAACCCGCCTCCCTTCCCGCCTTTTCCAGTTGCCCTGTATCTCTCCGCAAACCATGTTACAGAACCACTAACTAGTGTTTTATGGGGTAATGGCCGTCCTGAAGAGGATTTCACCCTAAAACCCCAATTCCTAAATATTTCTCACAGATGGAGATGGCTACGGCTGGGCTGGAACCTGCAAAAGAGGCCAGGTGTGAGCCGGTTGTCAGCCGGAGGTGCGCACCTGATTTTGCCAAAGAGGGGGTAGGGAGAGCCGGAGGCCCAGAAGAGATCAGCCCGAGGGTTGGTGGGGGGGGGGGGGGGGAGTGGATAAATGAGGGGGCGGGAAGCAGAGATGGGCGATAAAAATCACTCTGAAAAGGCTGGAGAATCTGCTTGAGAACCTATCCTTCTTCCCCCACCCCCATGCTCACCCCATACAGCCCATTCTTCGCTAATTTCCTCTTCGCTCTATTTTAGCAGTTGGATGTATCTCACACTGGGCGCCATATGCTTCACAATAACTTTAAAAGTAGTGAATCGGCTAATTAGCATTTTTCTTTGAAGTAAAAAATAAATTTGCTCTGCAATATTACACTGCAGCTCTCGATCGCATCACAGCCAGTTTTCTTTTGGAGAGGTTTGCTGGGTGGTTTAAAATCAAAGCACTTTTGCAAAGGAAAAATTACATACTTCTTTTTGAAACCCCACGTTAAAGGTTGGAAAATCCGATGGGCAGTGCGCTTTCCATGGGTAGTGGCAGGGTTTTTGAAGGTTTTAGGACCCCATAATATATTTCTTAATCTTCGCTGGTCTGGTAATTTCCTTAAGATGAGCAGCAGTTTCGTTTAATAAAAACAGGACCAAATCGAACATTTAAAGCACTTTTAAAACCAAAGCCAACTGCTCTCTGGCCAGACTGTAAGGGCTTGTAGCTGTCAATCAACCCCCAGTCTACCCCGCCTCCCTCATTAGGAAGGTAAACAATGAAAAGAAGAAGTAGATGATGAGGCAGATAGCAGAACAAATGAGGACCTAGAGGGAAACAGGACACCAGCTTTAAAAAAAAAAAAAAAAAAAAAAAAAACAAAAAAAAAAAACAACCAACCCTGGCCACTGCACTGACTCATGCAGCCCCCTCCCCCAGCAAATGCACTTTCCAAAAAAACAGAGAGGAGTGCAATCCTTTCGGGTTTCTCTCTTCTCTCTCCATTGCCCTGGGCAATCATGTTAAAACTCACATGGCTGGTGCTTATTCAGATAAACCTAACAATGCACACCGCTGGTTACCATGTGAATCTTCACAAACCACACAAGAATGTGCTGGTTCAAATCCCCCCGACCCCCTCCAAAGCAAAATTTATTCAAGACAGCAAACTGCTCAGCAGCTTTATGAAAGCAAATGGTGCTAGAGGGAATTCTATCTTGTATTTACAAATTAAAAATTAGATGCATCATCATGCAATAAAGGTTAGAATAGCAGCAAAAAGCTAGAATGGCTTATTCAATTCTATCACTATTCCTTTCTTTATAAGCTCAAATACATACATACATATATACATATGAAACATGCCATGTATTAATTATCCACATTTGATACAAAAATTACACAAATAAGGACATTAAATAACTGGTCACATTACGCGTTCTTGTAAAAAGAGAAGTGAAATATTCTATAGCATGGGAAGGAGTAAAACTATTACTATGGAAAAGTTTTTTCTGAATATGAGAATTAACAAAAATAATAACAAAACAGCAACACTGAAGAAAAGCCATATCTACCACAATTTATTCTTTGGATTTAAATGCAACTGTGGTCAGGAATGCTAGACAATTTTCTAATCTGACTCCTGTTCTTAATCAGTCTTACTCTACACAGCAGAAAAATTAATAGACACTCCAGTTGGAAAGATCTTTAAGGTCATCTAGTCTAATTTCAGGTAACTGTAGTTCTAGAAATATCAACTCAGAGAAAAATCTGCTAAATTTGTAGAAGATTTGTAACTAAATTTTATAATTATTAAGATTACCAGTTTTGATGAATATTAATTTTTCTACTTTCAACCTCAAGAAATCATTCATATTATAAGCTTTATAATTCTTCCAAAACATTTTGATAAGAGCTTTACAACTGGGAAATAAATTTCCTCTACCATACACTTAAAAAATATAATTAAATTGAAAATTATAGAAATTTTTAAAACCAAGAAAAAATAAATTTTAACAGACCTATAATTTTCTTAAATTGTTCCTTCTCTGTACTTGACCAGTCACTTTTAAAGCTTTAATTAATAATTAGAAATATCAAGATAAGGCTTTAACACTATGGATGAGACAAAATTTTCTTTTTTAACCACTTAAGTATTGAATAATTTTTAAAAATCTTAACTTTTTCCTAGTTCAATAATGACATTTCTGTAACAATAACAAAAACATTTTTTAGTTATGAATATTTAGGTTATTTTCACCATTTCACAAATTTAACTGACATTAGAATTTAAAATGTTGCAGCATAAATTTAAGGATTTCTCATATTAAATTTGTCATTGCTACATTAGTATCTATCTACAAAATATTAGTCAACTGTAGAGGAAATAGCTATGTGCAGTGAGTAGATTTTATACTAGCAAGACTACTTTTACTTGGCATTTGCTTTCTCATGGGAGTATATTTATACACACACACACACACACACATATTTGAATGCTGACTTGGGAAGTTAAGTAAACTATTTTGATGATTTAAAGAAAAATTTAATAATATCTTTAAAACTGATCAAGATTTACATTTGTATGTTCATGCCTAAATTTAAAATTTTTTTAAATTCCCTTTTAATAGCTTCACCTAGATGTAATGTCATGTTTTAAAAACCTGCATGTAAGTCTATGTGTTACCTGTTATGCATTTTAAGAAAGGATTACTCACCTATAACACCAGTCACAGCTAGCTAGATACACTGACTTTGACTTGAACAGACTACAATGTAGCTTCTGATTAATTTAAAGATTCCAGTGTACTTTTGCTACAAAAGCCATATCCTCTTGCAACAAATAGGATTAAGTTTTGATGCTGCATTTGAGCCAAAGTGTTGAAATAAAGAGATTCTGTTTATGTCCATCTGCACTGAGCTGTTTTGTTAATTTAAAAATCTGTTTTTTATATATAGGGCCAATTATTCATTCCCCGATTGAGTTTATTTGCTGAAGTTGATAATTACCTTGGAAAAAAGGCAAAAGAAATACCTATAAATACTTCGATAGAAAGGACCTAAAGTTCTTGTAGTAAACCTTCAACCTTGCCACTATAAATAAGCCTGGCACTTTGATGAAAATTAACACTAGTTTTGTAAAGAGCACATTGGGAGATTGCAGTCAAGTCTTATCTTTAGTTCCAGTCAACTAGCAATCCTGAAAGAGTTTGCATCATCATCAGAGCAGGCCATTTGATAGGATTCTACTGCTGTACCTAATCAATCTATGGAAGACTGTGGCTGTGCTGTGTAACAAAGCTAAAATAGATTTACAAATGGGGTTTTAGGGGATAAGCTCCTCCACAGGATTACATATTGATTTTAAATATAAAAAGCTTATCATATAAACCATAACTACAAAAATAGTGAACCTATGCATAAATCCCTTTAGAAGAGCACCCACTTCAAACTCTAAGCCAAGAATAAATCAAGATGTACAAAATCCTAGAGAAGATCCATTTCTTGTGCAGAAAATGAACACACCACTTTCTAAAAGCCCACCTCAATGTGTGCAGAAATGAATTTATCTTTCCTGAGGGGGCATTAAATAATCTGGAACAAAAAAACTATAGGAAAAGTATCTAAAAGATGTTTGTTAGCTTAAGGGATCCTACAACTTAGCTCAGTAGAGTGAAACTCCTGCTATGAAAAACACCTCAAGGAAAAAAAAGGCAAAAAACAGGCCAAAGTGATTATGGATTTTCAGAAGAATGGATATATTGAATTTTTTTCCCTCTCAACCAAGCTGTTCATATTTCTTTCAATGTGCTATATGGCTATTAACATTCTGTGCTTTTCTCCTGGTAAATGGTTTTAGCAGCAGATTTATTTGAAAATATTTTAGTTTACTTATTATGAAATCCATCTTATGGCTACTAAATAGAAGATACAGGAAAGAAAAGAGGAATGAACCTTGAAACAAAGGAAGGCAAAACAAAACCAACTAGTGTTGCCTATTCATGTGTTTTTCTGTGGGTTTTAACACTCCAAAAGGCTACTGAACTGTATGTGCGTACATTCTAAAGGCTGGCTCAGAGGACACTGTATTCACAGAACTGATCATCACGCAGTCAGTACCTGTCTAGGACAGCCCAGCCCATGCACTGCCCAGGCTAGTGGGACAGGCCTCTTACTAACAAAGTGTCTTTATTTGTCATCAACAGGCTGCTTTTTTCCTCAAGTCTCTTTTTTCCCTCAACCAGCAACAGAAACTGGCACAATCACATATGGAACAGTGACCTTAATTAAACAATAAAACAAAACCTCACAAAACCTCACAAAACTACCAATTGTATTAAAGGTGTTTGAAGAAGAAAAACACTCCCCCCCCCTCTTTAAAAATGACTTTATACTGATATGTAGAAGAAAAGGCAGATAAAATGTTAAGTTATTCAAGACTGCAGGTTTGGTATATAGGGACAGGACTGCCCATAAAAATGAGATCTTTTAAATGTATCATGGCTCTCCTTTTAAGATGGTATTTGGTAATAATACTGGTTTGGGGACAGAAGCATTATCTGCCTTAAAAGTCAACTGTATTGTATCAAGCTGTATTTTTGGGATAATTTAACTTACTATACATGAGAGAGTGTTTTTAATACTCTGTATTCAGTGTAATGTATAATGAATCTATAAAGAATAAACTGTATAATGAGTCATACATTATACATACTATATATACATACATTTTATATTACACATACATATATATGCCATATAAATAGTATCTGCTATACCCACTTTTCAACTATTTAGCTTTCCAATCTCTTTTAAAGGCTACACCATGACTACAAAAATTTTATCAAGAGGAAAAATACCATTTAGCATACCTGTGCGTTTTATTTCAGTGGCAAGTTTCACAGAACTTCTTAAATAATTTTGACAAATTCTATAGTCATTATCAATTTATAATTTGATACATTTGGATAGCCATTTGAAGGAAACTAGTTATCTGAAGGCTTTTAAATAAGGTAAATCATATTTCTAAATGAGGATATACAAATGTTGTCAGTCATATTTATCAAATGAGATTACAGATACAAAAGTAATTAAAAATAAAACCTTTATACATGGATAAGATTACATTTAGATAAATAGCATATAGTTTATTTAATCACAATATTAATTGACATATTTAAAAATATATATGGTTTCATTTGGCTTTCCCTTAAAACTTAAATTTCTAGTTTCTAAACTAATTAGAATTGGCTTATTATGGATCAGGTACCTTATCAGGTAAAGAAGGAAATTACTATGGACAGTCAATGGGTTAAGAGGTCAATATAGAATAGGAAAATCAATTTGCATTGATTAGACAAAAGGTCCATTTTACAGAGCCCAAAAGGATTAGTTTTTAAGTAGACATCTTTGAACTATAAGACATTTTCAACTAAAAGGTGTAAGGAGAACAGCATTCTTAAACACATAAGAATTTTTTTTTTTTAATCACATATAGTAAATGCCACAGTTAAGCTAGCTGATGTTTACTGATGTTATGAACCATGGATTACTATATAATTCATTTAAAAGCTTTATGAAAAGAATGAAAGTGTTTCATTTATCTCTTATGTCAATCTTTGCCTGAATATTCATTTAATAGGAGTTGGGATCTTAAGAACTATAGTAGATTGCAGACATATTTCAGTGTTGACATCAATTAAATATTAAGGTAAAATTTAGAGTCTGATGTGAAAAATCAAAATGATAAATCTTTCCCCAACCTCCCTTGTAAAAACAACCTTAAATTTCACATAGTAAAAGGCAATTAAATCATTTCACTCCTTATATTTTCCACTTAATGGACATTTCAGCTTACTGACAAGAGTTAAGACAATTTTGTGTTTACTAGCATACATAATGAATATCTACCTGAATTATGGTTCTTAGGTTTTACGTGACTGTTGCTTTCTGACTCTAAGGCATTATCTGTAATTCCTGTTGGTTCCTAGTCAGGCCACACCTAGTGAGACCAGAAGTGTATTACACTCTTTAAATCTCTTTGACAGTTGACACTTCACATACCTCACACCACCACAGCATTTCTTACCTTCAATGGCTAGCATTGCCCGCAATTCCCGATTCAGCAGCTCATACCGTCGTTCTAAATCATGCTCTTTTTCCCTAGGCAAGTTGCAAAAGTTCATCAATATGCTAATTACTAAATCATTAAACACTTAAAAGAACCTTTAGGTTACATTGATTTTAGGACTCATAACTGACTTTTCTCTTTAACTTTAAGCTACTCCAAACAAATGATACACAAACCTAAAACCTTCCTTAGGTTGAATATTTACTAGTGCTATCATTTTTCTCCTTCAATTTTGAATTGCACAGAGGTATAGTTTAATCTTCAGATAAGCAGTCTCATTCTTCAACTCTTCTTGTATTAAGTGCCAGGTATAAGGCTATTTTGTAAAATATTTATCATAGTTCACAATAAACACTCTTTTGTGTAGACCACCATGTGAAAAGAATATAAGAAACATGTAAGTACTACCAGTTAAAATTTAATACAGAGACAATTAAAAATCCAGGAATGGTTGAGTTTTGTGCCTCTTCATAACTCTTTTAATCAAGTTCAGGAGTGGCAGAAATGACAAAAATAGAGGTTCTTGCTAAAATAAAACATGTAAGCCTGCTCCTTCCCACACTAGGTGGCATAATATAAGAATATTGCTAGTGAAGAGAAAGAAACACGCATTAAGTCCTATAGTGAACTAAATGCTAAAGACCAAGAAGTGCTTACATTTGGTCTAGTCTCCATTTTACTGTAAACAAAAGTGATCTTTTTATGATTTGAGGAATCATCCAAATTTAGGGTAACATCATCTGTGAAATACAAATGTACTTTTGTCCATATTAAGAATTATTTCCATTTTTAACTTAAAATGTGATGTTAAATAAAGTTTAATTTTATTTCTTTTCCCCTCTAACCCTTAATATATATAATCCAAATCTTTTTGTGCACAAGGGTTTTATTTCTTAAATACATAAATTTTTTATATTCCCTGGCTTTCTATATGATAAACATTTTTTTCAGTATATATCACTATTTTAAAAAACTCACTGTTCAGATGAGAAATTATTATATACAATTTTTAATTTTTATTTTTATATAAACTATACTATAATCTCCAAGGAAAGAAAAATATTAAGCCTAATTAAATTGAAACCCCAAAGAAGGCAATGACAAAAAGCCTAAGATTCATTTGTTGTGGGAAAAACAAGCATAAGCATGAGTACTTACAGGAGAGAAAGCTGGTTCATTCTCCTTATTAAGGCATTTTTCTTATTCACCAACATAAACCATTCCTGCATCATAGCTTCTTCTTCTTCTGTGTTCCTTCCTGTAATTCAGCAAATTATTTCTTATTATATGACAGTTTACAAGCCAAGTAGTAGTTTAGCACAAGTGTTTTTTTTTTACATGAAACATTTTAGCTACCCCAATAGTACAAATTAGACTGTTTACAATAACATAATAAAGTCCAGGGCCTGAAAAATTAAATCAACATCTAAAAGTTCATAAGCCAATCTTAAAGCTGGTATTATTCAGCATGTATATTTCAGTCCCCCTGAACATATCTGTAGATCATACTAACATTTAGTACAGTAAAAAAAAAAAAAAAAAAAGAAAGAAAGAAAGAAAGAAAGAAAGAAGGAAAAAAAGAAAGAGAGAAAAAAAGAAAGAAAAAAGTGTTCCAACTTTTAAATCCTCCCCAGAGGCTGACTTGTTATTATATTTTAGTGAGGAACTCATGCCGCTGACAGACATATGGTCATGATAAACAACAACAACAACAAAAAACAAAAACAAAAAAACCCACCAAACATTAAAAAATCATTAAAGATTTTTGTGAAAGCTTCCACTTGTAACAACTTGTTTTTTTTTCTTATTTTCCTCCCCCAAAGTACACTAAAGATATATATTCATGGATCTTTCTGGAACTCATCATTCCTAATAGGGTAAACACATGCAAATTATTTAAAATATAGTATAAATGACCAGGCTACAAAAAATACTTTTAGCTACCTGTAAAAAGACACATAATAATGAAAATAATAATCAGTAAATCATAAAACATTTCAGCAGAGAAAAGATCTAAAATTTAGATTTACTGATTGCACATTTAAAATTCATTCTTCATCATCTAAACCACTCCCCACCGAAGGCCAGTATATATCAAGGGTTATAATATATAGTATATATTTGGTATTGTTCATGTAGAAGTAGGCCACAATCACATTCAAGAAAAATATTAATCCCCACCTTCTTCCCACTTCTCCATTCAAATTGTACCTGTCAAATTTATAATTTTTTGACTTTCTTTTTTCTGAATTTCACCTATGACTGGTTTATTGTTTTGCTAGCCCAGTATTTAATACTTCAATTCCACTTCTGTATGGATTCATACGGCTAACTTAAATATCTAATAAAAAATAAAATATCTTAGTTTTATTTTCTTTTTAAGCAAGATATTTTCTTTTAACTTTCAAACATACTACCAGCCCATTTAAAAAATTCAGACAATAAATACCTAAGTGAAAAGCCATGTCCTCTTTTCACCAACCCCTCCCTCCCCCATTCCCTTCTCCATATCCTTTTTCCAGAAGTAAGTACTTCTACAGTTTAGCCTCTCTCCTTTCAGACCACACAGATTACTATGTGTATCAAATACAAGCATTATGCCTTATTTATAGACACATACAGGTTTCTTGTCTTTAGCATAAGTAAGATCATATTATATATTGCCTTGTGATTTGCTTTTGGTATGCTGTTCAAAGATCTACCTCATTGTTTTTAATATTTGCATAAATTATGGACGTACCATAATTTATTTCTGCATTAACAGAAATCTGAAGAAATTTTTAGAATGGAAACAGAATATAAAGAGCTGATCTGTGTGGAAAAGATCAAACATTTACTTCAGAGCATTCCTATAAAATAGATATCTGTTGTTCATGATTAGGGAGAATAGTGAGGATACGTGCCTTCATTAAATGCTGTTAAAACTTTATGATATGAAGCAGACGTAGGATAGATTTTTTTTGGAGTATGAACAAAAGTCTTTATTGTTTTACAGTATTTTTAATCTCTCTTTTAGGGTAGCTGGTTTTGTATTCACTTTGGACCATGTGATGTCTTGACACTGGTCATGTGATACAGGCTGTGATACAGGCTGCGATACGCACAAAATCCCTGGGTAGCAACAAAAGAAGAAAGAGTAGAAAGAAAAAGCTGAGAAAAAGCTTGCAATTTGGAAAAAGGCCAATTGTACCCTGGTGAAGGCCTTTTTGATCAGTGAAATGACACATGTGTGCAATATTAATAGGTGCAGTTTTTATAATATTTTATTTGCTGATTAAAGACTTAATGCGTATGTTCATAACATAAGTGCCTTCTAAAAATATAGACATATTAAAACTTTGTTTTGAGTTTAACTTAACCTATAATTCAGGCTTTCAGCAATACTAGAAGCAACTAGCCTACTCTTAAATTAGCATCATTTTCTTCAATGGAAGACTGCTTCCTTGAGGAAAAACAATATTGATATGGTACTGTGTTATTTTTAGTTTAACTCATGCCTATGATTTCTAAGTAGGAATAAAAGATACCCCTCCTCTAATTGTTAGGAAATGACTAATAATACAAGAGTCTTGTGTTTCAAAAGGAAATAAGCCTAACAATAACAAATATTTAAAGACACATTACACCCTGCCACATAGATTATATAAATTAACTGAAAAAACATATTTGAGGTTAAATCAATTCTGTATCACTATCTCCTTATCTGAGATAGTATACAATGATGGAAATCTATACTTAGCCTAGTAATAAAAAAATTAAATTTTCTTCTAATACATCATTACACTATTGTTTTTCGGGATTTAAAATTTTTTAAATTTAAAAAGCTTTTAAAAGCCAGTAAGTTGAACCATTACAAATTAATCCTGACTTTAATAACTGGTTAAAGACCCCTTTAGCTTTATAAGTAACAAAAAATATTAAAGCCTGTGATCACAGTGAGCTTTTCTCATTTCTCCTCTAACCATTTGTTATTTAATCCAATACTAGTAATCCAATTTGTCCATCAGACTTTTAAAGGGCAGAATGCAACTTCCTCAGCTTAGACACTTTTCAAAGTACAATATATTTTTCAAATGAATGCTGGATGTTTCATTTTTCCCAACTGTTCCTAGCTCTAATGCATGAGGAAAAAAAGAACAAGATGAACATTGTTCATACTGATTAAGTAAGAGCTCATTAAAGAGCTGTCAGTGCGGTACTTTGAATATGCATGAAGCATATAATCAGATCTAGTACCGTCACTAGAGGAGAATACGGTAAGTACAAAGGATTGATTTAATTACTTAGAGTGGGCTGTGGTGGTAAAGCAGTCCTGTTAGTGCAAAAAGAAAAAGAGGTTGTATTCTGGCACTGTTAGAAAAAAGGCAGTTTTAGCTTCTGCCACAATACATAATCTCAGAATAAAGCACTTTACATTGTAGCTTAAAATGAAGACTGTCATTATTTTATAAAATGGCCATAAATCATTTTATCTTGTTTAACCTCACCTGGTTAACTACTTGTCTTCAAAATTATCTTTAATTTGTAATTACAGCTACATTTTTGTCACCATAGAGTCAATATTGGTACTTTAAAAAATCTAATTTTTTTTTTCAGTTTTACAAACTGAAAAATCCAAGACATATACTCCTGAAGATGATTTTGAAATAAAAAGTGACAAAATACTATAGGTCAATATACAATTACTGAAATGTAAAAACATGGCTGGGTTGTTATACTGTATTTTAAAACACAGTGCCTCAGGTAAATATACTACAAATAACATAATCACATTAACATTTTAAAGTATTGACTAATATAATCTCTGGTACTATATTTTTTCTTTTTTTTTTTCCCTTAAAGACTTCTGTTTTTTATATTGCCTCTAAGAATGTAACATCTTTTCTGACATCACAATCTCTTAAGGTCAGTTTCTTCTTTTAGCCAATTACGACAGCTGGGATACGATTTGTAAAAATTATTAAATGATCAAGAATAATGATAATGACAGAAAGAGTAACTATGTAAATATAATTTCAAATCATTCCCCCTATGACATAGTTCACAAAACCACTTAAGAGGACACAGCATCATAATATATAGCATTATATGCAGTATAAATACTTAATAAAAGCAGGTTGACTATAGCAACCATTTTTATATTCCATCTCCTCCAAAAAAACAAAAAAAAGATTTACAGTTAAGATTTAATTTCATTCAAGAATTCATTCATTCATCCAGGAATACGTATGTAGTTTTCATTTATTTTTTTCAGAAGTAGTATTTTCAATGTAAATTTTTAAATGAATAAAAGGAAAGTGATGCCAAAAACCTAAAATTACCAATCATATATTCAAAAACTGTCTACCAATTGATCTTCCCTAATTAATCTTCTACCATAAACTTACCTATTTAGAAAGATATATTTTTAGACAGTGAGTACTTATATAAATGTAAAATAAAGAACAATACAATTTTAGCCAAACAGAAGATGATTTCGGTGCGAAAGAATGAAAATACCAAGATGTAGTGGGCTACTGTTGTACATATAAACAAATTCAAGATTTTCTACCTTGAAAACATTAAATGCTGAAATCTTGCCAAAGCCCCATCAAAGAGATGGCTGACCAGTGATCACACATGGCCCTTAAAGGACACAATGTAACAAAGCCAAACCAAACATAAAAACAAAAAAGTTGCCATTACAAATTGTCCTGATGGTATGATAACACCAATATGATGACCTTTGAAAGACAGACTCTATTACAGTAGAGAGACACATGAAGGTATCCAAGTAGCTGGTACTGCAGAAACATATTTTAATAACAAAGGAAGCGAAATCTGGTAGTTTATTTAATGGACAGAAAAGAGGAATTTACTGTAGTTATGTAGGGCCATGGACACATGAACCCCTAAAGCCAACATTACTGCAAGATTCCAGTGTATCAGTTTTAGAAAATATTTTCAACTTAGGAAATAGCTTTATTATGAAAACAAATTTTACTATATAAGCAAATAGCTGATAAATGTTTCTACCCCAAGAATATCCTCAAACAGTAATCAATACATGAAGAATCTCATAATCTTTATTGATGTTTTTCAGCAGCAGTGGTCTTAAAACTATTTGCTTGGCATGATATATTTGTTATAGTCTTAAGAATATAAACTTTGGGGAAAATCCTATCTCCTTTTGTTACAGTAAAATAAAAACTAACATACTCTTTCAAAATAAAAACATCTCTTATCTACTCATTTGGTAAAACAGAGATTCAGGGCAACAACTCTCCACAGATAAATTCTGATAGACTTTTAGCATGTACTTCTTACAGGAAGAGGTACAGACAACTTCACCAAAATTCTTCCTCCATAAACTTGTACATAAAAAGAAGCTATTTCTAAAGGTTGGAAATTAAGAGCAGTCTTCTTGTACCAACTCCTTAATTGAGTCTGAACAGCCTTTTTTATGCCAAAGGTCATTGCTAGATTTCCCAAAGATAAAGTTAGCACAAACTTAAAACAGCAAAAAAATAAAAATAAATTTAAAAAGCATGGGAGGAATGATAATGGGAAAAATTATAACTGAAAAAACTCTTTACATTACTTACAGTTTAGTATTTTAAGTTACATATGGGATGGGTTTACACTTGCTAACCTTTCAGTGCTAAGAGCATGTGAAGGTATTAATATGATCCACATTTCACTTAATGCATGACTATCTTGACTACCCACAAATAGGCATGTGACTAAAGTTAAAACGCTCAGAACATAACTCTAAAACTGCATTTACTTTTTAAAGGTATATTTAACATATTTTATAAAATAAAATATAGTGAGTCATTTTTATATAGGCATCATTGAACCAGACTACTGTCTACTTAGTGAATCAATTAGGCATCCTGTAATGGGAAAATTTGAATTGTGAGCCATGCTTACAGATGGATAGCTTCCCCTGCCAGTTCTCCCCTCTCCAAGTCCCTTTTGTTTGGACTGCACCTGGTGGACTCCTCTGTACCCCCCTCCTTGTCCTAGGGCCTTCACACAGTCATGTCATGGAAAGGACTTAGAGAGTGGCTCCAGAGGTGACAGAGACATTAATGTTAAAGACAAACATGAAGAGTTGAATAAAAGTAATTCGTGAAAGGTAGGAGTGGACAGAAGCAATACTTCCAGATTAATGTATTTTAAGATGTGATTTTAAATATGCCTGTTTATATAGCTAAATTAAATCTTATAAAAGATATTTCTAACCTTTTATATATTTAAGGAAGTTAAAATTTCTGGGAGGCTCTTATCATTGGGAGAATAGAGGTTCATCTTTTTCATTGGGAGAATAGAGGTTCATCTTTTTTTAAATTTTTTAAAAATATTTTCATTTATTTTTGAGAGAGAGAAACAACGTGAGCAGGAGAGGGGAGAGAGGGGGAGACACAGAATCCCAAGCAGGTTCCAGGCTCTGAGCTGTCAGCACAGAACCCAATGTGGGGCTCAAACTCACGAACTGCGAGATCATACCTGAGCCAAAGTCGGACACCCAATTGACTGAGCCACCCAGGCGCCCCTCATCTTTTTTTTTTTTTTTTAAGGTCATTTGGATGTATTTAAAAAAAATTTTTTTTTAATGTTTATTTATTTTTGAGAGAGTCAGAGACAGAATGCGAGTGGGTTGGGGCAGAGAGAGAGGGAGGCACAGAATCCCAGGCTCCAGGCTCCGAGCTGCCAGCACAGAGCTTGACGCGGGGCTCGAACCCACGAACCGCGAGATCACGACCTGAGCTGAAGTTGGACGCTCAACCAACTGAGCCACCCAGGAGCCCCTGGACATATTTTTTTTTTATTTTTATTTTTTTAAATTTTTTTTTCAACGTTTTTAATTTATTTTTGGGACAGAGAGAGACAGAGCATGAACGGGGGAGGGGCAGAGAGAGAGGGAGACACAGAATCGGAAACAGGCTCCAGGCTCTGAGCCATCAGTCCAGAGCCTGACGCGGGGCTCGAACTCACGGACCGCGAGATTGTGACCTGGCTGAAGTCGGACGCTTAACCGACTGCGCCACCCAGGCGCCCCACATATTTTTTTTTTTTAAAGGGCAGTCTCAGAACCCAATCTATAACTTAAGTATTTTATGGAAATATTCATAAATATATGGAAATGACTTACAAACCTTAGAATAAAGACCTCTTTAAATTAAGTACCACCCTTATGAATGTTTACTTGTATTGATTCTGAGGAACTTTTGTGGATAAGACTATAAATTCTGATAAGGCCAAGCATAATGTATAATTGTACTATCTATAGTTTCTGTCACTAATTAGGGCCATCATTTGAATATGATGCAAATAAGATGAACACTGGATCTGCATCCAAAATGGCTTTTTTTCCAGTTTGGCTAAAAAAAAAAAAAATTGACTGAGCTCCTTGATCTTAGACTAATGAACCTCTCTTAGTTTCCCTTTTTTTTTTTTTTAGAGAGAGAGAGAGAGAGAGAGCATAAGCAGGTGAGTGGGGCAGAAGGTGGGGGGTGGGGCAGCAGAGAATCTTAACTAGGTTCCATGCTCAGTATACAGCCCAATGCAGGGCTCCATCCCACAAGCCTGGGATCATGACCTGAACCAAAGTCCAGAGTTAGAAGCTTACACAACTGAGCCACCCAGGTGCCCCTTAGTCTTCACTTCCATCAGGGTAATCAAATTACTTATCTCATGTGGTTGTTAGAGGCATTAAATGAAAAAATCTATGTAAAGTCCTTAGCACAGTACCCAAGACTAAAAATGGTAGCTAGATGATAATGAAGAGGGTGATGGCATGTGCCAATGTGGCATGTGCAGCACTGTGCCAGGAAATGTAGATACAGAGATGACCAAGATGTGGTCCCTCTCCTCAAAAGGCTCATAGTCTAATGCCGAGAGACACATTATCAGGAATAATTACAGTGAGGGTAAATTTCTAAACAACTCCACACTCACAAATTATATTTTACTAAATTTTTTTTTAACCTTTATTTATTTTTTTGAGACAGAGAGAGATAGAGCATGAACGGGGGAGGGTCAGAGAGAGAGGGAGACACAGAATCCAAAACAGGCTCCAGGCTCTGAGCTGTCGGCACAGAGCCCTACGCGGGGCTCGAACTCACGGACTGTGAGATCATGACCTGAGCCGAAGTCGGATGCTCAACCGATTGAGCCACCCAGGCGCCCCAACACAAATTATATTTTAAATCTTTGGTAGTCATAACAAATTTTACAGTTAGTATAGTTAGTATGTCTTTGGTATTAAGCAGGATAGGTAAAAAAATGTGGGTGAATCAGTACAAACTCATTTCTGCAGCTGGAACAACAAAGTGGATGCCCTACTGGGTCATCAGTGTCACTACTGCATACAAAGGACAACCATAACAAGGACATAACAATGTGGCTGTGCTCCAGGTAACAAGAGTCTAGTTATCTCCAGGGTGTTAGAGATTTAAGAACAAAGGAGATCATGGAATACTTCTTAATATAAAAGACTAAAGAAGGTAAATTTTAAGATAGAAAATTATGAACTACTAGAACACATTTAAAAGTTTACTAGTTATTAAAACAAAGAAAAAAATGAAAATGACAATTTGAAGTAAAAGTGGATATAATTTAAAACAAAGTCCTCAACAAGAAAAACTAAATATTTATAACATAAAAACCTTCACCGAGGATGTAAGTTTTCATCATTTTTTACATGAAGAGATTTTGATATTAAAAGCAGAGCATCTTTAAAATCAGCTTATGAAATTGGCAATGCAGATGAAATAGGTGATTTACTAAATGCCAGGTGAGAATGAGATTAGATTCTGTTGAGAATGTGGGAAATTAAATATGTATCATTTTTAAAATATAGAAGGACAAACCACGTAGATATTCTCCAAATAGGCTCCTTTTAATAAAGAGTTTCTCCAAAGATGTATTATGCAGTCAGTCAGCTACTCTTTTGGGTAACCCCCTCCTGTGTTCCTTAAAGTGTTTAAACGTCCTTAAAAATCATACCCATGGTGTCTTCAGTGCCTCCAGTTTCCAGTAAGGGATGATCGGACCCCCAACCCCCAATGCACTGTCTGGACAGTAACTTCCTCTTCTACTCTATACCTTCTTTAATCATGCTTGGGTTCAGATAACCAAGTAACGCTGGGATATATCCTTCCTTATGTACCTTCTTAAATATCTTTATTCAGTGAGGGAGAGCAGAAGGGAATTTAACCTATCCCTCTCTAGCCTATGGCCACATTCAGTCATAGAACACAGAAGCCTAATCAAAATGGGACACTGCAGAACCATCTCCAGCAGCACTCAAAAATTACAGAACACTTTGAGTCAAATGTAATCAATGCTGTTTTTCAAGACCAGGCCAGGTGACTAGTGTGGATTTCAGCAATATACCAACTTATCCAATGCCCCTTAATATTCTCAGTGGAGCCCTTCTCTTCATCAGGCTATACAAGAGGCATTCACAATGGACTTGTATCCACAGTGCTGTTTCCTGAAGCCCTGAGAATAACAATGTCTCGCAGAAACTACTCTATGTAATATATCTCCCTTATCAGATCAGTGACAACCAGTAACTTTCTCGTGGACTGGGAATAATAATGATAATTATGATGATGATGATGATGATAGCATCAAATATTTAATGAGGTTATATAACTTAGTGCTAGCTAGTGGTAGAACTAGGCTTCAAATCCAGGCAGTCTATCTTGTCAACCACCACTCTTAGCCACCCCACCTGACACACACAGGTAACCAATCTTACCAGAACAGGCCCTTCATTTAGAATTCAGGCCAACCTTGACAAAGCTTTTTCTCAATGATTCTGATAAGCAAAATGGCATAAACAAAACAAAGCAAAAAGCAAACCTTCAAATCTCTGATAAAAATAAAATCCATTCTGTTCACTTAGTACATCCATTTGTAGTGGGGATTTTGTTTGCTCTTCCAATATAGGCCATTAGAACTTAACAATGATCTCAGAGCAGTACATCAAGGGATGTCAAGGGGAAATCAGCCTTTCTTCCTATGCAGATATATCCTTGTGATCCTTGAATTATAGGTTGGTGTATACTGTCTTCTAGAAACATGATTCCAGGGAAAGACCTGTCCACTTCTTGGCTAACTATAAGCTATTCTGATTCTATTTGAGCATTTGAGGTATCCTTCAATGAAAATGGCCAAACAAGAATACTCTGCCTAGCACTGGATTATCAGGGAGTATTCAAATTTCAGCTCTGCTCTTGAAGAGCTATGAGAACTTGGATAAATTACTTAATCTCCCCATGCCTCAGTTTCCTCATTTGTAAAATAGAAATAATAGTACTACTTCGGGGGGGTTCTGTGAAGATAAGTGAATTAACATACGTAATACACTCAGAATAGTGCCTGGTGTATAATGTTATTTAATCAATGTAATGGTGGTTGCTATTGTTATATGGCTATTGCTGTATACTCTCTCTCTCTCTCTCTCTCTCTCTCTCTCTCTCTCTCTTTCTCACTTTCTCTCTACACACACACATAAAGGAGCCACATTCTTTGTTCAAGCTTTAGAGTCCTCTCTGACTCTCTGAGTCCTAGGGTTATTGATGGAGCAAGGAATGGTGATTTCTCCTTGACAGAGTCTCACAGTTTTCCTGACTGCCTATGCAAACATCAGAAAGGCCTACCCACAGAAGTAAACACATTGGGAAATTTGGTGCAAATCTTAAGATGTTAGCTACATTGAGCAAGAAATTTCTATATTTACATATCCATTTTACTGGACTAGTCAACCACATGCATCTTACCATCATTTTAACCTTTTCATTTGCCTCAAGTATGGAAGCCCATTAACTGCCTATTACCTATTTTCCTTTTCTTACAGGATCAACTCAAATGCAAACCCTCTATGAGAGATGTTCCCTTTTCCAAGGTTTTACATATTCCGTTAAATCTATTTCAAAGATTCTCTTACTAATAGCAGTATCTTCAGTCAGAAATTCAAAGAAAATAAAAATCTAATATGTAACTCCCAGACTCTCTAGAATTCCCAAAGATGAAGTTATTTTCAGACTTTTCATCAACTTAATCCCCAGGATATGTTCAAGTTCCCTCTTTATCATGATAGAAATATTTAGATACTTCTTAGAATGAAGAGCATCATGCTACCCCAAAAGTCCCTTTCAGATTCTTACATAAATATTACAGGCCAATCTCCAGCAGTTAGCTATATGTCCTTCTGTTGTGTTATATATCCTCTCCCTTTCTCTCCAAAGATACAACTTACTTATAAAGGGTCAGAGCAATCACATCTAACACACTTAATCTACATTCTCACCCAAAGTCATAAGAACTCCAAGTCTGTTTGGTCCTCACAATGTTTCTGTTGGTATTATTGGAATAAATAAATTTTATTTTATAAATAACAGAATAAATAAATATTAATATTTCAGAATTTAGCAAAATAGCTACCTAGTCAACATTGACAATTTTACAATGTTCAGCATAATTTTACTAATCTTTTAATTAGATTCAAAATAAGGACTTGAATTAAAACAAGTGGTATTAAAAGTTTAAAATTTTACCTCCAATTTTATTCTAATAAGAAATTAAAACACTTATGGCTAATAATTTATTTCTGTGGGCAGTTATTTACATGCAATATATAACTATTGCTAGTTTTTAAAGCATTGAAATGCATAATAAACTCACTTTGAAATTTAAAAAATTATTTTTAAACTTTTCCTTATGGAGGTAGATCCTTCAAAAGCACAACAGATAGAGCTATGATCAAGTCCATCAAATCTCAGATTAGAAGTGTCTATTTAGGGAGAATATGCTGGTGGGGAGGAAATGTTGGTGTTTTACACAATTCCTAGCTTTGGCCACCAAGTGGTGCTATTAATTCAGAGTGAACTGGTATTGGGGGAGTGGGGTTGGGTGGCTTTTGGGGTGGGTAAAATATATAAACAGTCAATAAATGCAGAAAGCACTCACAAGTTGGATGTTCATAACTGGTTGTACTGTGAATTTACATATCATCTCCCACTCAATGTCACCAGTATAAAAACAGAAAACTAATTCACATACTCTTATTTTGGTAATAAAGTCCACTATACTCCCTCAGAAAAATAACTATTTATATATACATATTTGTACCAAACTTTATCCTTTCAGACTATGCAGCTATGAAAATAATCACACAATTTTGATTAATCTTCCTCCCTCCACAACATTCATCCAAATTACCCGATCAAAACACACACACACACACACACACACACACACACACACCTTTACATAAAACTAATCAGCAATAAACATTACAAATCAATAAGAGTAAGCATTTAAAAAATCTAACTTAATTTTATCGATTTATTTATTTTTTAGTGTTTATTTTTGAGAGAGAGAGAGAGAGAAAGAATGCACAAAAGTGGGGGAGGGGCAAAGAGAAAAAAAATCCTAGTTTAAAAAAAGGTACCAGCTTGACGTTTTTCCTTAACTTATATTGTAAACTTCTCCTGAAGAAACAGCTCCTCTGAGTGGATAATGCCTCTCACATTTCAGCTTAGAAATGATATGTGGGGACAGGGAAACAGATGGCAATGATTATATATGTTTAGTTTTCTTATGCAGTGCACCTATAGCCTATGCAAAAGTGTTAAAAACCTACTTAGTAACTGAAGGAAAGATGTAATAATTTACAATCCACTAGATAGCTGGTAATTTCTGTACAACGGAACAAACAATGATTTGAAAGCAGAACTTCGTAAGTCTGAATAACAATAAAAACAAAGTTCACGGCTATTCAGTTGGAAAGTTCTAACCCAAAGATAAAGGGTAAGCAAATATCCAGTTGTCTCTGTACATTAACATCTGTATTTTTAAGAAAAATATTTCCATTTGGGGAAACTCGGAGAAAGGTGTTGGAGCAGAGCTCACATCCTTTCACAAACTACCTTGATTTTGACTCTGGACTGAGGAGGCAATTCACACATGCTTAGCCATCTCTGATGTCCTTCTTTATCAGATCAAATTGTGAAATCTTGGTTAAGCTTCTTAGGAATAGTGTCAGGATGAAACAGAAGCGGAGACAATGCATTTGCAAAGTTGGTTCCTACATGGATGTCCTAAAATAAAATTTTCAAAATACAATGCTTGTTTATTTTTAAAAAAATTTTTTTAATTTATTTATTTTGAGAGAGAGAGAGAGCAGAGAGCAGGAGTAGGGAGGAACAGAGACAGGGACAGAGAATCCCAAGCAGGCTCCACAATGCCAGCACAGAGCCCAATGTGGGGCTCAATCTCAAGAAATGTGAAATCATGACCTGAGCCGAAACCAAGAGTCAGACGCTTAACTGACTGAGCCACCCAGGTGCCCCAATTCTTGTTTACTTCTATATGTGCCTCATGAAACTCATATAATTAGTATATCAATTCACTGAAGTGTATATAGATTGAGGAACTAGCAAATTCCTAAGGTTTTCTCCTAGATATTTATTTAGTTTTGTAAACGTTCACACAGTTATGAGTGTTTTTTTTTTTTTAATTAGCCAAGAGTTAAAAAAACAAACAAACAAAAAAGTGACACCAGCATCTTTCCAGTCTTATGTCAAATTGCCAAATCAGTTCTTCAGGCTTTTGGGGGGGGGGGGGGGGGAGAGAGGGACACAGAGAGTGTGTGTATGCATTGCGGGAAGAGAAGAGTTGTGATAGAATGGGAGATAGGCATATTACTTAGAAGCTAAGAAGAACTTTAAAGTAAAGGTAGAAACAATAATCGATAAAGAAACCACTACTGTACCTGACGGCAGCAGCTACTTTTATATTGAGTACTAACCCCTGCCCAACTTTGTGCCAAGGACTCTTATTTTTGTTAAATTTTATCTATATCTGTATCAATATATTTTATACTCTCAATAACCTTCTGAAATAGGTTTTATCGGCTTTTTTTTTTTTTAATTAATGGCTGAGGAAATAAACAGGAGCTCAGAGAGGTTAACTAACTTGTTTAAGACCACCCAGATTCTAGCTGGTATCTTGTTGGTTTTCAAAGTCTATACTGTGACATCTTTATGCTGTGCTACTTAGCATTTGTAGCACTGTGGACTCAGCCCCATGTTTCTTAAAATGTGGTCTGTGGATCACCTGTATTAGAACTGCCTAGAATATGGGCCTCACCTCTGATCCACTGAATCAGAATCTTTTAGGTAGGTCCTGGGAATCTGTATTTTTAACAAACTCCTCAGGTGGTTTTTTAATGTAGATAAAAGTTTGAGAACCACTGTCTTAGCCCTTTTACAAATAAGTCACCGAGATCTTTTTTTTTAAAGAAAGGGTGATATTTCATGTATAAGATGTTATTTTAGCATTGGCATGACATTACACAAATTTAATTTCACATTCAGAAGAAAAACATGTTGCTGCCAAATCAGTTCAAATGCCTAAATTTTGTTTCATAGATAGTTGCTGAGAAAAACACATTTTCCTGGAATTTCTACTTTTTTAAGTGTTAAAAAATTTTATTACAGTCTAGAATAAGGATGTACCTCACTTTAGGCAATAGACATGTTCCAAATTAAAAATTATGGTGATGTGATAATACTTTAGGTTCAAAATTATATTTTATATTTCCAATTCAAATTCTTAGTAGTGGAAAATACTTTCTAAATATCACTGGTAGAAATTATATACATTTGTTCTGGATAAATGAACAAACATGAATCAGCAAATGAGAAAGTCACCTTAAGACTATATACTAAAAGGCTGGGACATACAGTGAGTGCCAAGGAGAAAAAAAACAAATGTTAGAAATGAGAACCTTAGGAGGTTCTCTATATTCTGCATCAGAGATTCCTTTCTAGAAATCCCATGATCCAATATCTACTGCAAGAACTAGAATGATTCAACAACAGTTGAGTGCTACTACACTTTGATATAATTTATAGATGTTCCTTCTTTAAATAATCCAAATACTGAAATGCAGACAGAAACAAGACATTGAAGATGTTTGAATTAGCTGAACAAATTGTGAGAGTAAAGAAATTCTGAAAGTATGGCAGTAGGTTTAATTTTTCTTGTAACTACAGAAGGAAAAAACTAAAGATAGGAAATAATTTAGGAATATTACCAACTTTTAAAATTGAAGACATAAAAAAGTAAACAGCAAAAATACTGTAAGCACCTTAAAATGTAAACTTCCTTTTATTTATTTACTTTTCTTAAGATTTTTTTTAAAGTAATTTCTGCACCCAACATGGGGCTCAAACTTACAACCCTAGACCAAAAGTCACGAGTATAGAGCTCGAATGAGCCAGCCAGTCACCCCTGTAAACTTTCCTTTTAAAACAAAGTTTACTATTTCCTTTATATTGTATTTCTATTCATAATTAATTATTTTCAATAATCAAAGGACTATTCTAGTATCGATGTAATATATAATAAATAAAATGTATATATATGCAAAGAGAACAATATTAATTTATTATAAATATTTTATTTCATGTTTGATGGTGATAGGTAACCTTCCTAACATACTAGTGTTTTTCATCCTTTGGTATTTTTTTATTTCAAAGGTGACTTTGATAAGTTTAAGTATTAAAGAGATTATATAAATAATATTAGCTGACATTTATTGAACACTGCATGTGCACCAGACATTATGCAAATGCTTGATATAAGGTATCTAATTTAATTCTCACAATTCTCTTAGCTGCCACATCATATCAACTTTGACCTAGTGTGACCAAATTTGAAGTCATTATATTCGCTAACCAGGGTTTAGTTTCTACACTCAAAGTATAGGCACAACAGGACCCAAAAATATTTGTTGAAGGAAAATCACCAGACATAAAAGAATAAATGAATTTCCTCCTTTATGGGAATTAACGTTAAGTTCTTTCCCCTACTTTTTTTAAAGCCATATTGTCCTCATTCTGTTAAAGTGGAAACTGAGGTTGAAAACTATGAAAAGCTAAGCTAGTAATCAGGAATGAATATAGCAAGCACTAGAATGGGATCATTCTCCCAGCCAGGGTCCCAACTCACCGCTGAGCCCCATGTTTCCAGATGAAAGTATACTAAGGATTTTAAGCATGGAAGAAAAGCCTCCCTTATAATTATGCTAACAGCAATGGAAGACAGAGGGCTTCAGTATGTAATGGATAAGAACATGAGAGAGAAGGTTCACATGGAGACCTTGGGTGAGCTGCACCTTGACTCACTGTTCTACTTGGCTATGATTCTGCTAACCAAAGATGTGACAGAATCAATTGTTTGACATGTTTTCTCATGCTCTTAATTTTTCTGAATATCGGATTTGAATATAATTGCATGTGGTTATGTCACTTTTCGCAACTAGAAAATGATTTTATATTTTTTTGCGTTCTTGGAGTTTGGGGACATAAAGTTAAAATTTTGACACAGCTAAAAACACAGAGACACACAAAAGACACCTGTAACACCACATTTACCAAAAGTATATTACCATTTTAATTCCAAAAAGGAATGATTTCTACCAACTCTTAGAGTCTATCAAAGGATGTAGCTCAACGCCTCTGGAAACTATACTGAAAACTCACTTTGTAGAAAAATTTCAGACATAAAATGTTAATTTTTTTACTGGCTCCTTTATTATGACACCGAGTCAATGCCTTATGAATCATCAGAAGTAATTATTTTAGTGGGGAATTATAGGCTAAGTCTATACTATTTCAGAACCTTAGATATCATTCAATTTACTTTATAGGACCAGATTCTCTTATTTTGTTCCTATTTATGAAAAGTTCCTTCGCAGATATAATATGATATCATACTTTGTCCATTTTATATTTTGTGTCTATGGAGATCAAATGGAAACATTCTATTTTAATAACCTAAAACTTCATTTTCTGTTTTACTGCGGTATGTCATATGATGTTAGAAAAAAATGTCATTAATGAGAAGAAATCTACAGTTCTTAAATTTTTTTCAGTTTTGTAACTAACATGCCAAAATAGATATCTCACAGTTTAATGTATATTTTTCCTTGACATGGCCTCTTTTCTCATTGTAATTTGTATGCAAGTAGACATATTCATGTCTATTTAAAAAGAACCTATACAGGGGCGCCTGGGTGGCGCAGTCGGTTAAGCGTCCGACTTCAGCCAGGTCACGATCTCGCGGTCCGTGAGTTCGAGCCCCGCGTCAGGCTCTGGGCTGATGGCTCGGAGCCTGGAGCCTGTTTCCGATTCTGTGTCTCCCTCTCTCTCCGCCCCCCCCCCGTTCCTGTTCCGTCCCTCTCCCAAAAAAAAAAAAAAAAAAAAAAAAAAAAAAAAAAAAGAACCTATACAAAATGGAGATATTTTATTACATGAATACTAATTTCCATCCATACTTGTAAGAAGTATAGAAATATCATACTAATGATAGAGAATATAGAATAACCAGATGTAAAACACCCCCGTTGTTCTAGTTAGAAGATAGTTTCTACTTTTTGCTGACTTTATTAACTATAGTTGTCCATGTTATTCTTATTAAGGTAGGGTATCCCCACTTCTTTGTTAGAAGTGTGAATAAATCACAGTATCTTAAGAGGCAAGATCTTAAGCCACATGCTCAAAGCTGAATGTATGAAAATACAATTTTTCAGGATAAGAGAAAATTTAAAGAATAGTATATAGAAATATCAGAAATGTATGTATTAAGTATGAAAAAATTGCCAAAAATTTTCTCCACACAAAACCTGAAAAGTGTTGCTGTATCAAACTTCCTTTCCTGGTTATTTATTTACTAAGTTCAGATACCTTCGTATATAAAAATGTGTCCAGTTTTGGTTTTAATTTTCCCCTTACAGATATGGGTATGGTGAGAGATGCAGCTGACTACTCCTAATCTCCTAAGTGTACAGTGATTGCTAGAGAAAAGAGATAGAGCTAGTGAAAAATATGTTTCTTACAAATATATAATTTAAATCTCATAATTTTTTTTTATCAAAGAACCTATTTTTACAGTACTTACTCAGGCTGTTATCTATACCCTAAACCATAAAAAGTATATAACCTGCCATTTTCTAAATCATGGATTCAAATAGTTTATAGAGACTCTGTTTTAATGTTAATGAATTTATAGACACAAATAGCTAGCATCAAGGCTACAGTGAAAAGCAGAACACTTCAAGCATTCAATATAGTGAAAGGGGCAGATTAGAGATCAATAACGAAATCACCTGGTAAAAAAGGAAAAAGGTGTTGCATTAAAAGGCTTTTTGCTTTACATGTGAAACAATACTGAGAAACCTGTATTTTAGCACTTGTACTCAACAGGCACTCCAACTATGCCACGATGAGAACAGAATCCCATCCTTTCTAATAATCTTGTGACAAAAGCTAAAAGACATCATCCTATTAACTAGTGATCTCAACTGCTAATGCGGAGTACTTCCTGGTGCCTTTTATGTAGAATGCTGCTATTAAAAAACCACTAAACATTCACTGTGAACAACACAGAATCATTCATCTTTTATCAGCATCTCTTGTTAGAAGAGTATGAGTGGGGCTGAAGGTGTCATTGATATTATGGAGTGGAAATTAATCAGAAATTTTTCTCATATTTTCCTCATCTCACTAATTTACTTTTGTACAAATTTCCTCCTGTTAAAAAGTTCATACCCAACCCCCTGTTGTACTCTTTTAAGTTGAGAATATTCAACGAGTGCGTCCACTGAAAAGCACCAGGTCCTAACACAAAAAGCATTCGAAATTCTCATTTAGTTGTCTTTATTTTGCTAGCGCCATGTGGTCCTTGAAGATGTAGAAAACACGGGAAGCCGAGTAAAGATCAGAGCAAGCTCATTAGCATTCTGACAAAATTGGAGTGGTGGAGATGTATAGTTTGCCTAGTTTGTCGTTTTGAAAGCTACCGGTGGTAAGCTTTCTATTTCATTGTGCTTTTGTCTTTTGGGGGGGTTTCAAAGCAGCAGGGTATTTGTTAGCCCTAGGTTTGCACAATGCATTGTGGGAACCTTTCCTGCACATTCAGCCCTATATAGTATCATTCCAGTTTGAGTCAAAAAGTTTTTTTTCACCATTTATAAGAAAGGACATGTGTGTGAATCTTAGTGCATACCCTCAATACATTTATCAATGCTTTACTTTTCTCTTTTGCCTGAATCATAAAGTCCAAAAGGAGTCAGAAACAGAACCTAAATGACATAATTTTCAATCTTTTAAAAATGTTGCCATTTATTTCAGAACACAACACTAAAACATTTGTTTTCTGTTCTTTGTCATGAACAACTAACAAGTAACATGATGGGCTGATTCAGTTAGTTAAAATTCAAAAGCTTACTGCGCACTATAATAGAACTAAATTCTTTTCTGAAAATAGTATAGAGAGAAAAAAATAGTTTGTGCTTTAGAATTATGTAAATAAAGAATACCTCTTAGAAGACTTAAACAACTATTACCCTAGTCATTTGATTTTCTTCATCGTCATCTTCTTTTTCTTTTCTTTTTTTTTTTTTTAATACATAAAGCTCACTTTGAAGAGCTAAATGGGCTACATTAATGCTACTATTCAACATGAATGTTTCCAAGTTGCAATGAAATGGATAAAGGTCTTTGGGGATGAATTTATCTGCTAAATCCTTGTGGTTGCCCTCCTATCTTGGATGATGACCCAAAAGAATGTCAACAGCTCATTTCCCAGAGAGCTGGAAGGAGTCCCTATGCAAGTCATAATCTGCACATTCTCAAAGAACCATTTCAAACATTATATTTCACAAGCAGTTTTAAGTGATTTCCCTCTCATCTCTAGTATCCTAACAGTACTTTGGACATCAGTGCCTCTGAAATGAGGGCTAAACAAAGTTTACACATGAATGCTATATATGGCACATAAAATTTAAATTCATTTTCAATACACATTTTAAAAACACGGTCATCTTGTTAGATTAATATATTTATGGCATTAAGTGAGATAAATGTCTAACAATTACTATTTTTTTTCTATTGTGAAAAGAAGTGTTTTTTTATTACTGGTCATTATTTTACTTAGAATCAGACCTTATTTATGGGAAGCATTTACAGTTTTCCTTAATTTGTAATTATGAAAAGCCCAGAAGAAGCTAAAGAGTAGTAGTAAGTGAAATATGGTACATGAATAATCTGGTAGTTTTATCAGTAAGAGAATGGATCATTTCTATATGAAGCCTTTGATATAACGGCATTTGGTTCTATCACCCTTTATTTCCTTTGTACATTAAGAAGCCACTAGACTAAGTAGTATTACATTCTGGGAGGGATAGTTTTTACGTATTAACTATTCATATTATAGAACATGCAATTAAAACAATGCAACTTTTCTTTATTTCTAATTTAACCTCTAATTTTCACCCCTTAAGGCTTTTCTTAGGCCTTCTTTTACAGTTTGAAAGCTCATTCTTAAAACAAACAAACAAACAAACAAACAAACAACAAAACCCAGAAGAAACTGCCATGTATAATTATGTGATTATGGTGCAAGCCTATTTATATCTTGTTAAAACATGAAATCTGACTTAAAGCTTAATATTTTAATGTATCCCAACACTGAGCTGTTCTACTGCTAGCTTTAAAGCTTAAAAAAAAGGGATGTTACTACAGTAATAATGACTGAATTAGTTCTATACTTTGCAATATGAGTATAGCTGCAAAATTATTTATCTACTTCACTGCATTCTCCTACCAAAGTTTCTTGAATAAAATCGTTTGGACTAGCTATATCAAATTAGAGAGCAGTCAGGAGTATCTAAGTCCAGCTTTAAAACAAATATCTTAACAATTACTTAGCCATATGGAAAATAGGGTATGTCTCTCCTGAAGCCATTTAAAAAATATATTTTCTATCTTGAATTTAGACTTCATTAGAAACCATTTCTGACTTGTAATGCTTAGATAGCTGAAATATCACTCTTTCAAAGACTCATGAAAAGACAGGTGAAAAAGCACGACTTTTTAAAGCTGCCAATTAACAATTTTATAATTTTTAAAGCCCATTACATTTGCAGTCATAACATTTTTGAAATCCAGAAAACGAAGTATAATTAAAGCATTTTGAATCAACAAAAGCAGCTGTATGGTTAGACACAGATACACACACACTAACATAGCTTTTTTTTTTCTTTTTTTTTTTTTTTTTTTTTTACATTATACCAAATTTGAAGCTTCTCCACAACTGTTCACTTTGTACTGTTGGGTTCCTATGACTTAGAGGCCAGATGCTTTTCACAAATGACCAACAATTGTAGTTAGAATAAATTAATGATTGATTTTTTTAAAGCTTTGATGGAATTAAGCATACTTCTTTTCTCAATGTGCCTATGTGAATGTTTGCCTGTTAAACTTTTTTTTTTTTTTTTTTTGACAAGTGAGGCCACCCGGCAGAAAACAACTGATGCAAAACCCAGGAATAATCCCTCTGTTTAGTTCAACACTATGGTTAGCCTTAACACTGCCTCTATTATCCAATGGATTTAGAGAAACTTTCATTTATTTGTTGGCCTCAGTTTTCAATTCTGTTGCCCTCTTTAAGGAAACCTAGACTTACTCCTATGTAAGTCCATTTGCATACTAGTACAATGAAATATCTTAGAATTTTTATTACCCTATTAAGCTAAATAGGGGCTGTGGTACATATGTAACTTGAAAAATACATGAAAAGAATCAAAATATAGACTAATAATCTTACTAAAGATTTTAAAGCACACTGCAATAAACCTATAGTGCTCATGGTACAAGACTAATGCAATTACTTCCAACAATATTTTAACAATATACAGCCTTCTATTTTTAAAAAACCCAAAACCACTGGAACCTGAGAAATGCATTTGATTATCACAAAATCAGTGCCAATTTACTGCATTAAAATGTGTTATTTTCCTATAGGAATCTTT
Source organism: Panthera uncia (assembly GCF_023721935.1). Lineage (NCBI taxonomy): Eukaryota > Metazoa > Chordata > Mammalia > Carnivora > Felidae > Panthera > Panthera uncia. The sequence continues at coordinate 78,751,153 of NW_026057578.1, read as the reverse complement.
TAAAATATGTATTTTTATTATAGATAATATTTTACATTCTCTAATGTTCAGAGTCTAAGCTACAAAAGGTTTACTCTACATGAGATAAGTGAAGTAGAATATGGCTTTTTAGTTTATTTAGGGGATTCAAATTAGGGATTCATTTAGCTGTGTATACATGATAGCAAATAATGCAGTGTAATTTTTATAATACATTTAAAAAATCTGCATTGTTTTTCTTAAAACATTTGGTTATTGAATCTTACAAAAAAAATGAACTGTATAACAAACACCATGGGACTGGGAGTCGGAAAATAACACCTCTGTGCCAGTCAGTCTCTTACTCTCCCTCCATGTTTTCATCAGTTAAAGAAAATGGATGTTCTCTAAGACTGTTCACATTTTAAAACCTTTATAACTATGTTATATAATTTATACAAAACAAACTGCTATAATACTGTAAGTTCATATTAGGAATTTGTTCAAAAGTTGATTCTTAGAGCCTTTATTCCACAAATGCTTCTGAAAGTGAATAGTACAAATTGCACTAGGTATGCACAGATTGCATAAGACTAACGTGCAGTAATAGAACTTTAAAATAAAGTTTTCACTAACAAAAAAATGAATCATATAAGGCTTACTAAGGAAATCTTAAAATTCTTTGGAAAATTCTTTCTTACCTGTTTTCCCTAGTTAATGCAATCAACACTGATATCCAGCGAAACACATTACCCAGAATGATGTGCTATTTACACCTTAACTTTAAGAGGGCAGAATTAGCAATACCACCCACTCCCAACTGCTTCCTTTCTTCTCCCTCAGCTTTTCCTTAAAACAATGACATTAGTTTCTGGAAATATTTAGCTAAAGTTTCACATAAACTCACACAGCCAGATGTTCATATAGGACTTTTAAACTTTATCAAGGAAGTAAAATGGAAAGATGATGATGACATTCCACTATCCAGAAGGGAAATAGAGGTCTCCAACTCAAAACACAATTGGGTTTTACTGTATATAGTATTCTCTTTGAAATAAAAATAAACATCG
>NW_026057578.1:78710125-78742625 GCF_023721935.1 Panthera uncia | reverse complement strand
GTATCTATATACCAGTGTCATAGATTGTAAGCTGTTAACACAAAAATAATTATATAAATTTAGAAGTCTTTAGAATTTTAGTTTTATTTTTAACATATATCAGAAAACCATCTTCAGGTATTTATTAGTAAGTAGCTGATCCTAAACTGAAAACTACTCCCTGAAGGCCATAATGCTCAACTTTCAGAACCTCCTGAAGATTAGCAAAGAGCTAGACACTTCTTTTGAAGAGAAGCTTGTTTTTATCTCTGATTATTTCAAATGAGGATGTTTTGCAACCCAATTTTCACATATATTACACGATGATGACTGTGGCAGAGAAATAATGTTAAGAGGAACATGAGTACCTCTAACGGGCCAAATGAGTTGGTTAAGTGACTTTCTTCATAACCTAAATGAATATTGATCTGTTTCTTCTGAGTTACTAATTATAAATCACAAAATGGTGGTAAGAGAGTCCAGAGAATTAGTAGTAAGACCCCAGGAAAACCAGACATTCACGTCTATAAAGAGGAGAGGTGAAGCAGGAACTATGTCATGTGGTGTCTGGAAGTTGGACTCCAGAGCCCAACTGGGTTTGGGTCCTGACTCCACCACTTTTAAATGTATGAATTGGGCAAGTTCTTTCTCTGGGCCTCAGTTTCCTCACTGAAAAATGCTATTTTTAATAGTCTTGGTTATTAATGGAACCTATCTCATAGGGCCATTGTGAAAAACAAGGAAATGATGTATGTAAAGCATTTTCCATAGAGCCAGACATAGTAAGCATGCAATAAATACTGGTTATTAAAAATATTTTCATCTTTAGGCAAAGATAATGGATAATTCTGGAGATTCAAAGTGGAAAGTTTCCAATAACAACCTAAATAATTTTATTTTTATTTTTCTGTGGGCCCAATTTCCTGCTTTAAAGCAGCTTTAATGCTGCATTTGGCTCCTCAAGAGCTGAGGTAAAGAAACATTCTGAGGAATGTGTAGAAAAGTTATTTCTTTTAACTCTTTGATTCTTATTCTCCCTGAGTACATTTAACATTTTTAAATGGTCAGTTAGGTTTTTGTAGTGGATAGTCTACAAAAAGTACCAAACTTACATACAAAATGTCAACTTGGAATGCACATGTTTCTAATTAGTAAGTCTTATTGTTCCTAAAGAAATAAATCATTCTAAACTTTAGGTGCTAGGTATTTAAAAGTTCCTCCTCTGTAGAAATTTAAAAAAATAAAATAAAAAGAACTGATGGAAAAAAGTTCTTTAGTATTTGCATAAGAATTTTACAGATCCCAAGGTAGGATGGCAGAACACACACACACACACACACACACACACGCACACACACACACACGCACACACATGCACAAGCACACGCGCACACACACGTGTTATTTAGTATTCAGGCTAGTTTAGGATTACTCATTTTCAGAAATAACCAGTCATATGAGTCCCCACAGCTGCTCTGTCTCTGCCAATGACACACTTTCTCCAAATGGATGTTGGGATCTCAAGCCCTTTCCCTGCCACTGCCATTCTCACCCCTGGTATATTGTCATCTTGCTGCAGGATCCACTGAAGTGCTCTATTACGTTCCTTTGCTGCTTTCTTGTTAGAGCCTTCTCCTGACATGCCAGGAAAAATGCCCAGTGGTCTAGGCCACCATCCAGGCTCCACCTTTCTTCCCATCAAGATGCAAGAGTTTCAGAGCTAAAGGGGTTGATACTTAAAACCCAGAACTACTCAAGTTCTGGGAACTGAGGACTCAGGCCTAGGGCAACTACTAGCATTATTCTAGTGGTATTTTATTTATTTTTTAGAGCATTTTTTAAATGCTTATTTCTATATTTTGAGATAGAAAGGGTGGGGGGAGGAGCAGAGAGAAAGAGGGACAGAAAGAATCCCAAGCAGGCTCTGCATGGAGTCTGATGTGAGGCCCAAACTCACGAACCATGAGATCATGGACTCTTAACCGACTGAACCACCTAGGTGCTCCTCTAGTGATATTTTAAATTAATAGGGTTTTGTGGGTTTGTCTGGCTGGAGGATGCTAATAACAGTGCTTCTTTTGGAAAATGTATTCTCAGTTCTGCAAAATTATCTTCTAAATAAATTTTGCAACCCATTTAAAAGTGAGTGGATTCCCTCAAAAAGTTAAATAGAGAATTAACATATGACCCAGCATTCCAATCTTAGGTATATACCCCAAAGAACTGAAAAACAGGGATTCAAAGAAATGCCTGCACACAATGTTCATAGTAGCCAGAAGACGGAAACAACCCAAATGTCCATCAATGGATGAATGAATAAACAAAATGTGGTTATATGCATATAATACAATATTATTCAACCACAAAAAGGAATGAAGTAGTGGTACATGTTATAATATGCATGAAGCCTGAAAACATTATGTAAATTCAATGAAGCCAGACACTAAAGGGCGACTACTATTTGATTCCACTTATATGAAATATCTAGAATAAAGCACATTTCTAGAGACAGAATGCAGATTAGAGATTCCAGGGGGATTACAAGAGGAGAAAATGGGAAATTATTGTTCAATGAGCACAGACTTTCTGTTTAGGGTGATGAAAACTTCTGGAAATAGTAGTGATTGTATAACACTGTGAATGTATTAAATGTTACTGAATTGTATGCTTTAAAATGGTCAATTTTGTGACACGTGAGCTTCAAATCAATAAAGAAATATGCTCAGTATCTAGAAGTATATAAAACTTGAAGTAGCAGATAAAGTATGTTTTGTTCTGTAAAGAACATATGGTGGGAAAAGAGGACTGACTTAAGAGCTAGAAAACCCAAGAAGTCCAGTTTAAGCCTTAACTCGGCCATTACTACTCAGGCCTTCTTAAATGAGTCATTTCCCTCTCTGAGCCTCAGTTTCATCATGTAAGGAATATGATACCATCTGCTCTGCTTAATTCTGAGGCTGAGATTCAGAAACGGCATAGCAAACTAATATGTCAGGGAAAAAGTACTAATTGCTATAATAAATGGAAAGTTGGAAGCATTGGAACCCCAAAAAGGAAAAGGATGAATATATACTTTCTCTTTCTAACACCTTATCTCTTACTTCAGATGCTAACTAGGCTTTAGGCAAATCTTGAGAAACAATTATTTGGTCTGGAAGAGGTTCAGTATAGTCCAGGGTAATTGCCGGAGCTTACCAAGCTGGGAACAAAGGCAATTTTAGTCTGAATGTGCAGTAGCCAACCCAGTCTAGATCAGATTCTGTCTTGTGCAGTAAGCAATATAAATCCCCAAAGGGATGCTAGAATCAATCTGTAGTCCATGACTATCTTTCAGATTATAAATGATCTATAGGTGAAATGGGGCCACTTCAAAGCTTCAGCGGTAATATGTGGGATGGGAAGGAGAATTTCAGTCTGTTTTGGTTAGAACCTTCAATAAATCAGGCTCCAAGTTTGAAAAAAGGGAAGGAAACCGAATTTGTAGCTTTTTTTTCTAGTGGCACAAGGCTTCTTGTATAGTAACATCTAATTTATCCAATACAATGAGGAAAGGTGTTGAAAGAATTTGTTTAAAAAAATTAGTCTCTTCAAAATATTTAAAGGTAATAATTTTAAAATGTATACAGAAATTATACTACCTAGTATTTACATTTTTATATAGTTAACATAACTAATATTTTCAAAATCCCCTAGAAACCGAAGGGAAAATGCAAATATGAAACAATATATTAGTTTATGGGATACTTGTTGAATTCACACGAATGTACAAGACTGAGCATACCTGTAAGTTGTTAAGGCAACAATAAATATGTTCTAGGTAATCTAGTATAATGGGAAGGATCCTGTATGATAGGGTTCTGGTGACCTGAATTCTAGTCCAAGGTCGGGCACTTACTGATCTATGTGACTTGAGCTTTCCCTGTAACTCTGTCTCCACTGTACAATGAGAAGGTTGGGCAATAGTGTTCAAAAGACAAGGTGTTTTTTTTTTTTTTTTTTCCTGGTTTTAAATTTTTTTTTTTTAATTTTTTTTTTCAACGTTTTTTATTTATTTTGGGGACAGAGAGAGACAGAGCATGAATGGGGGAGGGGCAGAGAGAGAGGGAGACACAGAATCGGAAACAGGCTCCAGGCTCTGAGCCATCAGCCCAGAGCCTGACGCGGGGCTCGAACTCACGGACCGCGAGATCGTGACCTGGCTGAAGTCGGACGCTTAACCAACTGCGCCACCCAGGCGCCCCTTTCCTGGTTTTAAATTTTAAGCAGTAGAACCTTTTCTTTAAATGAACTCTTCCAAGAAGTCTGCTATTTCGAATAAATAAACTCAGAGCTGCTCTGTTTGAAGTAAGGTAGGAAATCCAGACGCCTGTCTGCTTTCTGCTCTCTTATTGTCCTGACAGCCCCGAGATGCCTCTGAAGAAGCTTTAGGGCTCCACAGAACACAGTTTGAAACCCACTGGGCCAGATAAAGCCAAAGGTCTCTTCCTGTTCTAATATGTTCTGATTTCACTAATGTAGGCATTTTCAAATGTCCCATATAAATGCTTATTTTTGGAGGAGTTTTTTAATTGTAAATATATTTTTGGCAAATAGAGAAGAAAAAGTTCAGGAAAGCTTTCCAATTCTAATCTACTACCATCATTTTACTAGTCTACTTTCACACGGCTAATAAAAGTAAAAAATTACTTATATTAAAGGAATGAATGTTCCACTTTATGTTTTGACATTTTTTTCTTAATATAATTTACTTTTAATTTGGTATAAAAATCTGAATTTATTTCTCATTTTTATGCTTCTTGTAGGAGCAGCATTTTAAACAAATGCATACATTCCTTTAAAATATACACATACACTGTTTTTTTTCCCCAGTAGCTCACTCTGCACTTAGATCTATACAATCACTATTGGCAATCAGCATTAAATGGCAATCTACCCTCTGGTTAGGAGCTAACTTGCTGCTCTAACCCATTTTTATAAACCTTCCTATATACTTTAATCCTTTCAAATGCAACTGTGACACAAACTATTACAGACTTTTAAAAACCTGTTCTCTTGGAAAAAAAAAAAACAAACTGTGGAGCATCAGTAACCAGATAGTATTCTCAAATTTCAGTGATCTAGTCCATGGAGCCGTCCCCTATGCATAGTGCTCTGTTTCATGCAGTACATGGCTTTAGCTGGCCAAATCTTTTTTTTTCCCAATGAATCAGTAGAACAGTGAAGATCTTACTTTTTTTTTAAGCAGTGGCATATCAATGAGGCACAGATGTGTATTCCAACTCTGCATGGATGAGCACACTGTTCAATAGTGCTGGCTCACACGGTATCAGGGCGAGTTATCACTTCCCATGAAGGCACTCTTATCACCAGGGCCCAGAGAGGTGGCTGCAAATCGCAGCCTTTTTATTTTCAAGGCAGTTCTGCTGAACATTCAGGCTTCAAAGATTCACACTTCCAAAACTCTATAAGAGTTTGTGAACGCTCAATTTGCCAAAACTGTTTACAGTGTAATTGGGCACCGTACCTGTGTCCATGAGATAGCGAAGGCGCTTCTCCACCAGCGCGGCACGGGTGTCAATTTGCTTTTGCTCATTCTCTAGTGCTGCCAATTCTCCTACAACATACTGACTGGTGTCTTTGAACCCTTTCTGTTAACGAGAACAAACAGGAAGGAAAAAAAAAATCACTTGTAAGTTGCATTTTTCCTTTCTACAAACACTTAGTAAAGCACTTACCTAGAGAACCAAATAACACCGTTAGTATCACCCTTAGTATGAAAAAGCAACTCCCTGTGATTCAAGAAATTTTCATAAATGCTATGTATAGCAAAACTTTTGCAAATAGAGAAAATCTCAGCTGTTTAGTATTATATTTATAATTTAACACCCAGATTTGCCATATTTAAAAAGTTAATGCAGAGAAAAAAATTCTCCTTGAAGTCAGAGTTATTTAAGCATGGACGACGATAGAAGGCAATTTTCCTCTTGGTGACTGTCAAAACAAACACCAATGACACATTTCATTCAAATGTGCAATATGCAAAAATGGAGCCTTACTAAGGAAATGATTCTTAAAGTATCTATCCTGAAAAACACAGACTTATTGTTACAAAAATACAAAATTAAAGAGATACATTTCTTGCTGTCATAGTAAATATACTATTTAAAATGCTTTTTAAAAATTATAAAAAAGAAGTTTCTAATATCTCCAGTTTTCCCTCCAGCTGGCTGCTGTACTTTAACATGTCGTTCTGTTGATACATCACTAATTATTGTAGCTGCGAATTCTAACTTGACAGGTGGTTTCAAACCTTGCTGCAAGGATCTAATGCAACTAGTGCACTGATTTGGTTAATCTCCCATCTAACCAAATTTGGATTTCAATTTGAAATGTTACTTTTTACAATCATCCATGTTTAAAAAATTATCCTTAGAAGTTTTATTTGAAGTAGCAGTTCTATTATAAAGTACCAGTAGAGTCTTAATTTTTATTTTCATATTACTCATTTAAATCATTAGGGGGTAGGGTTATTACTTGTGGTAGAGTTACAAAGAGATTAATTATGGCTCCCTTTGTAATACCTGTTTACCTTGTGACATTTCCAGAGCTAAGTTTCCCAAGTAGCTGAGGAATACTGAAGAAATGCTTAAGTGATTACTTTCACTACCACCATTACTAGCATCAGAATTTATAACATTATGTATTCAGAGAAACAAATATGAACAATCTCTTCTATCAAATCCCTTCCCTACCTAGAAGCATATTAATCTCTAAGAAGCCCTGAGGAATTATCTTTGGGTCCTCCTTAAACAAGAAACAAAATCAAGAATTATGTTATTTATGAGCATATTCTGGAATCACCATGATCAATAAACACATCTAACCATACATATGACTTATCTATCTTTGGAACCGGTAAATTCACATGTGAACTCTATATCAGCTTACTGTTAAACTGATTTTGGTGGTTGACAAACTTAAAGATCAAATGTATTTTAGGAAATCATAAAACTGATAATTTTTCAGTATAGTGTGATCAAATAAGTTACTGTATTTTTTAAAGACCCATAAAAATGGATATTCTCCCATCTCAATATGAAATATAACAAAATCATAACAGAATAAATGTAAATGGTAACTTTAAAATCTGGAATAACCTATCTGCCGTATAGCACAGCATTTCCAAAAAGGACTTTCCTTTTTTCATTCCCATACAAAGGGCAAAACAAACATAGTCTGTAAAGACAACATGAGTAAGAAAGATAAAAGGAAGCAGAAATGATAAGCAACATATAAACTTCATTGTTTTTACAGACTGGCTCAGTTAAAAACAGTCACAAAGTTTATTACCAGATTTCTTTAGTGTGAGTATACAGTATACTCAAGTATTCTGCAACTTACAAATTATACCAAATATTCCATCTCGATATATGAGTGAGCTGTTCTGTGTACTAAAACCTGTCTTAGTACAACTTAAAAATGAGAAGTTTTTCAGGACCCTAATTTGTAGTCTGTAATCCTGAGTGCACTTATAAGGATTTAAAAATCCAGCAAAGACCATTTTAACAGTAAAAACAATGAAAATATTTACACAAACTACAGATAATAAAAAAGTAGCACCGCTCTTAGAGAGCTATGCTTCCAGACAAAAATTCAAGTTAAAACTTGTTCTTCCTGCCTCTGTCCCACAGCTGTCCATCAAAAGCAGCTTTCTCCCTGCGGTCTATCAAATATTTCCCTCACAAATCAATTTTACACATGATCAGCCCATACCCCTACTGAGCTGAACCTCCCCGTTAATTAAGTGAAGAAATTACCATATATATTATATTAATGCAAACATCATTCAGCTAGTAATTCACGGCTGATCTGGATAATGGAAAGGTTGAACACCCATTAACCCAAGCCAACAAAATGGGTTGGCTGAGAAATTCTAGCAGGTCTCATGTGACTTTTCCCTCTAACTGCAGCTCTGCGGTATCTGCTATTGTAATAATTAAAATCCTCCTGGTAGATCAATACTGGAATCTCTTTATGGGAAGTGCCCTGATGGAAATGTCTCAAGGAAGCTGGGGCTGTGGAACTCTGAAAAATTCATTTTTTTTTATCTGACAATTATCACCACACTGCAGACTAATTCAACAGTGCACCCCTCTCACTCTGCTTTGAATGCACTGGAGATTGACATCTTAAAAAACCTAACATCTCATTTTAACAAATAAAGGCACTATTTCCACATACAGTTTGGAATTATCAGCAATCATGAAACCACACAAAAAATTAATATACATTAAGCACTTCATCTTCTGATGGCTTCCTCTGAGTTTCAGTTATCGCTGTCTTCTCCTCATTTCCTTTCTTTGTATCTTCCTGTATTGATCTCTGCCTTTTCATCTCTTAAAAAAAAGGGGGAAAGACATGTAAAATTATTATAAAGCTTGATATTTGTGTATTGAAATGTGGATTTACACTATCAGCTTTTATGTATATATATATATATATATATATATATATATATATATAGCTAAATACTATTAAATCATAAGATGGGAAAACATTTTTAAAAGTGTTCCTACCTGGTCTATTCTCAACATATTGACTGAAAGACTGAAGTTGAGTTTTTCTGACTGTAGAATCCTTGCTGAAAACAACAGGATTTCTAAATCGTTCTGTTGCTTTTTGTAATCGTTCAGTCCGGAGATCTTCTGTGCCATTCTAAAAGTAAAACAAACGTAGTTAAGACATCCTGATTGTATAAACGTGAAATTACGTATTAGCAGAACAACTTTTACTGATTTAAGAGAATGCCAAATTAGAAACTTTGTGAAAGAAAAAGGATTTCAAAGAGCTCTAAGTAGTTCAACTACAAGTGCTGTTGCCTGTAACCAAAACTTTGGGAGACATAGTTTAGATGGAGGATCACTCTTGATAACTTTGATTCATTAGATGCTGTAAACCCCTGTGTCTTCTCCCAATGATATGTATAATTTAAAAGCCATGGTGCTTCTTTCTGGTCCCCCACTATTCTGCCCCATCGGTTTGTACAGTCCCACAGACTTGTATGACAAGAAGAACTAGTTTCTAATTTTATGCCCATTGAGATAAACCACTAATGCTGGATGAAGGCTAAAAGGTAGGATTATAATACTACCCCACTGAACTGCATTTCATCAGCTATAACTTTCCAAAGCCAGATTTGTAAGTAAGCCCTTTACAGCTAAGGAAACTACAATTATCTTTTCCAGAGCTTCCTATGTTAATACTGGTAACAAATTCAAATGGTTCTATCAACAAGAAATATCCCAGAAGACTGAACTACTGCAGTGTGTGGAAGCTGCAGATACCGAGGTGCTGTGTACGAAACAAATATTTCATTTTATACCTAATCTTTTATTATTTTTATTAAGTGTTTTGAAAGTAAATAGGGAAAGGCTAAGATGCATGACTAATAGCTAAGCCTGCTGAATGCTGAAACTGGTTATCAAAAGCTACCAAGACTTTGCCCTTCCTCTGCATTGAGACAATCAGTAATGAGGGAGCCCTCCAATGGCCTATTCTCTAGCCTCAAGGAGGCCTGGGATACAGAATCCTCAGGGGAAGGTAACAGTTTATCCTTTTCCACAAACACAGAATGCCTCATTTATAAACGTGTAAACTGCATTTTATTAAAAAAAATAAAACCCCAAATCAATGCTGAAAGCTTCAAGAGAACAGATGGACTCTATATGTTCTTTATAAGCACCATTTAAAAAATCTTAACTAAAAAGATCCACACAAAGACAAGCTGTTTAAAGCACACCTTTTGTTGAAATAACTTTAAAAATTACCACATAAGAGATTTTTAGATAGGGAAACAATTTCATCTATTGAGACAATTAAACCTTAAGAATGAAAATACTCCCATTTTATTTTTTCAAGTTACAGAATATCTCTAGTATTAGTATCATGTACATACTATGCTAGCTATGTAGCTGGGATAAAAACAATTTTGGCTTTTATTTATTTGTTTAAGAAAAGTGTGTATTCTTATAGCTATTATTATAACTGCCCAATGGTTTAAAACTCAAGTCTTTACCAAAATAAACAAACACGGCTAAATTTTTTGAGGCCTGGCAACATGCTGAAATATCAGTGCGATTAGCCAGCAAATCCCATCTTAAGAAACGTTTTTATGACTAGGGACTTCTGCCACTTTACAAATGTATTCCTCTAAACCCACTAATTCAGTTAGCCTTTTCAATCCATTGTATTATTCTTAGGCCAGCATCATTCTGCATTAAATCCACTGCAGAAAGCTAAATTGAACGCAAAAAATCAGACCTGATCCAGGCTTCCTTTTGTTCAAAGATAGAGACCAAAAGTCCTCTGGTGCTGCCACACACTTTCATCACCAATTTATAGAAACCAACAGTATAAGGGAAAAGCAATGAAAGTCATTGTTTTGGGACTTCAAAGCATCTGTGTGTCAGAGGAAGGAAATCCTTTCAGTCAGCAGGGCAGTCCCCATAGTCCGCAGGTGGGTGAAAAGTTATACAGGACTAGAAGTGCCCTAAAGCTACAGAAATATTAATTATGCCATGAGAGGAAAAGAAGGATGGCTTGTTGAGGATAGTACAAATAGCCTAAATAATAATAATCTTCATGTGACATTTGGCTAAAATATTACTTATACAAGTTAAGATTCATATTGGCACACAACACTTGCAAGTATCTTTATATACAATCACATACCATCTTCAGTTATTAATTAACATTAATTCTAATTCATCTAAACAGGTCAGAGGTTGAGGGTAATAGAAAAAATGCTAGAATTCTCTTAGCAATATTCTTCCTAGCAAATATATATACATATAGAAGTTGAAAACAGTTTCTACACTCATGAACACAACAAATTAAAGTAGTAGTTTCTCTGGAAAGCAGTGATTACCATATTGCTACTTAATTGATTTGCTATTCAATAAAAAATGTCTATCTTAATCTTAATGTGAAGAACTTGTAAGAAATTGATTTTAGGTTTATAAAGTGCCAGTGGAAGCTAGAATGCACACAGAGACAAATATTTTAAACAATTTACCTTAATGTCTTGCTCTGAGCTCTCAGTTATAGCTTTCTGTGCAGCACTGGAAAGTGAATTTGCCACCTGTGGCTGAGCCTCTAGGAGCTTCTTTAGCTTCAAGTCCACCAACTTAGTGTTTTGTTCTGTTAAATACACAAATACTATGAATAACTGAGATGCATTGAGATATGTAGGCTATCAATTTAGGAGACATCACAAAAATATTACTATATTTTTAAAAAAGACATTAGATTTGTGAAGGAACCTATCAGACCTGACAAATGCACAACTCTTCATATATATATAAACTGTAATACATACTGTATAACTATAGTATAAATGAGTAGTCTTTAGGTATGTTAACTATACATTTTTTTAATTGAGATACAATAGATATGTAACATTATATAAGTTTAATGTGTACAATGTGATTTGATACATTTATATAATGCAATATAATTACCACTGTAGCATTAGTTAACTCTTCTATCACATCATATAATTATCATTTCTTTTTTGTAGTGGGAACAACTAAGATATAATCTCTTAGCATATTCTTCATATACATGTATATACACACACACACACATATACATGTATATATAATCATATATATTTTTCTCCCCAAATCAGTCCCCTTAAAGAATATAGTCAATATACCTTAAGACCATTCAGTTGCATCATATAGTTAATAGTAGCTATGTTTACCTGAAAACCTAAGCCTGCATTCGATGTATACATTTATATAAGTAACTGCATAGGTTATACATAATAAAACAAACTATCTACAAAGTAGATATCTAAAAGGGGCAATACAATTTATTCTTGTTACATTATTTCATTTTCAATTCTTCTAGTATATTAAATTTATACACATAATACCATATTAAAACAAGTTCTCAACATGACTCAGTCATGTATACATTGTTGGAATCAATGTTTAAGTGTGTACATTTATACCCAGCATTGAAATAGGGCATATGTTTAACAAATACCTTAGAATTAGAGGGCAGAAACACAACAATCATATTTTGGAATATAATAATTATGGATAGAAATTTAAAATAAATAAAACATAGCTACAACTTTTAAAATAAATAATTTCAAATTAATTTTAGCAAGTACACTAATCTTTAATAATAATTCAGAAACAAATGGAAACAAATAATTATATTTAAACAAATTCACTCAAAGGAACTGTTTAATAAAATCGTTGTTAAAAGACATGCCAACCATTTGGTGAATGATATTTTTCATAAAGATTAATAAGTTTTCTAATTATAAGACTCTTAATAAATGCTATTATCATTACTTTCATGCAAATTGGTCAGTTTATATTGCCAGGCTTCTCTTTTAAACAATATCTGATGAACTATGGTCAAATCAAGATAAAGATTAAACAATTTATTATTAAAACATTATGACTTTTATATACATATTAAAAAAAGAATTTTGGGGAAAATAAAGAAAGGCTAAAAATCATAAAACATGCTACGTGCTTCCAGATTCCAATTTGCACTCCTATTTCTTATTGCCATGAACTAAACTATAGTGTGGATTGGAAAGTCTGTCCTATGTACAGGCCAACACTTACTGGCATGCCTGAGAGTTGTAAACAATGTTTTACTTAACTCCAAAACCAAAAAGACTGAGAGGTGTTTTGTTTGACATACATGAAGAAGGAGTTTTTAAAAAGGACAAGAGTCAAGCTGGTTAACCCTAATATATATATTTTTAATGTGAATGAAGTATTGGAAGTGTCACTTTCATTTTTTTAAAAATTTGTTTTATTATTTTCTTAAGTAATCTCTGTGTCTAACGTAGGGATCTAACTCATGACCCTGAGATCTAGAGTCACATGCTCTACCAACTAAGCCAGCCAGGTGCCCTTAGCCCTAATATTAACCAACCATTAAAGTAGCCCACCAAGTTGCTGTAACTAAAATGAGAAAATTCCCCCCACCTTACCTAAGAAATGACTAATTTTTCATATCTTCATACTCTACTGCAAAATCAGAAAATATGTATCATTTACTGTCAATGATTTTATACTTCCATAAACTGAATCTTGAGGCTTTAATTCTATACCTGTAAATGCCCTCAGCAGTAGTGTTACTGGTTTCTGATAAAGCCTTCAGTGGTGGTTGTGGTAAGGGGGTGGGTAAGCAACAACAATCTTTTCCAAAAAGAAAAAAGAAATCTACTATATTTTAAATAGAAAGAAATAAAAGGTAGTCCTAATTTTGGGTTAAACATTTAAATTTTTTCCTTAAATATCAGCATCTCCCTGGATTTGCACAATTATAAATATACTGATTTCCATTTAGTAAAAGTGTAGCTTAACACTAGGCCATGAAGGAGTGACTGAGAAAGGGCATGGGTTTTCTTGGGTGCTCCCTAAAGTCAGGAAGTCCTTAGCTGATTATATTTTGGAGAAATAACACCAGGTTTCAAACAGAAGAAGCAATAAAACAGGTTAGCACTGCAGGAACATGCCAGGGTTAGGAAAAAGAATACCTGTTTTCACTCCCTTTAGATTTTTACAGGAAAAGATAAATATTAGGGACCTCACTTCCTCACTTTTAAGTCTAGAGAGATTGCCAAACACTTTTCACTGCTAGAAGAATTCAATTCAATAAGCATTTATGGAACCTCTCAGGTATACAAAGCTTTTGATTACTATCTGACACTGACTTATAAAGGTAATGCATCTAGAACACTCAACTTTTAAAGCAAGAGTATTTTATATTTTAAACACCAACTCAGTGATTATTGGTATAATATTTACTGACATAAGATATGAGATTAATAGCAGTCTGTATAAGCAGTTTTCAAAGTGTCTTATTGTAATTAGTTATTAAATAGTGTAAATTAATATATTAGTACTATGTAAATATTTAAAGTAAGCACAAAATTTGCAAAATAATATTACAAGTAAGACTATCAATTCTAAACCAAGTCAGAAAATCTGATCCATGGTTGAGGTTTACATTTGAAGTATTCCATAGATACTACATCTATACCTTACAACATCACATCAAAATATTTATGCTGAGATGGGAACCAATGTTTGAATGCCTATAAGTTGTCTCATATAACATAAAATATAAAAATGAACTTTAGTAATAAGAGAATGCAAACTATAATTTATTCCAATTGTATTGCTAATTTTAACACTAAATCTAAAACAAAATAACATAAAATTGATGGAAAGTGGACTTAGCTAAATGATTTGTGAGGGCATAAGATGTAATAAAGCTACAGAAAGAATTTATTATCATTATTGATGAGGTAATAATAAAAATATAATTATAAAGTGTGCCATGCAGCAGGATGCAAAAAATTTATAATTTGAAATTACCGGGAGTATCAAGGTCATTTTCTAAGTTAGTAAGTTCATCTCCACCTCCTACAACAAAGCCTTCAGGAATCTCCTCGTTAGTATCTATCTCAATATTATCATTTTCATCTGTAGGAACATGTAGCAATAATGTTAGTATATTATTCTATTTTATATCATTCATCCAAAACACTAAAGTAGAAAACCCAGTATTTTAATGACAGTTATTCAAATATAGTCTGACACAGATCAGCAAGAAATCAGTTTTAAGTCACTTTTCACTACTGGATTAACATTTGTATTTTACATTCATATGTCAAAGATGAATTGTCACATCAAAGAAGTTACAAAGGTTTTGACAATTTGTCACATGCAGTCTCTGAATCACTGAGTTCATCAAGTCCCTATATTTTAAAATGTAATGTGTAAGTAATCTCTAACAACAGACATACAAAAATAAAGTTGGTTTACTAATAAAGTCATCAAATAATATTTCTAGATTTCACCTTTTTAGCAGTTATGAGATATAAATGATAAAGAAACAAATCCTTCTACATAAACTTGTAGCTATATTTATATCATTTGTATGAAGACTTGAGTGCTTTTCCACTATTAATGAATATTATCATGAAATCATTATGGAAAAATTAAGAGACATGATTGAGACTGGAACAGACAGTACCTTATGCAAAAGAAAGTTCAGAAACAATTAGAACAGTACATCTTGGGAGACTGAAAGCTGAAAAAAGTTAGTATTGAAAATTAAATACACGGAAATGAGGAAGTCACGCTAGTTTTTATACACTTAGTAAAACGTTTTGGATCACAATTAGTTGAGGTTTTTTTTTTTTTTACATTAAAGTTTTTTTTATATACTTTTTTCCTTTCTAAATCCAAGTGATAAAACTGGGTTAAGTAATTTTGAATTTTATGCATTTGAAAAAGCACAGCAATAATTTGATTTGCATGTAAGAGGTTTAGCTTTAAATTCTGTTACTGACAGGCAGTGTACCTTTTGGAGAAATACCTGTCTAGCCCTGAAAGTTAAAGAATATCCCTACTACTCTACCATTAACCTTTTATTGGGCAACTTTTATCAATAATGAGGTATTCCAACATCATTTCAAGTGAGAAATTCCAAAATTCTATACTTTTGGCTTCATCCTTCAATATTTGTCCTTTTCCCTGTATACCTTTGTGTTTGATTTTGGGCCTTCCCAAGTAAATACTTATTATGATCATTAATATTAATAACAATAGTTTACTTTTATTGAAGACATCCCACATACTATGTATGTCATTTATAAGAACACAACAAAGAAAAAAAAAAGATTAATAAATTCCCCTAGGGAAAAACATTGCTAAATGCTTTCAAATTGCCAAGGCATTATACTTGGCTACATTATTTAAGTACAATCAGTTGAGAGATATTTTCTAATCAGTTGGGCTTAGCACAACTAATTTCATAAATGTTAGCATCTTCATTATCCTTAAAAATTCTTCTCTAAGTAATTTTGCAGTAAACGTGAATGAACAAGTATTTCCTGAGCACTAAAAAAGTGTTTATAAGACTTCCTTGTATTACTCTGTCAGAGATAGTTCACTATCAGTAGTTTTTAGAGTGTTGCTGCCAACTAGCCTCTACTAATTATTACTGACCATAATTAATCTAGAGTGAAAGCACAAAATTCAACATTCATTCATTTGTTTATTCCAGAAACTTCTACTACATATTGTATCTACAATTTACAAAACACTGCTAGATGTTGAGGAGATACCGAGTTTATCTTATTCCACCTTAAAGATATACGTTCAAGTGATTACAAAACCATATACAACAGGTAAGTGTTATGGGATAAAAATAAGTTACAGAGCAAATTCAAAAAATGAAAAGATTTCTCTTTGCCAACAGTACCAGGAGTTGTTCTTCAGAAGCATTAACCTTCGAAGCATTTAAAATTAAAAAAAAAATTTTTAACGTTTATTTATTTTTGGGAGAGAGAGAGAGAGAGACAGAGCCTGAGTGGGGTAGGGGCAGAGAGAGGGAGACACAGAATCTGAAGCGGGCTCCAGGCTGTGAGCTGTCAGCACAGAGCCCAATGCGGAGCTTGAACTCATGGACTGTGAGATCATGACCTGAGCTGAAGTCAGACACTTACAGACTGAACCACCTAGGCACCTCCAAAGCATTTTAAAGGGAAATAATGTGAGGTAAGACTTGAAAGGTAAAACTGCAGAGAGCCTTGAAGGGCAGAATGGGAAGTTTAAATTTTACTTGTTAAGAATGGAGAGATACTGGTGTTCTAACATGATCAGCACTGAACTCTTTAAGAGTAGTCTATAAAGTAATTTTCTATCGAAGTGTCTTATTGTAATCAGTTGTGAAATATGTATAAAATAATTAATAGTAATATAAGCAATGAAGTTTATGACTTTTGTAAATTACAATGGCTTTAATATTATTCCTAAAATATCACTCTTGCTTATAGTCTGATATGCCTTCCTATGTGAAAGAAAAAGTGGTCTAAGGATTGCCCACAGAAGTGTACAATGTATGTGACATCATCCTTGATGTGAGTGAGATTGGTGACCTAGATGTCAGACTGGAGAACTGAAAGGAAATCAAGGTCAGAGACTGCTATAACCTCCAGGCAAGCAGCACAGAGAGCCCAACCTAGTATACAAGAATTGGAAGTGGGTATAATGCAATTTGAAAACTACTGATGGGATACTGGGTGGTTGGGGAGAAATACTGAGAAGGAGAAGGGTGAAGCAGACATCAAAATTGACCCTCCAGTCTGAGTGACTAAAAGGATGGCATTGCTATGAAAAGAAATGCTAAGTCTGGAAATGTGGTCAGATATGGGTACTTTCAGTTTCCAGGGATATGCAGAAAATTGTATTTCCCTTCATTATCCATGTATACTGGGTTCCAGTGTCACGTTAAATAGGTGGCATTCATTTTATTTCCAGCTAAGTGAACTCTATTTACACTACCACTCATGAACAATGCTGAGTGTTTATATATGTATTGTTAACCTCAGATAAAAGGATTACTATTTGAGAAAGCAAGAGTAAAAAACTGATCTACGCAGCTCAAGTCTTCTTAAGAATGGATTTCTACTTTTCATTCCCTGATTTCAGTTTTAGCCCAATCCCTTGAATTCTTTTCAACAGTTACTGTTACAACACATTTCTTCACACCTGTGGTAATAGTCTAAATGCATTCTAGCAGAAACAAAGTACATGTGTGTTTGTGAAAGATATTACATATTATGTGTATGACATCTATCTATCTATGTATCTATCTATCTATCCATCCATCCATCCATCCTTCCATCTTTATGGCTAATCACTGAAAACCCAGCAGGTGAGGATGGTGGAAAGTAAATTAGAGATCCAACAGAAGTTGGTTTATAAATATGGCACATATAATGTATGTAGGAAAAGGTAAAAGGAGATTGGCTATGTACTGGAATGAGAAAGTGCATTCCAGTTGACGCTGAGCAGTACTATAAGCAAAATGGGAATCCCAGTGATATATTCATAGCACAGCAATAAGGCTAGTCTTACAACACTTATCATTTATAAATAAATTAAATGGAAAAACAGGGTATCTGGTGATGGTAAAAAAAGAATATCCACACTTTCACAAAAAGAAGCTGAAGTGATCATAAAAACATATTTAGAAAAAACTTCAGAAAATACGTTCAGAAAAAATTTTCTCACTTGTATCATGATTTTTTAATTCTCACTGAAGTCCCCTATAAAATTAATAACTTGTTATTATAGGTAACAACATTTGTTATTCATAATATATATTATATATAGTTATTTATAATATAACAATTATCAAATATCAATGATAATAAAATCAAACATAAGACAGAAAATGCAATGCAAACATAATTATTAACAGAAGCTGAATATAAAAATTATTGAAGACCTACAATATTTCATTTTGGTTTAGCAAATTTAGATAAATCTATTTGCCATAACTGAAATGAAGATAAGACAGAATACAAACATATTCATGGACAAAATTAAAAAAAAAAACACATTTCCTTTATACACTTGAAATGCAAAAACAAAGTAACACTACTTTATATAAATCAAAGAGAGGCAACAATGTCAGTGCAAAAGTTAAATGACACTAACCTAACTCAAACCAAAGTGATAAGCTATAGAATAAACACATATGTATAATGAATAAAATATATATATTTAATATACCATATAACATATAATAAAGATATGACACAATATAATCTTAAAACAGGATAGATACCTTTTTCCAAGTGTCAGTGGACCATTAACAAAAAGTTAACATTTAATTTGTCAAAATAAAAACTTATTAATTCCCAAAGCAGAAATTCAGGCCATACTCTCCAACCACAACACTATACAGCTAAAAATGAAAGTACCAAACTTTGTCCCCAAATACCTGCACCTTGTCAAGTAAAGATCAATATAATAAAATGAACCCACGAGTTTGCTACATAGAACCAGGATTTCTTTTTAAGTGGATATTAATGTTTATTTTTGACAGAGAGACAGAGTGTGAGTGAGGGAGGGGCAGAGAGAGAGGGAGACACAGAATCCGAAGCAGGTTCCAGGCTCTGAGCTGTCAGCACAGAGCCCGATGCGGGGCTCAGACTCACAAGCTGTGAGATCATGACCTGGGCCAAAGTCCGACACTTAACTGACTGAGCCACCCAGGCGTCCCCTAGAACCAGGATTTTAAAATTATAGGTCTACAACTACAGAATGATGCAGAAATTGAAAAAAAACATGTAGTATGCACAATATCACCTGATTCTCTCATATGCCCTAAAATTAAGTCAAAAGGAAGACAAGTAAAAGCTATAGCTCCTTGGACAGATATGATTCTGTTATTTCACAAGAATTAGGCTATTTCTGGTTGCAAGAGGATGCAAGTGGGTTGCTTGAATATATGGCTATATACCTGGCTTAAAATGCTTTGTGTATATTTTCTGTGGACACCATGAAGCTGAATACGCTCACTTCAAACTTACTAAGTTTCCTTTCCTCACTAAGGCAGGTTGCTGCTTGAGAAAAGAAAAAAGCAAGTGTTTCAAGCAAGCATTGAGTCTGCCTAACAATCGTGTTTAACACATTCCCCAGGCTATGCTTCCACATTATTATTTCAACTCTTGACCACTCCCTCCGTTGTTCCTCTGGATCACTGCTTCCAAAATCTTCCCATCCTCATCCTCCATCTAGGCTGGTCCCTACTAATTTCTCTCCCCTTTCACACTATTCCTTATTCAGACCTGATGATTCCCACTAGACAGTGGAAGAGTAGATACTAATTTGTTAATTTTCCCCCTGACTTATCAACCTCATAAGGTCATTTTCCCTTAGGAATTAGACTCTTGTGAATCCAAGTGAATTTCTAATTTGCTATGCAAAGGTCAGCAAACTATAGCATGGGGGCAAAATCTAGCCCACTATAGTTTTGGGGTAAATAACTAGCACATCCATTAATTTACATAATGTTCAAGGCTACTTTCAGGTAACAAGGGCAGAAGTGAATAGTTTAAATAGAGACCATATGGCCTTCAAAGCCTAAAATATCTACTCTAGCTTTTTTCCCCCCCTTTTAAACATTTTATTTATTTTTGAGAGAGAGAGAGAGAGAGAGAGAGAGAGACAGTGTGAGTGGGGGAGGGGCAGAGAAAGACAGAGACAGAATCTGAAGCAGGCTCCAGGTTTTGAGCTATCAGCACAGAGCCTGATGCAAGGCTTGAACTCACAAACTGTGAGATCATGACCTGAGCCGAAGTCGGACGCTTAACCAACTGAGCCACCCAGGCGCCCCTCTACTCTAGCCTTTTTCAGGAAGTTTGCTAAATCCTGGCCTAGCACAGTGACTATCATGGCTCACTAGATTAATGTGTATGTATAATGGTTGAATTTCAGGCAGGATTTTTACCCTCTCCCTTGTCCTAAAGGTCTCTTCCCCTACTCCCAGCCTCAACAGCTTCTGAGCAGACCTAGTCTGCTCCATATTTGTGAAGACAGACCGATATCCATCAGGCAATAGCCTTGTTCCACTTGTAGTGGGTCAACCTTAGCTCTGATTAAGAGCCTACCATCTGATATGTGGCTGCCTTCAGTATCCAAAATATAGTGTATCCCATAGGTGAAACGGATCCTGATCACTCTGGTTCTTAGGGAACACAATCTAGCTTTGACAAGTCTTCATAAGGTATCTGGTGAATCCCATCCCATCTTTATTTCACCTGGCTTTCCCTGTTCTAGTCTACACTTCTTTGCTAGAATGAATCTAATCCTGGATTCTGCAGGTCCAATCCTCACTTGTCTTTTATTTACTTTGTTGACTGTTGACTGTTAAATGATGCCAAAATCAGGTCTTCACATTCCCTAGTTACCAAGTAGGGAAGATATGCATTCGTTGGGTTGTCACACTGATGGAAGTCTCTCCATCTAGTCTAGTCCTGGCTTAGTCTCAACTGGAATTGGATGTTAGTGATAAGACGAATTACACAGATGACCCTTCCTATGACTCTCCACAGATGCAGAAAAGCTTGGCTTTGACTATTAGAAGGCAAATACCTGATTGATGGGGGCAAAGAGTTTATCCATAAAAATAAAATAGATTTAAAAGATATAAAAATAGATACAAGAAAGAAAAAATGAATTATCAGTGTGCTTGAGTCTTCTAAACAGTAGATTAAGTACCACCTTAGACTAGGAGGAGAAAGAAAAAATGAGAAGGGATAAAGTTGGTAGAGCTCATCAAAAGAACAGATCAGGAGGGTACTACATGGACAAGAGAGCATTGAGAGACAGTCAGCACCAGTGCTGGAGAAGACTTGAGAGTGAGCTCCACTCATGGTCTATGATAATGCCTTTGTTGTTCTCCAGCGACATCTGCCTGAACCCTGAGGCTTCATTTTAATATTAACCAAACTATCTACAAATAGTAATAATTAATAATTAAAACTTTTAATTCTTAGCCTTCCCAGAGTTTACAGCTTATTTAAAATAGTGTTATTATTTGCTCACCACTGAGAAAAAAATAAGAGAGACACTGGATACCTCTCTATCCTATTATTACTGTTCTCCTATGGGTTTATAATGCCACAGGAAGGGAGCATTAGTAGCTTTAGAACACTTTATCTGAAGGGTTAAGAATATAAATTTTTTTCTGTATTCCAAGATACAAGGAGGCAAAGATTTTTACATCTTACTTAGAATACCTGGAATTTTTCTGATACCAAAGAAACATCTTGTTATTAATAGTTATAAAAGCAAATTATGATAGTATTATATAAGTGTGTAGCCATGAGTAGTTACTGATGTTACTATAAAACTGTAGTAAGAGAGGGTAGAAATTGCATTAAAAATTCTGAGTGATGGGAGTTGAAAAGTAAGATGAAGGCTTTAAGAAGATAAAAACATTCTGACAAGACCAGAGGAACAGACACACAGCTGTTTAGGGAAGCAGCTTTCAGATTTATGAGACATAAAGTTATATACTACAGGCATTAGCTGGCATTCTCTACAACACTAAGTTTTTAAAATAAGGAATCAACTAGAAATAACAGCAGTAAATTTCAGTTTACTTAGAAGAAACTTATCATCAACCTAGAAATAGCTTATCTCTGCTACAGTTCTCTAAGGTCTTATTCAAGTCCACACTTGCCTACTCTTCAGAATGATCCTAGCATTCTAAGATTAACTAAGGACAAGTACCTGGCATGTTTTGGTAGATAAATAGGTTATACACCTTTGGAAAAAAAAAAAAAAAAGAAAACAAAAACCCACAAGCCTCTTGAATATACTCCTCTTAAACAAAAATGTAAAAAGTTCCAAGTTAAAGATGCCCAAGGTGAGCATTAAGAGGCAAAACCAAAATTGCCTTTAATTATATACGTAATCCTTGTCCCAACATCAAGCTTAGAATAATTTCTGCGGATACTGAAGAAGACCTTCTTAGAATAAGGAGACTAAGAAGAAATGGATATGGGACTTACTCAAAATTCTTCCATGTCAGGGTATAAGGCCAGATCATTGTTAAAGCTACTTTCTAAAGATCTAATTCAAAGCAAAACTCTTTCATGCCAAAGCTCACCACTAACAAGTCTTGTGACCTAGGTGTTGAGGACCTGATTGCATTTTACTCACTCCTAACTATAATTAATGAGGATAGTAATGGGGAATCATAAACCAAAGTCTAGATGAGTTTTTTCCCAAATCATATTTTAAGAAAGTACTTCTAAGAAAGTAAAAATTAAGCCAAAAAGTTGATTTGGAAAACAGCAAGAGTTATCATCTGATTTACTAAGCTTCCTATAGGTTCTTTGCAACATATCAAAAGGTTAGAAACTTTATGTATTTGATGCAACATTTTGAAGTAAGAATAAAAAGTCCCAAAAGGTCCACTGCAGATTTCTAGGTTGTCTGTAGAATATGATACAAGATTCTTTAACTCACCTCCAGATGCCTTTGACCTTTCTTTCAACTTTTCTGCAGCCATTTCACCATAGCTGGGAAGTTCTGACATCTTCACTCCAGATCGAGCTTCTGCTATTAGCTGACGAGCTCTCTCTCTCAGCTGCCGACGTCGCTCTTCATCTTGCTGCTAAGATATATTGAACAGTTGCCAACTCAGTAATTGACAGAAATGCAATTTCATTTTCAATCTGATCATCATGATAGTAACTGGTTTACAGCATGGTGCTTGGCCCACATTATAAATAAGATGCTCTATATCAGTTGGATGTCACACCATTTTTAAAAGACATCCTACAATCAGATTTTTAAAAAAATATTTACAAATTATTGTATTAAAATGTCTGCTAAAAATTCAAACTAGCCTTTAAAGAATGCTTGGCAATATTTATTATTGAGAAAATAGAAGGGGTTATTGTTAACAAAATAATCAGGCTTATAGAAAAAAAGAATACCAAAAACAATTTCAATTAATACCTTATTTTTATAAAATAGAATTTAACTTGCTGTTTTCTAATAAAGGTATAGAGCACTAATAGACAACTCTGATAGCAGAAAAGGCTGCTACACTACATGATCAAATATATGAAACAGAATTTTTAGGGGGCTGGAGTAGGAATGGAGACACTATATTAGTTCCACAAGTCATAGTTGTTGGCAGTTTTAAAATCAGAATTGGGTAACTGATATACTATCCCCATTCCTAAGTCTCTCTTCTCTTAAATGCTCATTAAGAAGGCAAAATAAAATCTAATGTGTTTTTTTTAATATTTAAGTACAAACTACAGAGTATTAAATAACTAAAATTTCTGCCTACTAAAAAAGGACTATTATGAATTATAATAATTGATATGAATTTATAAATTGCTTTATAAACTGGAAAATATATAAAATAAGGCATCATAACAAAACAAAGCCTGAAATAATGTGGCTTCAACATATCCTTACAGTGCTATCTTCCCTTAACCTCTCCCAACCTCCATAAAAGTTCACATCTATTTATATAGAATTGCTTGTGTAGTGTAGTTTCATGTACCCAGGGATTTGAATATGTCATTTCCTCTTGGAATGTTCTTCTCTCATTTGATTTAACTCCTACTCATTTTTCAAGATTCAGTTTAAATCCACTAAATTTCCCAACTATTCTTCCCTCCTCCCCACTGGTGGAATAAAGTCTCCTTCATCTATGTTACTATAGTACTGTGTGTGTGTGTGTGTGTGTGTGTGTGTGTGTTATTACTTTTGAAACTATTTGTCAAGTTACATTTTAACTCTGTACAAATGCCTCCTTCTCAACAGAACTGAGTTATGTGAAATTAGGAGCTACATCTAATTTATCTTCGTATCTCTGGTCTTTACTACGCCTTTGTACTTGGTACTTGCTATAGAAATTTCAGGAATGAAAACTTGTAATTTATACTCTCAAATGTTTATAATATAGAGGGAAAGATAAAGTGGCCACAATAAGGAGATCAGATCAAATTGCACTGAAGAGTTCAGTAGAAAGAACATTTTTGGCTAAGGGACAAACAGAGGGCATCATGGCATCATAGTTTTAGAATTGAGTCTGCAGAACAAGCAGGATTGAAAATGGATAGAGATGGTAGTCAGAAGTTAGGTGGGTCACTAGTCAAAACCACAAGTAGGAACAATACACAGGTATAGAGGCAAGAAAGTACAATGGAAAAGAAGGACATAGTCTAATTTTCCTGAGCATAGGGCAAAAATAGTAACAGAACGACAAGGCAAGAAAAATAAAGCTGGGCAGATAAGACTATAGGATCCCTGTTCAACAGGGTGATTTATTCTAAAGAAAGTGAGGTTTTGGGGGTGCCTGGCTCAGTCGGTTAAGCGTCCGACTTCGGCTCAGCTCATGATCTCACAGTTCATGAGCTTGAGCCTCGCATCAGGCTCTGCGCTGACAGCTCAGAGCCTGAAGCCTGCTTCAGATTCTGTGTTTCCCTCTCTCTGCCCCTCTGCTTGTGTTCTCTCTCAAAAATAAATAGATAAACATTTTTCTAAAAGTTTGGTTTTGTGTGTTGTGTTTTTTTATTTGTTTATTTGGTGTCTAGGAGAATGACCAGTCACAGGTGTCACTTGAGAAAGATGAATCTAACAATAGTATATAAGATAGGGTGGCATAGAGAAACTGGAAAGAGTCTAGGTAGGAGGCTCTTACAATAGTCCAAGGAAGATGTAATGAGATCCAGAAGTAGGATGATGCTAACTGAAATGAGAGAGACATTGTAAGAACATATTAGAGGTAGAACTGGTACCTATACCAATTCTTGGTAACTGATTGGATGTGGAGGGAAGAAAGAAGTTGACTCAGAAGTTTTAAAATTGGGCAACTAGCAAAACTGTGGCACTAAAAATAAAAATAGATAAACTAATGAACAATAGGAAGGGAGGGAGAGGACATTTGGGGTAAGAGATGGTAGTCAGAAGTTAGGTGGGTCACTGGGTTGGAGAGACTGCCTGGACATCTGAGTGAAGATGTTAGGTGGTAGATGGGAAAGTGAAATTCATGTTAAGAAGTGAAGTCAAACTAGGACTATAGAGCTGAAATCACGGGGATAAATCAAAGTGTTTAAAGAGACACTATGAAGAAAAAGGGCAGCTACTGACTGAAACGTGGAAAATATCTGTATTCAGATGAGAAGAGAAAAGGAGATAGATAAAGAGAAGAACTAGAACACTCATGTATCAGGAGATAAAGGGAACAAACAACTGTAGTAAATGTGATAGGTTAGTAAGTCTGAATGTTAAAAAGGGCAACCAAACTCAGTAGGCAATATTATTAGGAACAGAGGAAGATAACAGATTGGTAGAGCTCAAACCTACGCAATTCTTTCACACATTTTGAGATGGCTAGAAATGAGAGCTGTCAAGATTAATAGGAGTAGATTAATAGGGGTATCAAATGGACCCAGAGACATGCTTGAAGCTCCTAGAGAACAAACTGAAACAATTTCAGTATTAAAAAGAACAATGACTGCTGTGAATTGAATCAATGAAATCACACATTGAATCAATGAAAAGTCATCAATTCAATGTGATATTCAAAAAGTTCTTAGACGGGGGTTCCTGACTCAGTTGGTAGAGCATGTGACTGTCAATCTTGGGGTCATGAGTTTGAGTCCCACGTTAGGTGTAGAAAAAAAAGATTTGTGAAAAAAAAAAAGAAACAAGGAAAAGAAAAAAGGGAAAATTTTTTTTTAAGTTTCTTAGAAGGATGTATTAATTCATTTGAGTCAGCTTTTAAAATAACTCCTCTGAAAATTGGCAATTAGAGGAAAAGAATCCAGCAATTATCTTGTCCTGCCAGTAAAAACTCACTTTTAGGGTAACTAAATAGTCCCAGCCAATGAAAAAAAGCTCTATTTTACAAAATAATACCACCTATAATTTTTAAAAGGTAAGATTACAAAAACATAACTTTGCCATTCATAAAAGAATGACTCTGGCATGGATTATCAACAGCTATTTAAGCTCTTTGATATATGTCTGATCGCAAACTAGATAGTCATATTATGTTGTGGCAGACTATATTTTCCAAAGATAGCCATTAGAGTGTTTTTCATTCCACATGTTCTCTGCAATGTGACTTTACTCCCTCATTAAGAGGTAAAATTTAATTCCTCCCCCCTTGAATCTGGGCCAGCTTTAGTGACTTGTGTTATAATCAGTAGAACATGTCAGTGTTGTGGGTGATTTCCAAGGCTTGGTAGGAAAGGCCATATCCTTTTTGCCCAGTTCTCTTGAAATTCCTGCATTTTTTACTTTCTGGGAACCCAGCTGTCATGCCAGCGATGTTAAGCCTTGAGTCTCCTTGGCCCATGTACCAGACATGTGAATGAAGAAGCCTTCAGAAGATGTCAGCCTTTAGCCATTTTGAGTCAACCCCAAGGGTCAAGTTTTCCTAGTGGAGGCCCCAGACAATATGCAACAGAGACAAAGCATCCCCAGTGTGTCCCGTCTGAAGTCCTGACCCACAGAATCTGTGAGCATAAAAATAATTTTTTTTTTAATACCACTAAGTTTGGGGTAGCTTTTACAGAGCAATAGTAATTGGAACATATGCTTAAGAAACACCACACAGATTATTTCCTAGTGGCAAGGAGAAAGCCTACTCGTAAATGGAGAGATCAGAACGAAATCAGGGATTAGGGGCCACTAATCTATTGGTCAGTCTTGGCATCATTAATGATGGGTCAACCATATGTTATATGTTTTTTGATGTGAAGCACATGAAACGCACATCACCAATAATATTCTAGCGCAAATGTTTAAAATGAATCCACTAAGCCTTTCAGTATAACTTCGAATTTATCATATACACGGGGGATAGAAAAACATGATAAATGACACAGCAAGGAAGCAACCAAGTAAATCTAGAAGGTATGACATTGAGGAAAAATGACCTGGTCATTTTAATAAGAAAGTTACAAAAATAAGCACACAACAAAAACCAACTAACCAATCACCATCACCACCAAAAGAAACCTAACTGTATAGTCCTATTTGTATAGATACAACATATAATCCCAGGTTAGCTAGTAGTTTGGACAAACCAGCTGTAAGGGCCATTGCTGAATCAATTACAAAAATTTGAACATAACCATCGTATTAAGTGAGAGGAAATGCAATTTGACTGAAAAAAAATAATTTATGTAGTAATAACCTCATTTTATCATTTTGGCAAAATAAATACACATATATATGTAGAGAAAAAGACTTCAAAGGGTATTCACAAAGTTAGTATGATGGAGATATCTAGGTGTGGAAATGTGATATTTTTGTTTTCTTACTTTCATTTGTCTGCATTTACTAATTTCCAATAATATACATGTACTACTCTTATAATAAAAGTTATTTTAAAAAATAATCTGGGGAGAAGGAAGGAAAAGATGAGATAGCAGGTTTCCTAGGGTGGGTGGTAGTTGTGGTGGGAGCAAAAGAAGAGAGATTTAACATTCAAGGGAAATTGTCCTAGTATTTAGAGACACAAGCTTATTTGTAGTTAGAGGAGTAGAATGCACCAGACAGGGTGAGACTGAAGACGGGAAAAGAAAATAATATGCATAAATCCTCAATTCACTACTAATATTTCAGAACGTGGAAAATATCAAGCTCAATAATGATGATTCTGGTAATGGCTGCTGAATATTTCTTAGCTTTTATGTGCTAAGTGCTGTATATGCATGATCTCATTTAATTTTCACACCCTGATTTTTACCAATGAGTATATTTAGGTTTAGAATTCTAAATTCACGCCAACTAGACCTGATGTCAGAACTGGGAGTCCAGCCCGGGTCTGTCTGAGTACCGAGGCCTTGCTCTTAACCACCAAACTATTTGATCCCCCAAAGTATCAAATTACATGACCAACTGAGGAAAACTGAGCTTTTACTAAACTTTCATCTTTCAAACTTAAGAAAAGTTAAGAGTGCTAATAAAAACCATTATTTGATATGCCTCAGGCAACTGGGTTTAAGTGAATTTCACTGCGTGAATAATAACTTCTTGCAGAGCTGGAATTTGGTGATTCAGACTAAGATGAAGTGGTCTTGGGTCATCTTAACTGAGTTAAAATGAAATAAATGATTCTACCTTTCCAAATATGAAATGGGAACCTAATTTTTTTTCTCACAAGCTACTACCTCCTCTTGGTCTCCCACCTTCCCCAATAATACTCCTATCTGCAAATGTTTCTGAGAGCTTACCAAGAGTGCAATTTAACACAGGCAATCATTAATAAAACCAACTCTAAATACTAATTAGGGACACTTTATCAATTTCCATGTAAATTGTTTGTTTGTACCTATTTACCCGTCATTGTTCTCCATACAATAGAAAAAATGCAAATGAACAAATCAGAATGCAGCCCTAATGGGACTTTTTGTTTATAACCATTAGCCCAGAGGTGTGCTGTAATTCAATTCTCAAGTAGCAAGATTTAGCCTCATTAACAGACTGCAAGGGCAGGTTACAACTCATAAAACCCTACAGTAAACAAAGTTTATGGACACAGCACAAAATCTTGAGCCTGATTGACAGAATTCTAGTTCCCTATCAGATTGCCTTGATTTACTTTTCCACTAATGTCCTAACACCACAGAGACAATTTTGCTTGGGCCTAGAGCTCTCCAGTGGGATGGCATATCTGTGTTGTTTGTTTTCTTACCCATTAACTTCCCTTAAGACAAAGAACCAACTGAGAAAATAGAAGTTAATTGTTAAGGTCAAAAGGAAAAGCTTGTAATTATAGCAATTGATTACGCAACAATTTTTAATTTAATTGATAATATTAATGTCCAGATTCATTATAAGAAAAACTATTTCATTTTAATTTTTATATACAAGCTCCATTAGAAGTTGATTTTTGCAGTAATATTTACAGACTAGTTAGCAACAAAATCTATGGATCTTTTACTCAGAAGAGACATACTGTTTATGTCAAAGGAACAAAATGACTAGGCAGTAAGGACGATGAGTTTTTTTGTATGGTATTCAGCACAAACTGCTCAAATATGTAGATAATGAGTATTTCTGACAATAATGGTTTGTTTAAACCGACCCATGTGTTATTGCAATTTGTTCTGACTATTCTGCATTCAACAAAGACAAAAACTCACAGCTGGAAATAAATCATTTGTTTACTATGTCTGCTACAAAAAAAAAAAAAAAAAAAAAAAAAAAAGGAGGAATCTTCTCACTGGGATGCAGAGGTAAGGTAACTCAGAAGACTGCTGTCATTAAAAAGAAAAAGTACACTTGAAAAATTGAACACATTAGGAAATTTATATATCTTCCATTTACCTGCCTAGTTTAAATAAACTTAAGTAAATTGAAGTAGTTAGGCTTCCTATTTCTATGAATGGGTCTGATGACGTTTACCTTTTTCTATATAGTGTTATTTGGAATTAAACTACTATGTGGGATAGTCTAGCTTTTGTAAAATGGATGCGCTCTTTGGAGGGTTTATAAAAGCTGCAATTTTGGAAGGCCTCCCTCCCCACAACCATCTTTTTATAAAACAAGTTATAACAGATTTTTTAGTAAATACTACCTCTGTGCCTGCACACAGTATTTTCACACATGTTGTCTCATTTCGTAGTCAGAATTCTGCAAGGTAAATTACTATCTCTCTGATTTGACAGAAATTGAATCACACTTAAATACACTGCCCAAGGTCATATATCTTGTAAATGGCATAGTAAAAATGAAAAATCATTGTCTGATTTCAAAGCATCAGTCGTATCTATCACATAACTGGTGTTCAGAGAATGTTTCTGAGGCCCTACTGTTAAATTGTCATTTTTTTTTAAAAACCCAGTTTTTTACTTATTCTTGGGCTTTACAAATCAGTAACCCTTTGTGTTACTGAATACACAGAGATGAGGAGAAAGTAACTTACTTATATTCATTCAAAACTTAGGTTCCCAACCTTAAATTATAAGCCTTCACAAAAGTGCTGAACACAGTGCATTTCAGCTTTACTTTTCTCTTTGCTAACATCTTCAGGATCAGGCAAGAGTCTTGTTCTGGTGCAAAGAGCTTGTATTTCAATACAACAAATTTAAGTATTTTCAAATACAGAAAATGGATCAGAACTAACCACTCTGGACATGAATTGAAAAAATATTTAGTCCACCTCACAGGATATCAAGTTACTATTTTCCTTATCATTCTGAAATGGTCTACAATCTGCCATAGATAGATGCACTAGTAAAACTTGAACAATTTAAGGACAAACTCCTCAGGAATAAGTAATGTAATTCCTTGTTTCCTTTCCATAAAAATGTATTGGTATGCAATTTTTATATTTCACAGTTCACCGACATCTAGGCAAGCTTTCTTCCACTGCTTCAATGGTGCTACTTTTAATTTTATCCTCCTTAGTCGTAGTAATTAAAGTGATCAGCAGTGGCATCCCAGCGGCTTTGACACAGCTACAACCCCCTAGCAGACTTTTGCTTTTAAGGGGAAGGGGAAGAAAAAGACTAGAGTTTCATTTCACAGAGAAAAAGAAAATCAAGCTTCTCCCAATCCTCAACTTCATTCAATTGTTCTTTCAGCAGCCTTTGGATCTTAAGAATCAAATAAAAATGGCTGCCATGGGGGGTCCTTTTTATACTTGCTGCAAATGTCACCAACTGACATTACTCCAGCCAAAAAATGATGCCATGGATTTGTGAAGGTGAATTAGAACATGAGAAACTGTCAGTGTAGCTGCTGAGATCATTACCCACCCATGGGTGTCCTTCATAACACTAGATATTTTTATTCAGTCAGTTGAAAAATACAGATTGAAAAGTCTTTCTATCTAAGAAACATGTCTACACACATTTTCATGAAATAAGCTTTAACAAAACTAAAAATACATTATTTCAAATAATGTAGTTTGCATCTTTTGCTCATTAAATTTGTGTTTATAGCAGAACAAAGCACCCTATTTCTAACAACAAACCCATGATTCCATATCCTTTACGACCCTTAATAACAAAATATTTTGTGCTTAACTGTGTTACTTTCAGTCTTAGTAACTGGACTTTTATTAATCGGGTTAAACACATTTAACTTATCTAATTATTTTTTTACAAGTGCTTTACTTAATACAGCTAGTATTGCGCAAGATTCTGTTCTCAAAATGGTCCATGAAATTCCTCAATTTTATAGTAAACTAAGAGAAAGAACTTGACTGCCACCCTTTCATCATTAGACAGGAAGCAAGGCTCTGTTATTAGGCATTCAGAAAGGATAAAAAAAAAAAAAAAAAAAAATTCTGTGCTTGTCCAGAGGCAAGGATTACCAAAGTGCACCTATTCACTTGCTACTGAAGATAGGATGAAAATAAAAAATAAAATTACAAGATCTTT
The DNA here is from genome assembly GCF_023721935.1 of Panthera uncia. Lineage (NCBI taxonomy): Eukaryota > Metazoa > Chordata > Mammalia > Carnivora > Felidae > Panthera > Panthera uncia. The sequence goes on along the minus strand of NW_026057578.1, from coordinate 78,710,866 downwards.
AAAGGTTTGGGTAGACTAGATATTTTACTGCCAGCTTGATCAGCTCTTGACTGAATAAATAGGATTTAGGGTGAAACATTACAACTGTTTAGCAGATCTTTTCAACCCAACTCAAACTTTTCTTATGCTGGTTTGTAATATAAGCAGACATGCTTATAAATGGCCACACCTGCTCATTTCTCTGGGGATGGCCTGATCTCTGTTTCTCTAACAAAGAAAGAAAGGGAAAAAAAATCAGCCTTTCTTGTTGCAAAACAGAGTGGAAAGTCAAAATCTTTCTCAAGTTTGCCCCATCTGGCCAGATTAAATCTTTGATCAACCCTGGGGATTACATTTATTTTTGTAGTAACTACTAAATTTTGGAGATTACATTTATTTTTGTAGTAACTACTAAATGTTGGATTTGTTTAAAATGCATAGGCAAAATATTAAACAAAATGTGAATTTAAGTTTAAGATCTTGTTTTTAATACAGGAGTAGAAAATATAAAAGGATTAAATCAGAAAAAAGAGACATGCATTTTAAGAATTTAGATTTCATTAGTATTCAATTCATGAAACTGGATATATCATACCTAAGTTTTTTATATATCTTTTTGTTTCAAGATGCAGCAACTATTGTTTTTTAATATAGCATCTGTTTTGCTTGAGTGCTGACATACCACGTTATACAAATAAAGAATTCTAAACACAAAACAGTATGATCAAGTTAATGTTGCTAAATGAGCCTTTCTGTAAGTAT